>NC_061118.1:166229604-166248854 GCF_002878395.1 Capsicum annuum
AGTCTGAATAAGTCAGTTTTCATTTGTTAGGTAAAGCACTTCCTAACCTTAATCTAAAAGCTAATTCTGTAAAGGTCAAAATCCACTCTAATCCTAACCATAGTCTTCACTCATGTGGATGCGTTCAACCTTTTGCCATTGCAAGCCTAAGTCAATCCTTCCATTCACCCATAGATCCAGCTAAGTCAGAGCAGTTCTCGATTTTGATTGAATTAGGAAGGATCAATATTGCTAGGAGAGATTGTATTGCCTCAACGCTTTCAAAATATCACAAGAGATTTATGAATATTGTGACCAATCACAATAATAACCTCTCTAGTCTATCTGTTGAACTCCTTGAAAATATTTATAGCCATATTAAGTTGTGTATTAAATGCAAAACTCTCCTAAGAGCATCAATTATGACATTTCTCTCGGAAGGTACTTTCATGTTTTCTTTTCGTACTTTACTTTAGTATGTTTCTCTTTATTGTCCCTTATTCTAAGAGTTACTCCTATAAAGCGCAGAATATACTCTAATTCAAAGCTTAGTCCTCGCTCATGCAGATGTGCTAGACCTTCCGCAATTACAAGCCTACCCGATCCTTCCATTCACTCATACGATCCAGCTAAGTCAAAGCAGTTCTCAATTCTAATTGAATTAGGAAGGATCAATATTGCCAGGAGAGATTATGCTATCTCCGATGGTTCACCATGTGTAGAGAAAGGAAGAAGAAGCTAAAGGTGTGACTTAAGTGAAGTTATACAAAGAAGAAAAACAAGTTGATTCCTTTTCTTTATGTCAAACAGGTGTATAGCCCTGCCATATGTATATATTCTAGAATAAGTATAGAAGGGGTATTTTAGTAGAATACCATGTATTTCCTGAGAGGATAAAAATCCTTTTGTGTTGTCCCGGTACCCAATTCAAAAGCATTGTCTGATCTTATGATTTTTACTCGGGTGGAAAATTTTCTTTCCACAAGTGAGAGAAAGGATTTTAAAATAGAAAATGCACTGGATTTGATGCTAAGAAGGAAAGTCCAAGTGCTTCTTGAGAAATCATCTACGATAGTGACGAAGTACTTCTCACCTTTGTATGTAGGTGTTTTTCAAGTTCCCCTCGTATTAATATGTATTAATTCAAAACAGTGGCCAGAAGTAATGCATCTAATAGGAAAAGAGACTTTAGTTTGTCTTGCCAAAGGACAAATGGTACAAGGAATTTCTTTGTTGTTTGTAATGTTAATTAGTAGTCCTTTAATGTGTTTCATAGCATTGAAAGGTAAGTGTCCGGCCCAATCAACCATGCCATAAATTTTCTAAAATTATAACTTTGGAAACTGAAATTTTCTCATTATCTTTGAAATTTGCAGGACAAACAAGACTCTGAATACTACAGCATGAAGCTCTTGGAAAAAATGAAATAGGAAAAGAACTAGACTCTATAGAACTTGACTTAAGCAAACCATCAGAAAGAGACGTTGAAGTAATGGAGTTGACATGATTATCTTACAGTGAATGTGAAGCTCCTTGAAGCACATATAAACCAGTAAAGGCATCACCAAAAGCTACATTCATCAGAGACGAGTCCTGTAGACTGCAACTAGTTTTGGTAAATGTCAGATTACAATCAAATTGCTCACATATTCTACTGACTGAGAGTAAATTATGTGTGAGTGCAAGAACAAGAAGGACATCATGAAGAATAATATGAGGTGTTAATTTCATCTTTCCTACACATGTAACAAGAAATTTATGAGAGTTAGGTAAATGAACCATTATTGGTGATCTAAGAACAACAACATCATGTAGTAAGGATTTATCAAAAAGACATATGTTGTGTTGCTCCTGAATTGATGATCCAAGATTTATTAGGAGACTTAGAACAGCAAGGGGAAATCATTTTACAAGCAGTCTGCATACCAACCATGTTATCACTTGCATTGATTTCAGAATTTAAGGTACTGGAACTACCTCCCTGCATGGACTGAAACATCTGAATGATCTGATCACATTTCTCCTTCGTGAAACTTTGATTTGCAGCTGAGTTTGATAATGTATTTTCCTCTTTTCCTATGTTGATGAAATCATGTGCCTCTAGTATATTTACCTGTTGAATACTAGAAATTCCTTTTCCTTGTTTGTTAATTTTCTAATGTTGTGGAAATTTGACCAACTTGTAACATTGTTCCTTCTCATGTCCTGTTTTCTTGCAGTACTTGCAATACATATCACTTTTCTTTGCTTAATATTGGTTTGTTCCCTTATTTTGTATGGGTTTCTCTGAGAGTTGTAAGAGTGTTGAGTGTTCCATCTCTATCCAGCCATAAAAGCAGAAGATTCAGTAGTTACCTAATGGTTAGAAATTCAGACTAAAGAAAATATAAAATAAATTGTATATGCATGGTATTATATTAAAATACTCCTTCTATACTTATTCTAGAATATATACACCTGGCAGGACTATACACGTGTTCGACATAAAGAAAAGGAATCAACTTGTTTTTCTTGTATAACTTCACTTAAGTCACACCTTTAGCTTCTTCTTCCTTTCTCTGCACATGGTGAACCACTGGAGACTCTGCCGGAGATAATTTAACGGAAACAACTATCTGTTGAACTCCTTGAAAATATTTGTAGCCATATTAAGTGCACAACTCTATTAAGTGCATCAATTATGACATTTCTCTTTATTGTTCTTTTCGTACTTTATTTCAGTACGTTTCTCTTTGTTGTTCCTTATTCTTAGATTTACTCCTGTAAAGGGCAGAATCTACTCTAATTCAAAGCTTAGTCCTCACTCATGCAGATGCACTAGACCTTCCGCCATTGCGTGCCCAATCTGATCCTTCCATTCACTCATACGACCTAGCTAAGTTAGGTTAGCTCTTGATTCTGATTGAATTTGGGAGGATCAATATAGTTAGGAGAGATTGTTCTGCCTCAACACTTTCTAGATATCATAAGAGATATATGAATCGTGTGTGACCAATCACAATAGGGACCTCTCTATTCTATTTGTTGAACTCCTTGAAAATATTTATCAAGTCCACAAATCTTCTTCTAATAAATAGAATCTTCAATTATGTTTTTCGGGCTCCTGCAAACTATGTCATTAGCTTAACTATCAGCTCTTGTTACATGTTAATTAATGATCTTCTTAGTAATAAGAACAACTTCATTTGAATTTGAGAATCAAGTTATCACTACAACATAAGACATGTATAGCTACAAAGTACTTCATAGCTAAATATCAAAATTTTCGGGGCTAAACACTTTAGCTACAATATTTTTCCGTAGCATTCGTAGGAAGAAGCCGCATAACTAAAGGTTAGCTACAGACTTTACATGGTCAGTGGCTACCAACTAATAATTATAGCCACGAATTTTATATGTTATAGCAGTACAATAAAATGTTCTTGCCACGAAAAATACACTTCTAGCAAGTGATTTTATTCTTTTGCCATGACGAATAATATTAGTAGCAACATTCATGTTATAGCCACAAGATATTATATTATAGCAAAAATTAATTTATTTGCCACACAAATTTAAATTTTATAGCTATTTTTATAGCTTAGTCTCGTGGCAATAAAACTCATACTTAGTTATGAATAGAAAAAATCATAGCCATAAATTAAAGTACTTACCACAAACATATTTATATTGTAGCTAAGAATTCATATTTTTAGCTATGAAATATATAAAATGCAGCATATTTTTTTTATTTGCTACAAGAACAAAAAAACCATAGCCATGTTTTTTATACGTAGCAATTATAGAATTTATTTAACTACAAATTTAAAAGTACATAGCTAAAATCGTATACCTTTTGTCATGAAAAATAAAACAGTAGCAAAACATTTTCTTTATTTGCTATAAAAACGAACAAGTGTAGCTATACATTTAGCAATTGTATTTATATTCAGCTATGAATTTCAAATAAACTATAGCTACTAATTGAAATTATTTCACAAATATTATTTGCCACGGTAATTCATAAAACATAATCTGACATTAATTTATAAATAATTATAATAGAATAGATTCTTCAATTATAGAATAAATTTAAAAGAAAAAAATTAAAAATGCCTAATAGATTGTCAATGAGATTGTTCCAAAATAATAAAACATCTTGCAAGAAAATATAATCATAGGCCTTCATTGATTTGATATGCTATCACTCCACACCATGCAATGACTCTTGACTTCGAGTTGCAAACATCCTTTAAAATCTTTCTTCCCATCGTTTATCTAATTCTGCGATCTTATCCTCCATTTCGTTCTTCATTTCTTCTGATTCTTCTTTAGCTTCTCGTTTGACTTTTTTCACACGCTCATTTGATTCCTTTCTAATTGATTCTACTTATTTTATGAGTTGAACCTTTGTCGGTCTTCCACCAAAGTATTCACTGATACTTTTTCCTGGTCCATACGCACGAAGATATCCATTTTTTTCAATCCCAAGCACCTTTTCAAAAATATCATCATCATTAAAGAAAATTTCTCCTTCTTTTTGCTCTTTTTGTGTTGTTCTAATTGATCCTACAATTAAAAAAATATTAATTAAATAATTATATAAATATATATTCTAAAAGAAGATGAAATGAAAAGCAAAACTAAAACTTACAATTACATCTTGTTGAAAAGTATCAATTTATTTTTCATTTTTTCTCTTGCGCGATTCAATAAAGACTTCAACACGAGAAGGAGCTTTTCCATCTTTCTTCTATAAAAATAAAATATATTATTGTTAATTAGACAAGATATATGAATTAAGTATTGTAAATTCATTCTACATATCATTATTCTATAATACCATTTCATGTCTAAGTCTTGAATAAATTTTAGTCCCACGGTAAGGAGGCAAGGAATGTCTCAGTCGATTTGTCTTATTCTGCATACTTTTTTTCTGAATAAAATTGAAAGTAAAAAAATAAACAACTTTTGTTGCTAATATAAATAATAATAAATAAATTTAAATACCTAAAAGTTCGCATCACTCCAAAGATTGATCAAATATTTCCAGTCGTCTGAGACGACAAGTTTAGGCTTATTGCGTAAGCGAAGTTGGTAAGTTATTTTTGTATCAAAATACTTTTGTTTCAGCTTATGTCTATAATCTCTATATAGATCATTCATATGACCCAAAATTGCACCTTTTCTTTCCTTAGACACATCAAAGTTAAACTTCTCCTACAAGAAAAATGCAACATACCGCTATAATTTATAATCATATTTCTTGATAATTGTTAGTTCACAAAAAATAAAAGACAATAATATTTTTAGTATATTCCAGCAAAAGAGGGTCTAAAAAGCTAAGAATACACAATTCATATCACTATCTCAAAATAAAATAGGATAGACATAGTCATGCACTAACCAGACTAGATGTCCTAAGAGTAAAACTCGATAACACAAGATTGTCCATGCACTAATAACTCAAGGATAAAAAAATAGTAAAAGATGTCAATGTTTGTATAGTTCACACCACTTTTGATGTTAGGTGTTATATATAATACAAAAGTAACTAGTTATATATATATATATATATATATATATATATATATATATATATATATATACAAAAAGTAACTAGTACAAAAATAGGATCACAACAACTTTCAATTGGATAGTCAATGTCGACAGTTAATTAGGGGTGGAGGGGGTTGATTAGATGCATTTTTAATCGTCCAAGTTGTTAAAAATTTCTTTTTCTTTTTCAGTTCTTCTTAAACTTATGGTATACATTAAGTTTACACAATCAAGTAAAATAGATACACCTAAACACTCAAAAAAAAGTGTCATTAGCAACCTGCTGGAAGTAAAACAAATCTGCAATAACACCTTAAAATATCTTGATAGTGAATACTTCAACCTAAGGATAGAAACATGCAAAATAGGATAGACATAGGCAGGCACTAATCAAAATAAAGGTCCTAAAAGTAAAATTTGATAACACAAAATTGTCTATGCAATAACTCAAGGATAAAAGAGTAGTAAAGAATGTCGACATTTGTATACTTCATATGTTGTACTCTTCTTTTTTTTAATACCTATAATACTCACCACCATATTTCATAGGATATTAGTTTCTAGCTCAAAGGCTATATCATCAACTGATAAATCAACATGGTGATGTAAAAATTCTTAATAAAACTGCTAAAACCACAAAGAAATTAAGTTTTAACCAATTCCTCCTCCTCAGAAAATGACACCAAAAGTCGTAACAAAAACTTTAAGAGAGACATACAAAAACAAACCCAAAGCTTTCATCAAGCACAACATGGAAAATCAAAATCAAACAAATCAGAAAATTTTATACCAAAATCACTCAAACTAACTCTAAAAAAATTAAAGAATTAAAATATTTTGTCAGTTAGCCATTTATCTTACCAGAATGATATCCCACATATGATCAATCTTATCTTGCTCAATTTCCTTCCAACAATTCACTTTCAACGGGCAACAAGAACGACTTCTCACTGTTTGACCAAAAAACCAAATAAATTGGGTTGCATTATCACCAATTGCCTGATGATCTTCATCAAATTGTACACTCACTTTTTCTCCCTCTTGTAAGTTAATTATTTTCAAGTATCGTGTTGGCCCTCTAGTTTTTCTTTTCACAATGTTTGAGCCTACATTTATAAATTAAGTAAATAATCGAAGTAAAAACATCAACACAAAAAATAAAAATCAATCAAGAACAAAAAGAATACTTACAAAATTTGTTGGCTCATTTTCTTCAGCTGCTTCATTCACTTCTTCAGACACATTATCCCTATAATTATTTTCTTCGAGAGAAGTAGTTCTGAAAATATCATAATTTTTTGATAATGTATAAATCTCTATAGGCTTTTCCTTATGCATCTTATAACTAGAAAGCATGTCCTTAACGTCTGAATCGTCACAACATTCTACCAGCCCATCATAATCATTCATAATTTTATCACCTCTCAAATAAAAGAACTTATCTTTATCTAAAACAGTACACTTACAGTGCTTTTTCAAATCATCCAACAGATCAAAATAACTCATAAAATCAATGTCCAGAGTTGTATTCATCAAATGCCCATTCACATATTCTTTAGAGGGTCGAAATTTAAAGTAGCCACCATAATGATAGATAATTGTTGTAGACACCTAATTTTGTCCCTCCCCGATATCATTTTTATCCATTTTACCTTATGCTACCATGTACCCTCTTTCATTTTATTATACCCCCACAAAATATAAAAATAATAATAACAAACCTCTAACCAACTTTAAACCTCATCCTAATAACCTACCTATCCCACCCCCCACATTTTATTCCTTTTCCATAATAAAATGGGGCCCACAGGGAATATTAGAAAACTTTCATTCTCCATATGGGGATATAGACAACATTCTCTCCATTGATATTAAAAAAAAGCAGCTGGAACCCACCTAACCACCGACATTCACCCAGACCCACCGGAGAAGAAACAGAAATGTGAAAGTAGAGGGAAATCAGCTAGAAAAGTGGTTTTTCTGGTGAGTATTCATTAGAAAACGCCACTGCCGTCCCTTCTTCTTTATTCTTTTGTCACCATCGGAGCTCGAAGGAGCTTATCGGAGCTCCGGTAGAAATCGTGGATTGTGGAATGTTTAGAATATGTGTTGAATGGTTTTGTTTACTGCATTTGGATCAATTGTATTCATTTAGTTGGGGAATGCCCCGGGGCTATTTGTATTTATTCACCGGAGAATGCCCCGACGTATTATGTTGGTGAAGGATGATCGTGATGAAGGCCCGAGGCATTAGGTAGAGCATAGTTTAGGACTAGCGTAGGTTTATTTCAGTATTTTCTATTTTGGTTTGTAATAAATTGGACTGAACATTATTATTATTTTGGTTTTGGATTGTTGTTTGATGCGTTTGATGTTTTTTTATGTGTTCTGTGTGGTTTATACATTCTTAGTATCAAAATTAGCCGATACACTCCATCAAGCGACCGTGGTCAAACCACGGGACTGAGGGGTGCCTAACACCTTCCCCTCGGTCAACAGAATTCCTTAGTCGGAATCTCTGTTCGCAAACCAGTTTTAAAGAGTCGAATCATTTTGAAAAGGATCTTTCAAAAGTGACTTGGCACACCGGATTATGTCAAGTGGCGACTCTGAATAAAAAATGTAAATAGTCCTTTTTGAAACAATTTTTCATATTTTGTCACTTTGATAATAAAACCCTTCTAACTTAAAATCCGAATCTTTTTGGGAGTTGAAGAAAAGGGTGTGACATCTCTGGCGACTCTGCTGGGAAAATTTTTAGAATTCAAGCTTATTTTTGGAGTCGTATGAGCTTTGTTTGGCATAATGGATATATAAACATTGTTTGTGATTATTGTTTGTGTTATTGTTGTCACTGTTGTGTGTGTCCGTGCTTTTTGTTTACAGTTTTTCTTTACGTGTTACCGTTTTATACCTGGTATCATGTGCATAACCCGAGTCATTCTTTCTGCAACAAGTTCTGTAGTACACACTGTATACACGACCTATAGTTGAGACACCCTTATTTTAGGAGGGGGAGTCGTCGGCTGGTATGGAGTAGGTGGACATCCAAAGCAGCCACTATCGACCATACGCTCCCTCGAACAGCCTTGTTAGTGAACCCCAGCGTAGGTCAGCCTTTAGGTTATGCTTATCTGCATCATATTGAGACCTAGCAGGACCCACTTGGTCCTTTGAAGGAAACTCACCTCTAAAGCATCCCTATGAGCTAAATGTTGCATCTCTAAGGGTAACATGGTCATTTGTCTGATGTAGGGGAAAGCATGTGTTAGAAGTAAAGTGTGTGGGCATGAAAAATCAAAAAAAGGGAAAAACGAGAAAAGTCGAATCGAAAAAGAGCTTCATCGTTTTTTTTAGAGTTTTTTTTTTTTTGGCTTTTGTTCTTCTGAATCCAAAAATTCAAAAGGATTTTTACCTTTTATGCTCATTTGTCAAAATCAAAAACATCAAAAAGATTTTTTTTTTTTGTTTTCTTTAGCAAGTATTTACAATTCGAAAACTTCAAAAAAAAAGATTTTTCATTCACAGAGTTTTTAGATAAGAAAATTGCAAAAATTGTAGGGGTTTTGTACATTTCATGAAAATATCAAAAAGATTTTTCTTTCATAGTTGTTGGTGTCAGTTTTATGTGGAGTGTCAAAATGAAAACCACAAAAAAGATTTTTATCTTCGTAGTCTCGTCTCTCAAGTCAGGGTTCAGTCGTTTATTTAATCCTTAATTATCCTATCTGGACGAACTATGCACCCCTGATTCTCCTCTCTCGGGACTGAGATACGTAGGCAGCCTATTGTTGGTTCGGGGATCTTATTTGAAAAAAATTCAAAAAATATTTTTCTTCACTCTTTATTTAGAGTAGGTGTCTATACATCAATAAAAGAAAACTACAAAAAAGATTTTCCCTTAATAGATTTAAGTTTCATTTTCGTATGAAATGCAAAATTGAAAACCCAAAAAAGAGTTTCTTTGGTAATCATACGTTTCATTTTGTATAGGTTATTAAATCTGAAAAATTCAAAAAATATTTTCGCTTATTCTTTTGACAATTTGTCATTTTTCTTTTCTTCTTAAAATTTTAAGAAAAAAAAGAAAAAGAAAAAGAAAAAGAGTTTATTTGGCCATTTTGGCAAGACTTCATGAACTATGCATATCTGATTCTCCTCTCTCGGGGGTGAGATACGTAGGCGCCCTTCTTGGGTTCGGTGACCTTTTCAAAAAGAAAAAAAAAGATTTTGACAAAGTGTTGAACTCTAACACATTTGTTAACTCTTGTTCAGTTAGTTTGAGGTGGTTGGTTTGTGGCATTTTGATTGGTCCTCCATATTGCACCAAGTCACAGAGAAGGTTATAGCCAACAAGGATACTGAGTTTGTTGTCACTAATCAGATAGGGAGTTCAGGAAATGAGAATTTAGGAGCTAATGAAGAGATTCAAAAATTAAGGCAGCAAATGATAGAAATGCATCGAGCTTGGGCTAATGGGTTGCCGCCTCCTCCAGTTCCCACTGATAATCTGGAATATCTTTCTAGCTTGCCTCCTGTGTCACATGCATAATTTCCCATTTTTTTTATATGGCACAACATGTATTAGGGTAGACTCTGGGGCAAAAATATCCAACCACTTCCAGTGTTCATTTCCTCACTCCCCAATCCAAGACTATCACATACTCAGCTTCACCTGCTGTTCATACTTTTGCGGTGCCACCTCCATCTGAAGCTCCTAATTTTGATGTTCATCCATAAGTTGTGCATTTCTACTCTACAAGAGAGCCTGCATTGAATATTACTGGTGATCAACGTTACACTTTTGAGCCTACATTCAAGTTGATTGGTCTTTAAGGTGACACTCACCCGCCTAAATTTTCTTCTATCACTGAGAAGCCTGTTATAACAGAAGAACAAGAGGAAATGACCAGAAAATTGAGAAGTTTGGAACTGACTATGAAGAACTTACAAGGACTTAGGGGTTACAAAAGTGTCTCATATAAAGACTTAAGCATGTTTCTAGATGTCAACCTTCCTCCTGGCTTTAAAATGCCAAAGTTTGAGAAATATGACGGACATGGGGACCCAGTGGCATATTTCAGGCGCTATTTTAACCAATTAAGAGGTGATGGAGGGAAGGAAGAACAACTTATGAATTATTTCGGGGAGTCTTTCAGGCCTAGCTTCGGAATGGTTTGTTGACCAAGACATTGACAAGTGGATTAGTTGGGACGACCTAGCTAATGAATTTGTGCAACAATTTCAATACAATGTGGAGTTGATCCCTGATGAAAAATCCCTAAATAGTACAAAAAAGAAGAATACTGAGAGTTTCAAGGAGTATGCAATCAGATGGCGCGAAGAAGCTGCTAGAGTAAAACCGCCAATGAAAGAAAGCAAAATAGTGAAGGTATTTATTCAAGCGCAGGACAAAACATATTATCAATACTTGCTACCTGTATTAGGCAAGCTGTTCATTGAGGTCCTTAAAATGGGGGAGATGATAGAAGAGGGAATTAAGACTGGTCGTATTGTGAGTTTTGCAACATTGAAAGTGACTACTCAATCAATTCAAAAGGGGTATGGAAGTGTTGGGGAGAAAAAGAATGAGGAGGATGCATCTGCTATTGTAGTTGGATAGCAGGAAAGGTCAAGAAAACCCCATCGTTGTCACTCTCAGGCTCAAACCCAAGCTCATGCCCAAGCTTCACATAATCGCTCCCAAAATCCATTATACTCTGTTCCTTCACATTCATATCCAGTGTATAATGTACAACCACATGTTCAACCCCATCTTACCCACAATGGCATACCCTAAGGACCCAAAGTCATCCTCTAAATCCATACACATACCAAAGCCCTTCTAGGCCAGATTTGCTATCCAAGCCAAATAATGAAATGAGGCAGAAGTAGAGAGATAGATTTACACCAATTGGGGAGTCATATGCCAGTTTATTTTAGAGATTGATACATGAGGGCATGATCACTCCTCTTCTTAGGCACACCCTTAATCGGCATTCAAGAAATTTTGATCCTAACACACGATGTGCGTATCATTCTGATGCTCAGGGTCATAGTATTAAAGATTGTCGATATTTGAAAAGAGAAATTGAAAATATGATTTAAGATGGATCAATTATGGTGCAGAACATTGATAGTAGGGGAAGCTCTAGTCATGCTGATATGCAAACCAGTGGCTAAGTTGTCAGGCTAAGCAATTGAGAAGTCATTCCTCTCATCACTAGAAAGAGGTCTGGTAGTTTGTTTTGTCTTCTTTTCTGTTTTCTAAATTATTTTAGGATTGTAGTTCGGGATCTATCTTGTTTTGTCCCTTTGTCGTTTATGTTCAAACTCTTCTATCTTTTATTTCAACTAAAATTATCCCTTTCCCCTTGTGTTTTAAATATGTGTTGTTTATTTGTTTTCTTTATACAGTACACTTTATGTTGATTTTAGTGATATGACATTCCTATGGAGCCTTTAGCCATATCTTAAAAATCCAATTTAACCATGAAACATAAAATTAGAGGGCTAAGGTTAGAAAAAAAAGATCTAAGATAATTGGTAGAGTGCTGAGACATTTAGGGACAAGTTGAAGCCCTCTTTCAAAATTAAGGCAATTATTTTGAGAATCACAAGAATAACTTGGACAACAATTAAAAAACATAACTCAATTAGGTCAAACAGTGTTTGCATGATACTATCAAGAGGAACAGGAAGAAAATTAACTCCATGAAAGCATGATGAGTCATTCAATGTGAGGGATGTACAACAAATGTGGAGTTGTATGTTTGACAAGTATAGAAAAAGAGGTGGAACACATGTTCGGGGCAAGTTAGTATTGTAAAACATGTCATAAATAATGTTGATCGTGCACTTTCACATTGTATGCTACGTACTAGTATTTTCAAGGATTGATATGACGAAGACATTTTTTACTGTTTTCCAAACATTGTGTCATCCTTTGTTTACCCCATTTGAGCTTTAGTCCTATTTTCTTTCATACCCCTCTTTTGGAATTAAGATAAAGCCAACAAAGCTCAAAAGAAAAGTATCGAGAAAGAGAATAGAGTAAGATAGTTTCAAAAAAAGGGGGAGAAAAATGTGTCCACGAAGGAACAAAAGAGTTTCAGGAAATTAGAGTCAGAAAAATCACAAAAAAAAGTCAAAAGAAAAAAGAAATCAGAATCAAACAAAACAAGTTGTCAGATCTACGCGTGACCTGATTCTCCTCTCTCGGGGGTGAGATACGTAGGCTGCCCTACTCTGGGCTCAGTCCAACCAAATAAAAAATTTAGAATTGCTCAGTTTGGGGCATGAGTTGATTCTTATTGTTTGAGTCGATTCTAAAAGTTGTAAGTCCTACCGCACTTCAAGTGTCGTTTGAGCCCCATGCCATTCTTTCTTTCTAACCCTATCCAAAAGCCAAGTTACAACTAAAGAAAGACCTTCAGATCAATCTTTAAGGATCTTAAGGCTAAGTATGCAAGGGATATGATAATGCATTTGGGAACTACTTGTCTTCCTGAGCATAAGAAATTAGGAGAGAAATAAAAATGAGAGAGTCTTATTGGTGAAAACCCTCACGGGCACCGTAAGACGATGGTAAGTTGAGAGAAATAAAAATGAGAGATTCTTATTGGTGAAAATCCATACGGGCACCGTAAGACGACTGTGAGTTGGGATAGATGAAAATAAGAGAATCTCAATGGTGAAAAACCCTCATGAACAACATGAGGTAATGGTGAATTGAGAGAAAGAAAGAAGCTTGTTGGCGAAAACCCTTCAAGGCGCCACTAGCCGAATAGGGTCTTAAATGCAATTGACCTAAGGAAGCAACTCAGTTTCAAGGCCATTAACTCAACAACAATAGGTAGAAAGTTTGAATGAAAAGATCAAGCTGCTTAATCCAAAATTCATGGAATAATCATTAGTGTTGACTGTCATTTTTAGATGAATGTTTCATTTTTTTTGTTTCAAAAGGGGACATTCATTGTCTTTTCTTTTTTCTCTTTATTTTTATTTTATCTTTCTTGAGTCAGTTATCCAAATAAAAATTGTCATTTTTTTTTCTCTTGTCTTTGAATCAAGTCCGTGTCAAAACAAGTGAGAAAAAATTTCAAAACTGGCTACCAGTTTCTTTAATTTCCCAAAGCAAGACAAAAGCTAGCGCATGAAAGAGGCATGATTGTGAGCCAAAAAAAGTGCATGCAGAATGTTTTTTCAACAGACAAGTCGGGAAACTCATAAAAATTTCAGGGTTCAAAGGGTCTATTTAAGAAGCATGGAAAAGCAGAGATACTATGTTGTTTCAGTAACTCTTAATAATCTGAGTTTGGGTCAATGATTCAACAAGTCAATGATATATGCTAATGGTTGGAATCAAGGTTAAAGGTGAGGAGGGCAAGAGCGATCGTCGCGAAAGCTAAAGCCACAAACCAGCCACCATGTTTTAAACTCACAAGTTTTCTTTGATGAAACAAGAAACATATTACCTTCAAAGCAGGGACTTCAGAGCATAAACAACAAGGGCTGCAATGCCTCACTTTTACAAATGCAGGAAGCAATATTGTTGCACAGGTTTAATAATAAAATCATGGTAAAAACTCATCATCCTATATCCCTCAGAGACACACTTGTCCAGGGATTTTAGTTTTCATTTGCTAGGTGATACACTTCTTAAATTGAACCTTCACTCCTAGAAGATGTACCTTTTAGTCGAATCATTCTCTTTGATTCCTATAAGACGTACCTTTTAGCCGAGTCATTCCCCTTGACCCCTAGAAGGCGTACCTTTTAGTTGAGTCATTCCTTTGATTCCTATAAGACGTACCTTTTAGTTGATTCATTCCCCTTGACCCCTAGAAGACGTACCTTTTAGTCGAGTCATTCCCCTTGACTCCTATAAGACGTACCTTTTAGTCGAGTCATTCCCCTTGACCCCTAGAAGACGTACCTTTTAGTCGAGTAATTCCCCTTGACCCCTAGAAGAGGTACCTTTTAGTTGATTCATTTCCTTTGATTCCTATAAGACGTACCTTTTAGTCGAGTCATCTCCTTTGATTCCTATAAGACGTACCTTTTAGTCGAGTCACTCCCTTTGATTCCTATAAGACGTACCTTTTAGTCGAGTCATTACCCTTGAACCCTAGAAGACATACCTTTTAGTTGAGTCATTCCCTTTGATTCCTATAAGACGTACCTTTTAGTCGAGTCATTCTCCTTGATTCCTATAATGATGTGACTTTCACAAAAATCCTTTGATGATAAACTAGGGCAAAATCTAATTTTTGTGTTGGAACTTTACTTTTCTGGAAAATGAAACCCTTTTATAATAATATTTGTTTGGGATAATTTTCTTTTTAGTTTTGATGTGATTTCAAGAGCCCGCCTAGAGAACAGGGTGAAGAAATGAAAAGTCTAGCAACAAAGTGAAGAAGTTGAAAGTCAAGCAACAAGGTGAAAAGTTGAAAGTTAACAGATTGAAAAATAGCAAGTCAGGAGCCCACCTGAATAATAGGGTGAAGAAATTGAAAGTTAAGCAATGAGGTGAAATAATTGAAAGCCAAACAACAGAATTCAGGAGCCCGCCTAAAGAATAGGGTGATGAAGTAGTGAGTCAAGAATTAAGGAAAACTGCATGAATAGGATTTTGTAATTCCATTTATGTTTTAACTTGTAATTATCATTTCTGATGTAACAACAGAGCCGCGGACCGAAACCTCGATGGGACCTTACTCAACTCTCCAACTCGGTATAGTCCATCTCCCTCCAATCCTTTGAGATATATGTCACTTGATTCCCTTATAACTAGGGTAGTTGTCTTAAATCAAGATTAGGTTGTCCTTCTCCCTTTTATTTCTTCCTTCGAATAATGATTGGGACAAAATTCCATCTCGTTGTCTACTTCTTTGAATGAAAACACTCCGTATTTGCAGTTAAAGGGGCATGATGTAGACACCAAATTTTGTCCCTCTTGATATTATTTTTATCCATTGTACCTTATCCTACCATGTACCCTCCTTCATGTTACTATAACCCCACAAAATACAAAAATAATAATAACAAACCTCTAACCAACTTTACACCTCATCCAAATAACCTACCTATCCCAGCCCCCACATTTTATTCCTTTTCCATAACAAAATGGGGCCATAGGGAATATTAGAAAACTTCCATTCTCCATGGGGGTATAGATAACATTCTCTCCATTGATATAAAAAATAAGCAACTGGAACCCACCCAGCCACCGACATTCACCCAGACCCACCGGTGAAGAAATAGAACACGCACTCACCGGAGTTGCGCGCACATATACACACAAATAACCATAAAATCTCACCCCCACGTGCACACATATCTGATCGGGAGAGAAATAAAACAAAAGGAGAGTGAAATCGAGAGAGAAAAGGGAAAACCCCATGAAAAATAAAGGTGAAAGTAGAGGGAAATCAGCTAGAAAAGTGGTTTTTCTGGTGAGTATTCATCGGAAAACGCCACTGTCATCCCTTCTTATTTATTTTTTTGTCACCATCGGAGCTTACCGGAGCTCCGGCGACACGAAAGCAGTCAACACCAACTCTGGTTCACCTCAGATTCCATCCAAATCTGGTGTGAATCTCTCTTGGTTTGGTGATTTCCAGTTCGGGTTCAGGAGATTCACCGAAATCTAGTCCAAATTTCTCTCTACTTCGCAATTTTTGCTTTTTGGGATCGATTTGGCATTCGTTTGAGTTCGTCAGATCGGGTTTTGACTTCGGTTCCAATCCGTTGGCTCGTCGAACAATTCAGAAATAAAATCGAGGTTCAATTTTTCAACTCTGTTTCTTTATATTTTTGTGGTGTGTTGATGTCGTGATTTGCATGATTTGTGGTGGTTGACGATATAATTTTGATTTTGATTTTGTTTCTATAATTATCGTAGCTTGATTAGTTGATTTTATATCGAAATGGAGTAATTGTGCGGTTGAGAATTAAATTGGGGGTCATGGATTGAAAATTGAGAAAAAGTGATTATTGATTAATTTTGATACATTGATGGTGTTTAACATGATAGAATTATGATATGTATAAATTGGTAGGCAAATGGTAGGTCGAGTAGGCAAATTTAGAAATCGTGGATTGTGGAATGTTTAGAATATGTGTTGAATGGTTTTATTTACTGCATTTGGATCAATTGTATTTATTTAGTTGGGGAATGCCCCGAGGCTATTTGTATTTATTCATCGGGGAATGCCCCGACGTATTATGATGGCGAAAGATGATCGTGATGAAGGCCCGAGGCATCGGGTAGAGTATAGTTTAGGACTAGCGTAGGTTAGTGTAGGTTTATTTCAGTATTTTTTATTTTGGTTTGTAATAAATTGGACTGAACATTATTGTTATTTTGGTTTTGGATTGTTGTTTGATGTGTTTGATGTTTATTTATGTGTTCTGTGTGGTTTATACGTTTTTAGTGTCAAAATTAATCGATACGCTCCATCAAGCGACCGTGGTCAAACCACGGGACCGAGGGGTGCCTAACTCCTTCCCCTCGGTCAACAGAATTCCTTAGTCGGAATCTCTGTTTGCAAACCAGTTTTAAAGAGTCAAATCGTTTTGAAAAAGATCTTTCAAAGGTGACTTGGCACACCGAATTATGTCAAGTGACGACTCTGAATAAAAAATGTAAATAGTCCTTTTTGAAATAAATTTTCATCTTTTGTCACTTTGATAATAAAATCCTTTCTAACCTTAAAATCCAAATCTTTTTGGAAGTTGAAAAAAAGGGGTGTGACAATTCCAACCACACTTATCATGTCCACACTTTCTAAAAAAGTTATCAAACATGAGTTAGCTAAATATAATTAAATAAATACAATAATTTGTCTAATTTCTAAGAATAGTTGCATAAAAAGCTATAGAATTACCGGAATAAATAAGTTCATCTACATGTTGCATGGGCACATTTTCTTTATCGGAGGTCTTATTAAAACTCATAACAGATTTCATTCATCATTGTCAGTCACGCAATTAATTTTTTTCGAAGATCATTTCCACCCATTCTAGTAAAAAAATAAGCATTCATAAGATACTAAAATACATCTGTATAAATACAAATATAAATAGTAATACATAATAAAGATCTTTCTTCAACAACTACAACTCAATGATGAAAAATTAAAAGCAATTTCAAAAATCAAAAAACGAAAAAATTCAATTTTACAAAACAAGTAAAGATCTTTCTTCAACAACAACAACTACTACTTATCAATGTTGAAAAAATAGAGCAATATGAAGGATCTAAACTGACCCATCAACCTAAATGCACACCAAACACAAATTAAAAATATAAATTAAAAGCAAAAAAAAATTTCCTGAAGAAAGTGATGAGTTTCAAGAAAAAGGGATCCATTAATCCAGCGGATTATAGTAAAATTTGCAGAAAAAACTGAGTTCAATTAATTGTAGAGAAATTTCAAGAAAGAGATTGATAATTGAAACAATTAACAAAAACAAAACTTGAAGTATAGATTGATGATTGAGATAGAGGAAGCAATTGTACATTTTTGGAGGGAGATTTTGTCTTTGAAAGTTTAGGATTTTTGACTTCTGAATTTCTTCAATATAGAAAAAATAAGATGAAATTTGACCCTTGTCAGCGTTTAATCTCTCTAATATAGTAAAAAAAAAAAAAAAAAAAAAAAGCTACAATTTGGCAAAAAAAATAGAGGGAAATATTTTGGAGGAAATTTTTTTTTTTGGTGGGGGGTGGGGGGGTGGGGGGGTGGCTAATTCTTTCTCAATCTTTCAATTTTGTCAATTTATTTTTCCCTCCTAATAACCCTAACAGCATTAAAGAAGTTTGACAAGATTTTTTCTATGTAAATGTACTATTCCTTTTTCATGTATTTTCTTAAATTTACTTATTTTGGTTTGTCACTTTTTGATTATTACATATTATTTTATAACTATATTAGATATGAATTATGATATTCATATACTTATATAATTACATATTTAATTACTAATTATTAATGAAATTAATTATAATTATATTTTAAAATAATTATTAATTAATTTAAATTAATAGCATATCATGAAATATATATATATATATATATATATATATATATATATATATATATATATATATATGGTTCGATTTGATTTTGTGTATTATTATTTGGTCAATTTATCAATTTATAAACATGCAAAATCAATAAGAAGATGGTCTTAACAGTTTGAATCATATATACACTATCTTCATGCATTAAAGTCTACAAAAAAAATATAAGAATGAGTAAATTCAAATACGTTAGTGCTAAAATAAACTTGTTTTATCTATATATTATTAAAAAAAGAGGACAAATCTTCTCCATTTAGTCAAGTGGAAGCATTATATATTAACACACGTCAGATTAGCTAATTAGTTAGGATAAAGTTGTTAAATCTGTTGGCTTACCAATTTTGAATTCAAATTTTCAGTTACAAAATTTTATATTCATTTGATGTTTTTAAAATTTTAAATTCAAATTATCCAATTAATTTACACTTCTAAATTTTTAGTTCCAATGTTGGTATATTAGTTGGTTATAATTGCTACCCTTTACACTATAATATAATACACTATAAATTGGTTATAATTACATTAGTTTTTAATTATTCTTTCCAAAATTCCTACGTTTACCTAACTAACAAATATAAACTTCATAAACTCGCATTAAAGAAGAAAATCTTATTCATAACTTCATAAACTCGCATTAAAGAAG
>NC_061118.1:166251854-166449584 GCF_002878395.1 Capsicum annuum
AAGTGCTTTACCTAACAAATGAAAACTGACTTATTCAGACTAGGAAGCGCATCTCCTAGGGGTTAAATAAAATGATTCAACTAGAAAGTTTGTCTTCTAAGAGTAATGGTTCAAGTTAGGAAATCACCTAACAAATGAAACTTGAATTATCCAGACTAGGAAGTGCGTCTCCTAGGGGTTGAATGAAATGACTCAAGTAGAAAAGGCGTCTTCTAGGAGTGATGGTTCAAGTTAGGAAGTGCATCACCTAACAAATGAAACTTGAATTATCTAGACTAGGAAGTGCGTCTCCTAGGGGTTTAATGAAATGACTTAACTAGAAAGTGCGTCTTCTAGGAGTGATGGTTCAAATTAGGAAGTGCGTCACCTAACGAATGAAACTTGAATTATCCAAACTAGGAAGTGCATCTCCTAAGGATTAAATGAAATGAATAGACTGGAAAGTGCGTCCTCTATAAGTGGTGGTTCAAGTTAGGAAGTGCATCACCTAACAAATGAAAAATGACTTACCCAAACAAGGAAGTGTTTCACCTTGTTGATATCTAAACTTTAAAGCATTTGAATTAAGGTCAAATTTCTCTCTATTTCAAAAAAATACCAATTATAATTGTAAAACGTGGTGGTTGATTTGTGTCATTTGGCTACTAAGGCACCCACTCTTGCATTTGTCATACTCAGCTCCATTTCAATCATTGATAAGTATCGTTGACTTGCATTTTTTACCCCCAAATTCTTTCTACTGGAACTTTTTGGCTCAAATCATATTTCTCTTGCATGATGCTCTTGGGTTTAACTTCAAACATATCTTTCACTTCTATGAATCCAAAAACTATCAGGTGACAAGCATTCTTGAATATCTTACTTTATTATGAAGCATGTTAACTTGGTACATCATCCCTTTGTCATGCTTTGTGCAATTGAGGGAGTTGATAGCAAGTTTTGAAGCTCTTTCCTACTTGACTTGACGCGAATTCGACTAAAAAATACGCGAAAGATGACAATGATTTTTCATATGACGACAAAAATTCAAAAACAAAAATAATAAAAAGAAAAAGAAAAAGGGAAAAGGGAAAGACAAAGTGCATCTCTTTTTCAAATCAACATAAAGGAAAACTTATCTGAGTATGATAGCTGATTCTAGTGATTATGATATGCATTTTTGAATTAAACAATTGGATCTTTCCACACTAATCATTGTCAACTTTTTCCCACTTATTGAGTTTGAAACTGAGCCACTGCTGAATTAATTCGCTCTTAGAATACTCCATCGGCTTGTGGTACCTCAATGGGTTTTTACCAACAATCCTAACTCAATTTTATTTCTTTCTCAACTCACCATCACCTTATGGTTCCCCAAAAGGGTTTTCACCAATAAGACTCTTTCATTTTTATTAAGAAAATAACACCCAAAATATGAAATATCACTCACCCATAAGATGTTAAGCCTTGACATTCTCAAAGATTGATTTTAAGGTCTTTCTTTGGTTGTAACTTGGTTTTTGGAAAGGGTTAGAAAGAAAGGGCGGCATGGGGCTCAAAATTTACATAACACTAGGTGAAGCATACAACTTTTGGAATCAATTCTTTTAAGAAAATAAACTTTTGCCCCTGTTTTATTTCATTTTGGGTAACTTGAATTTTATTTTGGTTGGATTGAACTCCAGAGTACGGCTGCCTACATATCTTGTCATAGCAAGAATCAGGTCAAACGTAGTTCATAAAAATTTATTTTTCTAGATTTTGGATTTTTGATTGATTTTTTTTTTCAACTCTTTTTTCTTGACTTTAATTTGATTCCAAATGAGGGGTACGAAGAAAGATAAAAGCTCAAAAGGGGTAAGCAAAGGTTGATATATTTTTTGGATAGTAGAACAAAATGCCTTCATCACTTCAATCCTTAAAAATGCAAATACATAACATGCAATCTGGAGTGGAACATGAAGTTCATAGACATCTTTTCAACATTGACCGTGACTAAGCACTTGTGTCGTTATTTCTTATGCATTTGTCAAACATAAAGGTCAAATTATCTTCTATATTTCTCCCATAAGAGGGCTCATGCATTTTTAAAGCTAACTTTCTTTTACTTCTCCTGACAGTGGAGACTATATATCCTCTGATCGCTTTCATTTAAAGTGCTTGAGATTGACCTTCTCGTTGATGACCAAGTAATTTTTTATTCACAAAGCGATTGCTTCAATACTTTCAAGTGAGGCTTTAACTCAATCAACAAACATCTCAACACTTTACTTATTTTCTTACATGATTTTCCTTTTCAACTCTATCTTCTTAGTCAAGTGTTTCAGGATTAGATTAGATTTTAAGATCCGGTAAAAATTCAGCATGCATATCATATCACTATAATCCACATAAAAGAACTATGTAAAGAAAAGAAAGACAAACAATTAAAATAAAGTAAAAATAAAATATAATAAATAAATAAAACGGACATTGCTTTTTGTTAAAAGAAAAGATGATTGAGTTTCAACATAAATGGCAAATGAATAAGACAAGATAGACTCCGAAATACAATCTTGAAATAATTCGAATAACAGAAAGAAAAACTAAATAAACTTCTACAAATCCTTTCTAGTAAGGGAAGGAGTGCCTTCTCAATTGTTGAGCTTGACATGTTAGTCAGTTCGCACATCAGCATAACTAGATCCTTCACCACTGTCAATGTCCTGCACTATAATCAATTTATCTTGAATCATTCTTTCAATTTCTCTTTTCAAGGCACGACAATCTTCAGTATTATGACCCTGAACATTAGAATGATATACACATCGTACATTAGGGTCAAAGTTTCTTGATTGTGGGTCAGGGGTATACCCAAGAAGAGGAGTGATCATGTCCCTTTTTCTCAATTTGTGGAATAAACTGGTATATGATTCTCCAATTGGTGTGAAACTATCCCTTAGCTTCTGCCTCTTTTCATTATTTAGATTAGAGCAAAAATCGATTCTGGAAGGGCGTGGGTATGTTTGTGGAATTAAAAGATGATTCTGAGGGGTTGGTGCACGCCATTGCGGATAAGAAGGGGCCCGAACATATAGTTGTGCATTATGAATAGAATATTGAGGAGATGGAGTGGAGTATAATAGATTTTGTGGAGAAACATAGTGTCATAGATGATTATATGGGTCTTGGACATAAATATGGGATTGAGATAGTGCACAATAGTGACGTACACCTCTCCACTTTTGTCGTGGACCTGGCATAATAGTTTCTACATCCTTTTTTTTCCACCAAAGCTTCCTGAACTACTTTGAATTGTCTGTGTTGTTTCTTTCAAAGCGGTCTAGCTGATAATCTTTCTGAACTTAATTACGCTCTCTACCATCTCTCCAACTTTAATGGCCTCAGCAAATGTGCTCCCAATAGTTGATAGCAAATGCTAAAAATAATCAGGTTCTTGTTCTTGTAAAAAGATATCAATAATTTCAAACTTCTTTATCGGCGGTCAGACTCTTGCAGCCTGCTCTCTCCACCTGACAACATATTCTCAGAAATTTTCAATTTTCTTTTTTCCCATATTGGCAAGTGTGGTGCGATCTGGTACTATCTCAATATTATATTGAAATTGCTGAATAAAATCTCGAGCCATGTCATCCCAAACATGCCAACGAGAAATATCTTAGTCAATGAACCATTCAGAAGCTATCCTCGCCAGGCTTTCTCCAAAGAGAAATATCTTGGTCAACGAGAAATATCTTGGTCAATTTTACGGTATTTATCTATTGGCCCAATGGCTATACTGTTGTTTGGAGTCCAACGACCATTTGGCTAAATTTTTTTTTTTTTTTTAATAATTGAAATTTGGTCAAATGTTCATTGGACCTCAAACGACATTATAGCTATTGGTCCAAGAGTCCATTTGACCGTTGAAAGCTGCTAGCCCACCAATAGATACGCTTTCCTCCTATATAATTACGGAGTGGTCAAGACAAAGAAAGGCGATGTTAGTGATAACGAAGATCCTCCAAGATCAAAATCAAATTCCGATCCACCATTTGATGAACCAACAATAGTTAGCATAGAATAGATTTAAAGATCCTTTGTTCAAGAAAAATTTTTCTGTGCAAATATTTTTTGTAAAATATTGGTGATGGTGTGTTTTGAAACTGAAAATTTTAAGACTCTGTATTTTGTGTTGTACAAAGTGATCATAATATATTATTTTATATTTTAATTATTATCACATTCAATGATGCATATTATGCTTTGGTGTGCCTGGCATATACTAAGTTACATACATGGGTGGATTATACATAGCGCTGTTATGCGTATGTATTGTCTGAAATGTGTATTCATAAATTCATAACGCATCTAACTCTGTTTTGTACATATTTGTCTGGTTATATATTCTACACACAATATACATAACTATGTTATGTATACGGTATTGACTAGGAACTATTAGACATCAAAAAGTTATATATATGCTTAACCTAGACAATATCATATACATAACTAAATTATGTATGTATGTAGATTAAACATAACTTAGTATATGGCTGTATTATGTACTTAATTTGACGGCTGTATTAGTTCTACAAATTTGATATGCAAGACATACAAATTGTATAATTTTTTAGTACACATCATATACATAAAAATAATTGTGTGTCTATTTTAAAATTCATTTTTCTTATTTGTTTTAGTTTAGCACATACCATAACATAGTTAAGTATAAGTATGACATGCAACTATATATATTGTTATCCTAAAACAATAATAATAACATAATTATTTATACATTTATTATTGAAATGAATATGTAATAAAGTTATTTAGCTTAATTATGTCATAATTAGCATAGAATATAGTGTATGATTGTTGAGCATTGTATATGCGATAACAATCAATCATTTGTTTAAGCAATGGAAAACTATAAAAAATGCATCTCATAAGTTAATTTAATAAAACATCAGAAACTATTATTATAGTCATTGCATGAAACATCGCTAAATAAGATTTAGTAAATGTAGAAACTACGCTAAAATAAATTCACACCATATTTAAATATACATAACTAATTATAAGTAATGCAAGTGAACAATTCTATGTATCTGCACAAATTTCAATTATTTTTTAGGAAGAAATTATAAGTTCGCCTGTTATGACCCGTACAACCACACTTTCCACAACTATATGTGCTTGATGACATTGTTTCCCTTAATTTTTTATGTCTCCCTTTCTTCAGCCTTTCAAGTGGTCTTCGATATTTAGGTTGTAATACTTCTTCCTCGTCTACAAAGTTAGGTACATGATAATCTTTCATATCTGACATTGGAATGATTGACACTTCATCCGTCCTCATTAAAGAACTTATCAATTTGAATATATAATCATGTTACACACAAGAATTAATCAATCTAAAGCAGATATATAGCAGGTTAACAAAGCATATCATGTAGTAATAATAGAATAATAAAGCCTAGCAATTCTACAACAAACATATACGTAAAACACTTATGTCTCATATTTAAAAAAATTCAATTTACCTATTCTGAAATGTACATATATATAAGACCATTATGTATACGCAATAAAATAAACAATAGTCTTTCAACAATATATATATATATATATATATATGCTGTGAAATAACATACCGACATAATTAAATTAGCTTATTTATATGCAGTTCTTGAAAAAAATAAATTCACATCATATTTAAATATGCACAACAATTTCAAACATTCATAAATTTCCTACTTATATAGCTGATAAATAAAATAATCTATTGGTATATGCATAAGACGCATATGTATTGATCTGGTCTGAATATATAAATACACAAGACAATCATGTATATGACTGATAAAGTAGCCTAGCAGTTATAAAATGTACACATACAACACATACTAATTTATATGTAATAAAATGGATCACTGTTCTAATACTGTTGCTCCCCGAACGGGACAATGCTGAGATTGACAATTTTGATAATGTTGGGCCATGGCCCTATCTAAATTACTTTTAAAAATTTGGATTGGCAAAAAATAATTATTCTATTCTTCAAATTTTAACACTCAAATTCACTCCAGAAAAGCTAAAATTTGAAAATATAAAATTTCATCTATCATAAAGAACAAATATCAATCATCATATTAAAATAAGCCAAAGTTTTAGTTATGTATGGTGACTGAAAAAGTAAAAGCAAAAAAAGAAAAAATAAAGCATGAACTTTTACCTAAAAGTCAAGTATTCATGAAAAACAAAACATAGAATGGGTACTAGATAAATTGGGAGATCAAAATTCATGAAATTTTATTTGTCTCTCTTCATGTGAAATGTTATTTTCCCCGTATGTATTCAAGTAAAAGGTGAGTCTAATGCATCAGTTTGTAGATTTCGATCTTATACATTAATCTCTATAGGTATCCATAATAATCTGATCATTTTATTTCTAGAAAGGCTAAACCTTAGAATCGTATGTAGAGTTTTCGCCTCGTACGACTCCTTATGAAAGGGAGGCAAGTCCAGCCCAGGCCTGTGAGGTTAAAGTTGTAGTACATGCCTCATAAGAAAAGAGTGAAAAAACTATGCTAGCATCTTCTGGTCTTTGACATAAAGAAACAAGTAATAACGAATTATCTCCTAGTTAATGGAACAACAAAGACATGAATGACTTATTCATGCAAACCAATAAAAATATGAAAAAACAAATAGAAAAAGCAAATATCAAAAGTTGAGTTCTATAGTTGTGTTTTCTCAAATCTTTAATAAACTTGTTGAATTTTTTAAAAAAATTTCACTATGCCATAGTTTAATAACATACCAACTCAAATTAAAGATGAATTTTGCAACAAGATTGAAATATTAGTCACTTTGATACAAACATTATAAAGAGGTCTTAAATTTTAAAAATAATCATAATTTCAAGATAAAATTATAAAAAATATTAGGTTGTAGAGTTTGAATTATAGAATTTTATTCTTGAAATTTATAACTCGATGATAGAATAAAATTTTATCATTTCAATATATCTGTGGCAATATGTGAGAACCAGAAAAGAATGTTAAAAAATGTAATCAGATTGGCTAAACAAATTCTCTTTTCCTCTTTGATAAAGAGAATGTTCCTTTTTAAACCGTAAAATTTTTAGTTTTAAGGAATATTACCATGAAAATTACTTTATTATTAATTTTAAAAAAATAGGTCTTAAAACTATGGGGCCTCAAGATATTACTTTTAATGGCTTTACCATTGGCCGGCATTGATGAGTGTACGGGCTGTCATAGGGTTGGGGTCGTTCGGGATGGGAGAAGATATTGAACTTAAAATGTAATTTATCGAACTTGTTTTATGCCCAAATTAAAAAAATATTTCAAGGAACCTATATTCATAGAGACAATTAGTATTTTGAAACAAAACATGAAAAAAAATAGAAAACATTTTCATCCATACCAAACATAACCATAGAGAAAACTCATAAACATCTGCCAAAACTAAGATTTTTGCTATAGAAAATCAAATCAACCAAAGTCCATAGTTTTCACTCCTGCGACAGACACACATCCTACACCGGATGAACTAGCTATGAAAATAAATATGCTGGCCTTTACGGCAACAGACATGTTCATCCTCCATCGAATGAACTATGAAAATCAAATAGAATTATCTTTACAACGATAGATGTTCATCCTCTACGAATGAACTATTAAAGCAAATATGATGACCCTCACGGTTTCTTCTAACTAAGTTGGCTTTGGCTGATGAAACAAACATGGATCATTTGGGATTTGTAGACGCCAAATTTTGTCCCTCCCAAAACTCAATTTATCCATTTTTTACCTCTTGTTATTATATACCCTCATCCGTATGATTATATCCCACAAAAATACAAAAAATAACAACCCTTAACAAAATCTCTAACAAATTAAATCCCTAACCTTATCGTAAAAAACTTTATCCTAACAAATCTTATCATCACCACCCCTACCCTCTCCCACGTGACCATACCTCCTCCTTTTATATTATTTTACACGGTGTTAGCTTGGAGAAAAAGAAAAATCTCTCACACCATGAGGGATATATACACACATACGGGCCCCACCACTAAGGGGACACCATAAACATCATCTTCTCCACCTTATACCATCACAACAAGACACTTCATTCTTCCACTCACGAAAAAAGGAAAACACCAACATTATCTTTCATTTCTTCTGGCTCACGGATACACTCACCAACCTCACGATATCTGGGGACACATACACTGATATAGGGAAATCGAGGAGTGAGGTGACCGGAGAGAATAAAGATAGGAGTGGGAGAGATCGATTGAGAGAGAAATTGAGAAAACGAGGAGATTGACAGAGAGAACTGGTCAGAGAGTGAGAAAACCAGAGAGAAAGGGATTCTCAAGTTTTCCCGGCCCGTTCGAGTTAACTTGCCCTGTGCCGAAAACCCAACATACCTTGTCGTTTCTTTTTGTTTCAGGCGATACCATCGGAAAGAAGTGAACAGTAATAGCACCATCAACATTTCTTTTTTAAATCGATTCTAAACAATTTAACGCTGGTGTTGTATTTGGATTTGGGTTTTGTTTATCTCGGTGGGTTCATCGTGCTCTGTCTTAGGTCACAGTTTTCTCGATACCAAGCTGAGATTTGCTCACTGGCCTTTGTGGGTTTTTTTTTGGGATCGGGTTTTGAAGATTGTCGTGTTGGAGTTGGTTCGTAGTCGAGTTGTGGTATTCTTCGAGGCTGATTTGGGGTTCTTCGTCACACGGAGTCGTCTTCTCGATTGATTGATATTTGAAATAAAATCATCATTGAGGTTCATTTCTACTTCTTTCCTCTTTTTATTTCATTATTGATGGAATATGGTGCATTGGATGGAATCTCGTGTGTTGTTTGATCTTGATTGGTGATGAATTGCTACTTTGATATTGACTTGTTTCTTAATTTTCGTTGATAAGTGATTGTGAATTGTTTAAATAGAAATTGTGAATTGTGAAAATTTAGTGTTGAGAAGAGAATTTGGGGTGGAATTGCGAGATTGATAAAAAGGGTAAATATGGTTTAATGTTGGTTTGTTGTTGTTTTACTTAATTCGGAATCAAGTTTGTGAATTCTATAGTATCATGGTAGGTCGCATTGGATAGGCAAAATGTTTCGGTTCGGGTAGGCAAAATTTAGGAGTGGTGTGTTGATTAAATGCGTTGAATGTTTGTTGATCTGTGCATGTTTTCTTGGGTTCATCTTCCTTTTGGCTTTAACATGCCGAAGTTTGAGAAGTATGATGGACATGGTGATCCTATTGCACACTTGATACGTTATTGCTACCAACTAAGGGGTGCTGGGGGAAGGAAGAACTACTCATGGCTTATTTCGGGGAGAATCTTTCAGGACTAGCTTTGGAATGGTTTGTTGACCAAGACATTGACAAGTGGTTTAGTTTGGATGACCTAGATAATGAATTTGTGCAACAATTTTAATACAATGTGGAGTTGATTCCTGACGAAAAATCCCTAAATAGTATAAAAAAGAAGAATACTGAGAGTTTCAGGAAATATGCGATCAGATGGTGTGAACAAGCTGCTAGAGTAAAACCGCCAATGAAAGAAAGAAAAATAGTAGAGGAGTTTATTCAAGCGTAGAATGGAACATATTATCAACACTTGTTACCTGCATTGGGCAAGTCATTTATTGAGGTCCTTAAAATGGTGGAGATGATAGAAGAGGGAATTAAGACGGGTCGCATTGTGAGTTTTGCAACATTGAAAGCGACAACTCAAGCAATTCAAAAGGGTTCAGGAAGTATTGGGGAGACAAAGAATAAGGAAGTTCCATCCTCTATTGTAGTCGGACAGCGGGCACGGTCAAGAAGACCCCATTGTCGTCACTCTCAGGCTCAAACCCAAGTTCATGTCCAAACTCCACATAATCATTCCCAAAATCTATTATACTCTACTCCTCCACCTCTATATCCAGTATATAACGCATAACCACATGTTCAACCCCCATCTTACCCACAGTGGAACACACCAACTCCTCAGAGTCATTCTCTAACTCCGTAAACATACCAAAACCCTCCTAAGCCTAATTTATCCAAGCCAAATGATGAAATAAGGAAGAAGTCGAGAGATAGCTTCATACCAATTGAAGAGTCGTATGGAAGTTTATTTCAGAGATTAGTACAATAGGGTATGATCACTCCTCTCCTTGGGTGCACTCTTAATTAGCGTTCAAGAAATTTTGATCCTAATGTACGATGTGCGTATCATTATGATGCTCAGGGTCATAGTATTGAAGATTGTTGAGATTTGAAAAGAGAAATTGAAAAGATGATTCTAGATGAATCAATTATGGTGCAGAACATTGACAGTGAGGGAAGCTCTAGTCATGTTGATATACAAACCAGTGGCTAAGTTGTCAGGCTGAGTAATTGAGAAGTCACCCCTCTCCCTACTAGGCTAAGTCACCTCAGTGGATAAGTGGCTCACTGGCCTTCGTGGGTTTTGTTTTGGGATCGGGTTTTGAAGATTGTCGTATTGGAGTTGGTTCGTAGTCGAGTTGTGGTATTTTTTGAGGCAGACTCGAGGTTCTTCATCACACAGAGTCGTCTTCTCGATTGACTGATATTCGAAATAAAATCATCATTGAGGTCCATTTCTACTCCTTTCCTCTTTTTATTTCATTATTGATGGAATATGGTGCATTGGATGGAATCTCGTGTGTTGTTTGATCTTGATTGGTTATGAATTGCTACTTTGATATTAACTCGTTGCTTAATTTTCATTGAAAAGTGATTGTGGATTGTTGAAATAGAAATCGTGAATTGTGGAAATTTAGTGTTGAGAAGAGAATTTAGGGTGGAATTGCGAGATTGATAAAAAGGGTAAATTTGGTTTAATGTTGGTTCGTTGTTATTTTGCTTAATTCGGAATCAAGTTTGTGAATTCTATAGTATCATGATAGTTCGCATTGGATAGGCAAAATGTTTAGGTTCGGGTAGGCAAAATTTAGGAGTGGTGTGTTGATTGAATGCGTTGAATGTTTGAGAAATGGTTTGTCTTTCTCGCATTTGGAGCCGGGAAATGCCCCGAGACACATTGTATTTATTCACCAGGGAATGCCCCGATGTATTATGTTGGCGGAAGACGTTTTGATGAAGGCCCGAGGCATAGTTTAGGATTAGTCTAGTATAGGATTTATATTTTTGTATTCTTCTATCCTTGGGATTGTATAATTCGGAATGGATATTATTTTGATTTTGAATTTTGTTTGATTTGTTTATTTGCTTTTTTCGTGTGTTTTATACATTTTGTAGTGTCAAATTAGCCGTTATGCTCCACCAAGCGACCGTGGTCGAACCACGGGATCGAGGGGTGCCTAACACCTTTTCCTCGGTCAATAGAATTTCTTAGCCGAAATCTCTGTTCGCAAACCAGTTTGAAGAGTCAAATCGTTTTGAAAAAGATTTTCCAAAGGTGACTTGGCACACCGGGTTATGTCAAGTGGTGACTCAGAACAGAAATGTAAATAATCCATTTTCGAAACAAATGTTCATCTTTTGTCACCTAATAATAAAAACTCTTTCAAACCTTAAATGAATTTTTTTTTGGGAGTTGAAAAAAGGGGTGTGATAGGGTTTACCCCTGATATTAATTCATCCGCAGCTTGCTTGTACATGTCTGTCACACTTTTTTTTTTCAACTCTGGAAAAGATTCATTTTATGTTCAAAAGAGTTTTATTATCAAAGTGACAAAAGATGAAAATTTATTTCGAAAAGGACCTTTTATATTCTAAACTCAAAGTCGTCACTTGGCATAAATCGGGTGTGCCAAGTCACCCATGGATATCCCTTTTCAAAACGATTTTGACTCTATAGAACTGATCCGCGAACAGAGATTCCGACTAAGGAATTTTGTTGACCGAGGGGAAGGTGTTAGACACCTCTCGATCCCGTGGTTTGACCACGGTCGCTTGGTGGAGCGTATCGGCTAATTTTGACACTACGAATGTACAAATCACAAGGAAGCACGTAAAGCAAACAAACAAAATGAATCAAAGTATAGTGTTCAGTCCGATTATACATACCCAAAATAAATAAAATGCGAAAAATAAATCCTATCTAACCTATACTAATCCTAACTACGCTCCCAAGTTACCCGATGCCTCGGGCCTTCATCACGAACGTCTTCCGCCAACATAGTACGTCGAGGCATTCCCCGGTGAATAAATACAATGTGTCTCGGGGCATTCCCCGACTAAATGATACATTCAATTCAAAAGCAATAAAACCAAACCATTCAACACGCATTTCAAGCATTCAATAATTCAACGAGCAAACACTTATTCCTAAATATTTGCCTACCCGAACTTACTTTAACCTATTCATTAGATGGCCTAATCATGATGCTATCCAATTCAACAATATTCAATAATGAATCAAAATAAACAACCTTCGACTTATTCGATTATTAATTTTCAATCTAGACCCCAAACAACTAATTTGACAATCAAGTTATTTCTTCAAATCCGAAATCAATATTGAACACATACCCAAACAAGGATTCAAACATTTAAGCATACAAATCATTCGTAATTACGAGAAAATCAAAAAGAGAAAAGTTTAAATCATTCGTAATTACGAGAAAATCAAAAAGAGAAAAGTTAGAATTGGACCTCGGGAGCTTTCGATTGATTTAATAAGAGAAATAAGAGCCCATTCAAGAACCTCGAAGAATACCAACGAAATCTCGACTCTCCAAATCAGTCGAGAAATAATCCAAAATGCGATAATCCCAGATTCGGTATCGAAGATTGAAGACCAAAAAACTGATCGCGATTAACGATTCGAGATGAACGAGATTCTAATCTTCAAATCAGTAGCGAAGACCGATGAAACCACAACAAAATAGCAACAGAAAAACAGACCGGCCCGGTATGAAAAACCTTCAAATGCACGATATCGGAAGACGAATGACGAGCAAACGAGAACTAACATCTCCGAAGTCTAACTGAGAGCTCAAAATCAGTCCAAATCTAAGCTCCGGTGAGCTGTGAAGGGAATAAGCTAACGGAAAATGTCGAAATCCGGCAACAAACCCGAAACCAAAATAACTATATTTCTCTCTATTCGTCACCCTCTCTCTCAATCGGCTTCATTTTTTTGGGTATGTGCGGATTAGTGTGCGATTTTGAGTGAGCTGTGAAGGGCGAGGATTGCGTGTGTGTGTGTGCGATTGGGCGTATGTGTGTGCCGATATTTTGAGTGAAGAGGATGGTGTCTCCAGGTCTCCCCCGAAGGAAAAGAAACAATGGTGTATACATATGATATCTGTGTACTGTGTGAATGGAGTATTTCCTGGAAAGTTCCTAATGGGCCCCCCTTGTTTTTTGTCCTTCTGTCCAGGTTCATTTTTCATATGCATATAGGTGTATGTATTGACAATCCAAGAAGGAAAACTAATGGAATAATTATGTGGGCTCCGCGTTTCCATTCTTTGCTTTTCCTTTGCTCCTTTGTATATATAGAATTGGAATAAACGTGTAAAGAAAGTAGGTAGGGGGAGGGGTCACGTGATGGGTAGGGTAGGGTAGGTGAGGTTAGGGGTGGTGGTGTTGATTTTTTTTTTAATGGGAGGACTAGGGGTTAGGTGTCCATTTTTTATTGGGTGGATTGTTGGAATATTAGAATGAGACAAAGTTTGTTATGACTTGTTATTTGAATAAAACAAAACAAAAAAATAAATACATAAATAATTAAAAGATGAGGTGGTTATTTATTTTCTTGGGAAAAAATTATAAAAAAGGGGTTAAATTATGTGATATTGGAGTAAGAAATATTATTAACGGGATAAAATTACGTGTCTTCATCATGCCTCCTTTGAATGTAAACACCAAGTGTTTTCATTCAAATAAGTAGACAACGAAACAGAATTTTTTCCTGATCATTATTCGAGGAAGGAAACAGAAGGAAGAAGGGCAACCTAGTCTTGATGGACATTCTACCCACCCAAGTTATGAGGGAATCAAGTGATCGATATCTCAAAGGATTGGACGGAGATGGACTAAATCAAGTTGGAGAGTCGAATGAGGTTCCATCGAGGTTCCGGTCCGCGGCTCTGTCATTACCTTAAAATGAAAATTACAAGTTAAAATATAAATGAAATTACAAAATTCCTATCTATGCAGCTTTCCTTGACGCTTGACTCGCTACTTCATCACACTATTTTTCAGGTGGGCCCCTGACTTGCAATTTCTTCAACTTGTTGCTTGGTTTTCCATTGCTTCACTTCATTGCTCGACTTTCATTTATTCGCCTTGCTCTTCAGGTGGGCTTCTGACTTGCCATTTTTTGTACTTCAATTTCATCACCCTATTCTTCATGCGGGTTCCTGACTTGCAGTTTCTTCAATTTCCCATTTCATCACCCTGTTCTTCAGGTGGGCTCCTGACTTGTTATTTTTCCATTTGTTGACTTTCAATTTCTTCACCTTGTTGTTTAACTTTTAGCTTCTTCACCTTGTTGATTGACTTTTCATTTATTCACCCTATGCTTTGGGCGGGCTCCTGACTTGCTATTTTTCGACTTTTAATTTCTTTACCTTGTTGCTTGGCTTTCATCTTCCTCACCCTGTTCTTCAGGCGGACTCCTGACTTGCAATTTCATCACCCTGGTTCTTCAGGCGGGCTTCTGAAATCAAAATCAAAACTAGAACGAAAATATCTAAACAAATTTTATGATAAAGAAAGAATTCATTTTCCAAAAAGTAAAATCCCATTTTTCAAGAGGGTCCAGAACAGAAAGTAAAATATCATTTTTCAGGAGGGTCCTGAACAGAAAGTAAAGTCCCATTTTTTAGGAGGGTCCTGAATTGAAAGTAAAATCCCATTTTTCAGGAGGGTCCTGAACAGAAAGTAAAATCCCATTTTTCAGGAAGGTCCTGGACATAAAGTGAAATCTCATTTTTCAGGAGGGTCCTGAACATAAAGTGAAATTCCATTTTTCAAGAGGGTCCTGAACATAAAGTAAAATCCCATTTTTCATGAGGGTCCTGAACAGAAAGTAAATTCCCATTTTTCAGGAAGGTCCTAAACAGAAAGTGGAATCCTATTTTTCAGGAGGGTCCTGAACATAAAGTAAAATTTCATTTTTCATAAGGGTCCTGAACAAATATTATGATAAAGAAGGATTTCATTTTTTGAAAAGTGAAGTTCCAAACATAAGAATTAAATTTTGCCCCAGTTTATCATCAAAGGGCTTTTGTGAAAGTCACATTATTATAGGAATTAAGGAGAATAACTCGATTAAAAGGTACGTCTTATAGGAATCAAAGAGAGATGATTCGACTAAAAGGTACGTCTTATAGGAATCAATGGGAATGACTCAACTAAAAGGTACATCTTATAGGAATCAAAGGGGATGACTCGACTAAAAGGTACGTCTTATAGGAATCAAAGGGGATGACTCGACTAAAAGGTACGTCTTATAGAAATCAATAGGAATGACTCGACTAAAAGGTACGTCTTGTAGAAATCAAAGGGGATAACTCGACTAAAAGGTACATCTTATAGGAATCAAAGGGATATGACTCGACTAAAAGGTACGTCTTATAGGAATCAATGGGAATGACTCGACTAAAAGATACGTCTTCTAGGAGTGAAGGTTCAATTTAAGAAGTGTATCACCTAGCAAATGAAAACTGAAATTCCTAGACAAGAAAGTGTTTCTTCGAGGGATATAGGATGATGAATTTTTACCATGATTTTATATCAAACCTGTGCAGCAATATTGCTTTTTGCATTTGTAAAAGTGAAGCATTGCAACCATTGATGTTTATGCTCTGAAGTCCCTGCTTTGAAGGTAATATGTTTCCTGTTTCATCAAAGAAAACTTGTGAGTTTAAAACATGGTAGCCGGTTTGTGGTTTTAGCTTTCGCGACGATCACTCTTGCCCTCCTCACATTTAACCTTGCTTCTAACCATTAGCATATATCATTGACTTGCTGAATCATTGACCCGAGCTTAGATTATTAAGAGTGACTAAAACAAACACAGTATCTCTACTTTGCCATGCTTCTCAAATAGATCCTTTGAACCTTGATATTTCCATGAGTTTCCTGACTTCTCTGTTTGACAAAACTTTCTGCATGCCATTTTTTTGCTCATAATCATGTCTCTTTCATGTTCTATCTTTTGTCTTGCTTTGTGCAATTAAAAAAGCTGGTAGCCATTTTTTAAATCTTTTCTCACTTGTTTTGACACGGACTTGACTCAAAGACAAGAAACGAAAAAAAGAATGAAAATTTTTGTTTGGATAACTGACTCAAGAAAGATAAAATAAAAATAAAGAGAAGAAAGAAAAGACAATAAATGTTCCCTTTTGAAACAAAGAAACAAAAAATTCATCTAAAAATGACACTCAACACTAATGATTATACCATGCATTTTGAATTAAGCAGCTTGATCTTTTCGTCCAAATTTTCTACCTATTGTTGTTGAGTTAATGGCCTTGAAACTGAGTTGCTTCCTTAGGTCAACTGCATTTAAGACCCCATTCGGCTAGTGGAGCCTTGAAGGATTTTCGCCAACAAGCTTCTCTCATTTTCTTTTCCTCAGCTCACCATTACCTTATGGTGTCTGTAAGGGTTTTCCACTAATGAGACTCTCTTATCTTCATTTCCATTAACTCACAGTCATTTTACGGTGTTCATGAGGGTTTTCACCAATAAGACTCTCTCATTTTTATTTCTCTCAACTTAGCATCGCCTTATGGTGCCCGTGAGGATTTTCACCAATAAGACTCTCTCCTTTTTATTTCTCTCTTCATTTCTTATGCTGAGGAAGACAAGTAATTCCCAAATGCATCATCATATCCTTTGCATGCTTAGCCTTAACATTCTCAAAGATTGATCTGAAGGTCTTTCTTTGGTTGTAACTTGACTTTTGGACAAGGTTAGAAAGAAAGGATGACATGATGCCCAAAACGACACTTGTAGTGAGGTGGGACTTATAACTTTTGAAATCGACTCAAACAATGAGGATTAACTCATGCCCCAGTTTCTTTTGACTGGAAATTCTAAATTGTTATTTGGTTGGACCGAGCCCTGAGTAAGGCAGCCTATGTATCTCACCCTCGAGAGAGGAGAATCAGGTCATGCGTAGTTCTGACAGCTTATTCTTTTTTGCTTGATTCTGACTTGTTCTTTTTTTTTGTACTCTTTTTTCTTTGTGATTTTTCTGACTCCAATTTCTTGACACTCTTTTCTTCCTTTGTGGACACATTTTTCTCTTCTTCTTTTTTGAAACTTTCTGACTCTATTCTCTTGCTCGATACTTTTCTTTTAAGCTTTGCTAGCTTTATCTTGATACCCAAAGAGGGGTATGAAAGAAAATAACACTAAGGCTCAAATAGGGTAACAAAGGATGACACAATGTTTGGATAGCAGAATAAAATGCTTTCGTGATATCAATCTTTGAAAATACTAGTACATAGCATGCAATGTGAAAGTGCACGATCAACATCACTTATGACATGTTTTACAACACTAATTTTCCCCGAGCATGTGTGTCACCTCTTTTTCTATACTTTTCAAACGTACAACTCCACATTTGTTGTGCATCCCTCACTTTGAATGACTCATGCTTTCGTGGAGTTGATTTTCTTTCTGCTCTTCTTGATAGGATCACCCAGACACTGTTTGACCTAATTGAGACATGTCTTTCAATTGATGACCAAGTTATTCTTTTGATTCTCAAAATAAATGGCCTTAATTTTCAAAGAAGTCTTGAACTTGTCACCAAATGTTTCAGCACTCTACTATTTTCTCAGACACTCTTTTTTTTCTAACTTTAACCCCTTGATTCAATACTCATGCTTAAACCGGATTTTAAGATCTGACTGAAATATTTTTCTAGCATGTCATATCATTAAAGTCAACATAAAATGTACTATGTAAAGAAAACAAACAAATAAAACATATTTAAAACACAAAGGAAAATAGGACACTTCATTTAGTTGAAACAAAAGATAGAAGGGTTTCAACATAAACGACAAAAGGACAAAACAAGATAGATCCCGAACTACAACCCTGAAATAATTCGGATAACAAAAAATAAAACAAAACAAACTATCAAACCTCTCCCTAGTAAGGAGAAGGGTGACTTCTCAATTGCTCAGCCTGACATCTTAGCCACTAGTTTGCATATCAGCATGACTAGAGTTTCTCTCACTGTCAATGTTCTGCACCATAATTAATCCATCTTGAATCATCTTTTTAATATCTCTTTTCAGATGTCGACAATCTTCAATACTATGACCCTGAGCATCAGAATGATACGCACATCGTACATTCAGATCAAAATTTTTGGAACTCCGATTAAGAGTGCACCCAAGGAGAGGAGTGATCATGCCCCATTGTACCAATCTCTAAAATAAACTGGCATACGACTCCAATTGGTGTGAAGCTATTTCTTGACTTCTGCCTCATTTCATCGTTTGGCTTGGATCGAAAATTAGTCTTAGAAGGGCTTTGGTATATTTATGGAGTTAGAGGACGACTCTGAGGAGTTGGTGTGTTCCATTATGGGTAACATGGGGGGTGAACATATGGTTGTGCGTTATAAACTTGATACGGGGGTGGAGGAGCAGAGTATAATGAATTTTGGGAGTGATTATGTGGAGCATGGGCATGAACTTGGGTTTGATCCTGAGAGTGACGACGACGGGGTCTTCTTGACCTATCCTGCTATCCAACTACAATAGCAGATTAATCTTCCTCATTCTTTTTCTCCCCAACACTTCCTGAACTCTTTTGAATTGCTTGAGTAGTCGCTTTCAATATTGCAAAACTCATAATGCGACCAGTCTTAATTCCCTCTTCTATCATCTCCCCTATTTTAAGGACTTTAATGAACGACTTGCCTAATGCAGGTAACAAGTGTTGATAATATGTTTCATCCTGCGCTTGAATAAATACCTTCACTATCTTACTTTCATTCATTGGCGGTTTCACCCTAGCAGCTTGTTCACGCCATCTGATCGCATACTCCCTGAAACTCTCAGTATTCTTTTTTTTTATACTAATTAGGGATTTTTTGTCAGGGATCAACTCCACATTGTATTGAAATTGTTGCACAAATTCATTAGCTAGGTCATCCCAACTAATCCACTTGTTAATGTCTTGGTCAACAAACCATTCCGAAGCTAGGCCTGAAAGACTCTCCCCAAAATAAGCCATGAGTAGTTTTTCCTTCCCTCCAACGCCCCTTAATTGGTTACAATAGCGCCTTAAATGTGACACCGGATCCCCATGTCCGTCATATTTCTCTAACTTTGGCATTTTAAAGCCAGGAGGAAGCTTGACACCTGGAAACATGCATAAGTCCTTATATGAGACACTTTTGTAATCCCCAAGTCCTTGCGAATTCTTCATAGCCAGTTCCAAACTTCTCAATTTTCTGATTATTTCCTCTTGTTCTTCTATCATAAAAGGCTTCTCAGTGTTAGAAGGGAATTCAGGTGGGTGAGTGTCACCATAAAGACCAGTTAACTTGAATGTAGACTCAGGAGTGTAACGCTGATCACCAGTAATATTCAATGCAGGCTCTCTTGTGGAGTAGTAAGGCACAACTTGTGGAGGAACATCAAAAGTAGGAGCTTCAGGTGGTGGCGGCGCCGCAAAATTATGAACATTAGGTGAAGCCGAGTATGTGGTAGTCTTGGATTGGGGAGTGAGGAAATGAACATCGAAAGTGGTTAGATATTGTTTCCCTGGAGTCGATCCTGATGCATGTTATGGCATATCAACAAAAATAGGAAATTGTGTATGTGACACAGGAAGCAAGCTAGAAAGACATTCCAGATTATCAGTGGGAACTGGAGGAGGCGGCAACCCATTAGCCCAAGCTCGATGCATTTCTATTATTTGCGGTCTTAATTTTTGAATCTCTTCATTAGCTCCTAAATTCTCATTTCCCGAACTCCCTATCTGATTAGTGACAACTAACTCGGTATCTTTGTTAGCCATAACTTTCTCTTGGACTTGGTGCAATATGGAGGGCCAGCCAAAGTACCACAAACCAACCACCTTAAGCTAACTGAACAAGAGATAACCAATGTGTTAGAATTCAACACTTTTTCGAAAACTTCTTTTTTTTTTTCATTTTGAAAAGGTCACCTAACCCGAAAAGGGTGCCTACGTATCTCACCCCCGAAAGAGGAGAATCAGATGTGCGTAGTTCATGAAGTTTTGCCAAAAATGGCCAAATTAAACTCTTTCTCTTTTTCTTTTTCTTGAAACTTTAGGAAGAAAAGAAAATAACAATTTGTCACAAGAATTGACGAAAATCTTTTTATATTTTTCAGGTTTAAACACCCCTCTACGAAGTGAAATTCTATGATTACCAAAAAAATCTTTTTGGGTTTTCAGATTTGAATTTTATGCAAAAATAAAACTCGAACCTATTAAAAGAAAATCTTTTTGTGGTTTTCTTTTAAGATATATGTGACACCTACTCTAAATGAAGAGTGAAGAAAAATCTTTTTGAATTTTTTAAAGTAAGATCAACCAAAAATAAAACCTACGGCTATCAATGAGATTTTTTTTTTGTATTTTTCTTTTTAAGACATGTATGAAACACCTATTCTAACTAAAGAGTGAAGAAATTTTTTTTTTTTTGGATTTCTTTTTTTAAATAAGGTCTCTGAACCTATAATAGGCTGCCTACGTATCTCACTCCCGAAAGAGGAAAATCAGGGGTGCTGTTCATCCAGATTGGACAATTGAGGATTAAATAATAAACTGAACCTGACTTAAGAGACACGACCAAAGACAGACGATGAACAATGTAAATAAAATCTTTTCGAGTTTTCATTTAGACAATTCACGTAAGACTGACACTAACAACTATGAAAGAAAAATCTTTTTGGCATTTTTTTTTTTATGAAATGGTCACAACTACTACCATTTTTGACACTTCTAAAGAAAATCTTTTTTTGGAATTTGTGAATTATGAATGCGTGCTAAGGGAGATAAAGGGAAAATCTTTTTGAAATTTTGTTTTTTGAGAAAATGAGTGCGAAAGGTAAAAAAATCTTTTTGAATTTTTGAATTGTGAAAAACTAAAGCCATAAAGAATACTAAAAGAAACCCCTTTTGACTCATTTCTTTTCTTTTCTTTTTTCAAACACACCTTACTTCTAACACATGTTTTTCCCGAATTAGTCCGTCAAATGACCACATCACCCTCAAAGATGCAACATTTAGCATGTAGGGATGCTTTAGAGGTGAGTCTCCTACAAAGGACCAAGTGGGCCTCGCTAGGTCTCAATATAATGCACATAAGCATGACCTAAAGGATGACCTACGCTGGATTTACTAACAAGGCTGTTCGGAAAGCGTATGGTCGATAGTGGCTGCGACAACTTTCTACCCACTCCATACGTCCGACGGCTCCCCCTCCTAAAATAAAGGTGAGTCAACTAGAGTTCGTGTACACGACGGCACTCCAAGACTTATTGCAGAAAGAATTGATTCGGATTATGCAAATGATGCCAGATATAAAAGCAGTAACACATAAGGAAAAACTGTAACAAAGAGCACGTAGGCACTCAACAATGATAAAATAAACACAAACGATAACACAAACAATGTCTATACACCCCTAATGCCAAACTAAGCCAATACAACTCCAAAAAATAAGCTCGAATTTTGAAAAATGATTCCCCAGCAGAGTCGCCAGAGCTGTCACACCCCTTTTTTTTCAACTCCGGAAAAGATTCATTTTAGGTTCAAAAGGGTTTTATTATCAAAGTGACAAAAGATGAAATTTTTTTTTTGAAAAGGATCTTTTATATTCAAAACTCAGATTCGCCACTTGGCATAAATCGGGTGTGCCAAGTTACCCATGGATATCCCTTTTCAAAATGATTTGGACTCTATAGAACTGATCCGCGAACAGAGATTCTGACTAAGGAATTTTTGTTGACCAAGGGGAAGGTGTTAGACACCCCTCGATCCCGTGGTTCGACCACGGACGCTTGGTGGATCGTATCGGCTAATTTTGACACTACGAATGTACAAATCACAAGGAAGCACGTAAAGCAAACAAACAAACCAAACAAAATGAATCAAAGTATAGTGTTCAGTCCGATTATACATACCCAAAATAAATAAAATGCGAAAAATAAATCTTATCTAACCTATACTAATCCTAACTACGCTCCCAAGCTACCCGATGCCTCGGGCCTTCATCACGAACGTCTTCCGCCAACATAGTACGTCGAGGCATTCCCCGGTGAATAAATACAATGTGTCTCGGGGCATTCCCCGGCTAAATGATACATTCAATCCAAAAGCAATAAAACCAAACCATTCAACACGCATTTCAAGCATTCAATAATTCAACGAGCAAACACTTATTCCTAAATATTTGCCTACCCGAACTTACTTTAACCTATTCATTAGATGGCCTAATCATGATGCTATCCAATTCAACAATATTCAATAATGAATCAAAATAAACAACCTTCGACTTATTCGATTATTAATTTTCAATCTAGACCCCAAACAACTAATTTGACAATCAAGTTACTTCTTCAAATCCGAAATCAATATTGAACACATACCCAAACAAGGACTCAAACATTTAAGCATACAAATCATTTGTAATCACGAGAAAATCAAAAAGAGAAAAGTTAGAATTGGACCTCAGGCGATGTCGATTGATTTAATAAGAGAAATAAGAGCCGTCCAAGAACCTCGAAGAATACCAACGAAATCTCGACTCTCCAAATCAGTCGAGAAATAATCCAAAATGCGATAATCCCAGATTCGGTATCAAAGATTGAAGACCAAAAAACTGATCACGATTAACGATTTGAGACGAACGAGATTCTAATCTTCAAATCAGTAGCGAAGACCGATGAAACCATAGCAAAATAGCAACAGAAAAATAGACCAGCCCGGTATCAAAAACCTTCAAAGGCACGATATCGGAAGACGAATGACGAGCAAATGATAACTAACGTCTCCGAAGTCTAACTGAGAGCTCAAAACCAGTCCGAATCTAAGCTCCGGTGAGCTGTGAAGGGAATAAGCTAACGGAAAATGTCGAAATCCAGCAACAAACCCGAAACCAAAATAACTATATCTCTCTCTATTCGTCACCCTCTCTCTCAATCGGCTTTATTTTTTTTGGGTATGTGCGGATTAGTGTGCGATTTTGAGTGAGCTATGAAGGGAGAGGATTGCGTGTGTGTGTGCGAGCGATTGGGCGTATGTGTGTGCCGATATTTTGAGTGAAGAGGATGGTGTCTCCAGGTCTCCCCCGAAGGAAAAGAAACAATGGTGTATATATATGATATCTGTGTACTGTGTAGATGGAGTATTTCCTTGAAAGTTCCTAATGGGCCCCCTTGTTTTTTGTTCTTCTGTCCAGGTTCTTTTTCCATGTGCGTAGGTATATGTATTGATTATCCAAGAAGGAAAACTAATGGGATAATTATGTGGGCCCCGCGTTTCCATTCTTTTCCTTTGCTCCTTTGTATATATAGAATTGGCATAAACGTGTAAAGAAAGTTAGTGGGGGCAGGGGTGACGTGAAGGGTAGGGTAGACCAGCCCGGTATCATGTGGTTAAACGTGTAAAGAAAGTTGGTGGGATAATTTTTTGCTACAAATATTTTATTCACGTGGTTAAAAGGTTACTGTTACTACAATAAATTTTAATTCGTGAAAAAAATTAATAATTAGCTATGAAAATTTATTATAACAAAAAATTTGTGGCTATTTTGTTTGATTATTGCCACAATTTTTACAAGTGAAGCAAAACTTTTAATTTAACTATAATAGTTTGTTTCAAATTATTAATAATGGCTAAAAAATTACTATTGTTATAGATACTTTCATTGCGTGACAAAAATTTATAGTTAGCTACAAAATTTCATTGTAGCTATATAATTGTAGCTATTTAGATAATTATAGCCACGATCTTTAGCAATTATAGAAAAATCGAAGATTTAGCTTTATCAATTTAATTTTTGTGGCTATGAAATTCAGTGAATTTGTAGATAGCTACGAAATTTATTTTTTGTGGTTGTAACTTGGTAATAGCTACGATTTTTAATTTTGTAGCTTAGATTTCGTAGCTTATGCATTTTCTTGTAGTGTATTCAAATAAGATTAAATATCTCTTTTGGCAATGCTTTCATGACATGATTCCTAGTAAAGCTTATTTAAAGTATATCGAGATTAACATTGATGGCACGTGCCCAATTTGCAAACAATACAGAAACTATTCAACATATTTTTAATGCAATTCAATCACTAATCTTTGAAAAACATAAATTTCAATCCCAACAGTGCCACTCCTAAATAATACTCCCTTCGTTCCATTTTACTCGTCCCAAATTGGGATGACACAACTATTAAGAAAAATAATAAATAACATGGCTAGTTTACCATATTATCGCTATTAAATGATATTTACAATTTAATTTAAAGAAAAAGTATTTAATACAAAGGGTAAAATATGAAGAAAAAAAATTATCTTGTCTTGAAAAGTAAAAAAAGACAAGTAAAATAAGACACTAGATTAAAAAATTTAAAACGAATAAAATGAGACGGAGGGAGTATCTTATAATCCTCCTAAGCGTCAAGGATTGATAACTGGAGAACCTCTTCCCCTATATCATCTAGCACATCTAAATTAATAGGAATAATAATTAAAAAAAAACATTAATTAGCTAAGTCAGTACAACCTTAATACATAGTAAATTGTGCAATATATTGAATGCAAAATGCTTTCGAAAAATAAGCTACTACTTTGTAACAAGAAAAAGTATCTTAAATTGCACGGTAAAATCTAATATAATTGAAATTGACATTTTTTTTTTTTAAAAAAAAAATCATATCGTTCTTAGAGTTATAAAAGGTAGATGATATCTATTTTTTTATGGATAGCGTTTATACTATTTATTTGCTTATCTTATTATAGTTTTCATATTAATACTCCTTCGCCTTCCCACACCCAAAAACCAAATAATTAAAAGAATAAGGATAAAATTAAACATTTCAAATATGAAGGCGAGAGCATTTCAACCTAAAAACGTAAAGAGGAATAAATTTGACCAAATTTAAATAGTTCTAAGGATAAACAATGTCTCGCATACACTATCAGAAATTAGGTCTATCGCAATGAAATTTTTAGCGATGGTTGCAAAAGTATTGCGATAAATGGCCTGTAACCGTTGCAAAAAAAATTATTGGGTAAAAATATATCTATTGCAATGGTTTTATTAATTTCCTTTCTAAAATTTCAAAAGTCCGCTCTAAGCAATTTTAAGAAAACCCTTCCACTCTCAAACCTATTCTCTGTCAATTTGCTCTCTCAAAACATTTCTTGTCTCTCAAGATTTGCTCAATCTCTCAAATCATTTCTCTCTCGATTTGTACCTCAATTTGCAATTAGGACTAATTGCATTTTGGTGGGTTAACCACAGAAAATGCCGGTGGAGATCGAGGATATTATTCTATAAAAAAATTTACTTGTAGCGCTAGTTGGTTCAATGGAAAATGATACACGTATTGTGCATTTGGAGATGACGGCGGCGGAGATTTTAAGCAAGGGTAAACAATTAAGGTTGTCTAGGGATTTGATGGAGCAGGTTTTGATTCGCCGACTTTTGGTAATTATGTATCGGCAAAACCCCCTTTTCAGTGTTTGGTAATTGTCTTAACGTGTCTCTTTAGTATGTTTTATCTTCAAACAGCTCGTTGATTGTTTTCACAGTGATTATGTATGTCTGACGATATGTGTGTTCAGGTATTACTTCTCAGAGATGATATGTCTGACGATATGTGTGGCCAGGAGGTCACAGTTTCAAGCCGTGAAAGTAGCCTGTTGTAGAAATGCATGGAAAGGCTGCGTACAATAGACCCTTTGGCCCTTCCCAGACCCAATGCGTAACAGGAGCTTTAGTGCATTAGGCTGACCTTTGCCATTTCAGATTATATCCATATCACGTGGTATGATTTTCTGTTATATAAAAGGTGAGGAATCACCTCATGGTTGACATTGTTTCGTTACGTCATTCAGATCAAATGTGGGGATATTCTTTAGTGTTGAATTTAGCTTCTTGGCTAATGTACTGAACTGGTAACATTAGTCTGCAAGTAATGGGCTAAAGAATGAGACTACCCTTTGACATAACTTGTAGCTAGGAGTAATAGGATAAACATGTCTTACTTATCTATTCCAGCTCCCATCCTGTAATTTTGAGCATTTCTTGTTTGATTGACAAAGTGCTTTCCCTGCATGATTAACTGATTGTTGTATTATGGTGTCAAGGAATGGCCGTACTGTTGGTATGGCTATAGGGATCATCTTGAAAGAACAGAAGTTTGCAACTTATTCCGTTGATGCTAACTGAATGGCCTAACCGTTGTTGTCCAACTATACTTGTTGGATTTGTTTGCCAGATTATCTTCATTAAATTCCTGCTTGACTCCCCTAGAAGTTCAAGTTCCCAACTTATCTTCTAAACTGTTTTCACTTCCAAATATGATACGTAAATCACCTTACACTCATCTTGTCGTCCCCAACTTCTTAATACTTCTCTGATCTCTTCCTTACATGAGTTTTATGACTTATGAGTTTATGTTCAACACGTTCAATTCTCCTTTGGATATAATGTTTGTACTATTTTTTTTATCAAGTTTCATTTGATTGCTGCTTGTGTTTGTAAGCTAACTCATAATTCATGATTGCTGAAGGAAAGACGGTAAAGCAACACGTTCACGAGTTTCCATGATGCCCATTGGGACACCAAAGGTTCCCTATAGAAATCCAATTAAGGGAACATGGCAACGGGTTGATTTGTGAAATGCTCTTGTAAGTAACATATCTTCAATTTTAGTTAAACTATCAGAGTATTTGATATCTGGATAAAGAATTTTATTCGTGTTAGCAGTAATTTAAAATGTCAAGGTGTAGGACCATTCTCTTCTTATTAGTGGTCGTAGCCAGCATATTCATTGGCTGAACCACTAGTTGGATTGGACTGACTTCTTAGTCCATTGAAGCTAATATTGATAACTTGCGATCTAGAGCACTTTACAGTGTTCTCTTGATCACTTCCTGTTCAAACGTACCTTTATTTCTTCTTTGACTAATTGGATAATACTTTATAGTTTTGATCTGGGGAAATATCACCGAATTCTCGGATGCAGTACCGTAAATATGTTATTTTCATTGTAGAAGAGATAAATGAAGAATTTAGCTACCAGATATTGGCAACAACGCTGTACCTTGACACTATTGATGATTCCAAGAGTATCTACCTGTATATCAATGGCCCTGGTGGTGATGTGAGTTCTTTACCAAATTTACTTTGTTGTTAAAGCTTTTCTTTGTAATTAGAAACACCTCTTTTTCTTATAAATTTGTGTTCAGACTGTTTTCTCTCTTCTTGTTATTTGCGTAAAGTTACTCCTAATTATAGCTAACTCCAACCATAGCCATCTACAACACAATGTAAAGTCTGAAAGTCCGTTGGCACCAACTGTGTGGGCTATGCCTTCAATCTTTCTGTTTTTCTTCTTGCTGCTGGTGAAAAGGTATCATACTTCTCTCCTTGTGATGAAATGTGAAGGAAAAAAAATGTGTTTATCTTACTTAGAGTAGATAGTTCAGGTGCAGTGTCGACAGTTCAAGTGCGGTGTTGATCATTAACTCTTTGTTTTTGGAGAAATCTAAAACTTACATTGAGTGTTATGTATGGATGTAGACTTCAAGGCAATTGTTTCCCATTTAAAGTACGTTGCAACTGAAAAATCGTAATATTTGTACAAGTCTTTTGTTTTTGAACTGATTTACCTTCCAATATGTTGAAAGCCTTCTAATTCTGATCAATCCAGATAATTGGAAATCATATACGTGCAGTTGTTGATCTGATATCTGATGGTGTCAACCCATCAAATATTAGAAGGGGATATGTGGTACGTCGCCTCATTAGAAGGGTTGTTAGAACAGGCAGGTTACTTGGTGTAAAGGGAGATGGAATGGGTGATCTTCAAGGAGCATTTTTGCCAATTCTTGCCAAAAAAGTGATTGAACTAAGCACCAATATAGTTTTTTCTTGACCCTAGAAAGGGGAGAAAACTTCTTGAATAGATGCTGGCTGATGCATTATTAAACGCTCAGGGAACTGGGACTGCACCTTGTTTGTCGGGCAAGGATGCATTCATATTGTGTGACACTCATGGATTTCCAGTGGAGATAACAATGGATATGCATCATATTTATGAAATAAGAAACTATTGATATGAGATTCTGTAGTTGCATGGATTCCTGAATCATTTGCTTTTTAGCCTCACTATTGCATTTCAATTTTTGTTGATCTTAGCCATTTGTCTCCAGAAAATATTATAGAAAATGAATGGATATGCATCATATTGATGAAAGAAGAAACTATTGATATAAGATTCTGTAGTAGCATGGATTCCTGAATCATTTGCTTTAGCCTCGCTATTACATTTCAATTTTTATTGATCTTAGCCATTTATCTCCAGAAAATTTTTGGTCTAATAAGTTTATTTATTCTTATGCTGTGCTTCTTTTCAGGTTCACCATACAGCTTCTCATTTACTTCAATCAGCACTCAAAAGAGTAATTGGTCAGGAAACATCTCAAGCAGGATCAATGGGTGCTTTTGATCGTCTTAGATTTGACTTCAACTTCCATCGACCTCTTCTAGACAAGGAACTCGTAGAAATTGAAGGTTTGATCAACCAATGGATCGGTGATGGCATGATTTTGGAAACAAAAGTCATGTCTTTAACTGATGCAAAAGGAGCTGGGGCAATTGCAATGTTTGGAGAAAAATATGGAGAACAGGTGGGGATACTTACCATTTTATGTTAATATGTTAAGAATGTGATGATTATAGAACAAGGGAGATTCTTCTGGCTGCTATCTTTTTGCTAAATTTTGCTATTAAAGCTGATATATGGAGCGACCAACAATCCTCTTTTATGAGTCGGTGAGAAATAGTGATTAGACTGTACACCAGTCCATTCTGAGGATTAAGTCTGATAGTGAGATTTTAACCATGTATTAAAGTTCAACTTGAATTATAAGATTATTAATGAATGATTTTGTTTTGTAATGTGTAGATATTGTGTTATAATTTATTATGTATGTAAATAAAAATTTACATTAATACGAGTGACTATTTATATAAATCGTTTCAATTTAATAACATGTGACAATAATTATTGCAATAGATCAATAAACCATTGCAATAGGTAGTCAAAAAGAATTGCAACAGAATAACAAAAGCGTCGCAATAGATGCTATTGCAACGATTTAATGTTGTTGCAATAGAATCTATTGTAACGGTTCGTAATCGTTGCAATAGATGAAAATAGGCATTTCAATAAGTAATGAAATAGTTGTAATAGGTAGTCAAAAAGCGTTGCAACAGAATAATATAAGTGTTACAATAGCTGTTATTGCAATGGTTAGTAACCATTGCAATAACATCTATTGCAACGGTTCATAACCGTTGCAATAGATGAAAATAGGCGTCTCAATAAGTCAAAAAATAACCATCGCAACAGGTCTATCTATGGCGACGGTTGTCAGAAACCGTCACCATAGCTCTACCTATGGCGATGGTTTACACAACCGTCGCAGAAACTGTTGTCATAGACCTATCGCAACGCCCACCTATGGGACGCTTGCAGAATCATTACGATAGATCTATGATAACAGTTTATGTGTCTATCGCAACGATTTTGCAACCATCACTATAGATCTAATTTCTGGTAGTGATATGTCCTACATGTTTGTAGAATTTAATTTATTTGGCAAGCAATTGTTATGTGACTTCTAAGTTATTTAGTACATATATCTTTTGTGGTCCTGTTTTAGCTGATCTTAGCATTGATTTTTTTTTTTTTTGATTATTGTCATTTCAAGTAATTATATAGAGAATTAAATTAATAACTTTATTTGTTTTATTTTATGTGAATTATGTTGACATGATATAATTCTTTAAAAAAAATTATCAGAAGTGTAACTTAATTACTAAATTAATATTATTAATAATACTTTGAAGCTTTTGAATAAATATTTTTTAGGTGCTGAATGCCCTAAATTTTGAAACTCATGCACGTAAAGCTCTTTTAAGAAAATTTTATAGTTTATTATGTCGATTTCAACACGGTATACTACAACTAAAAGACTCCCTATATGTGAATTCTACCATATTATTATGAAGTTCGATCTGGTAAATTTTAAAAGATAAATTTCAGCATATTTGTGCTAAAATTTCAAGAAAAAATGTTGAAACTCAATTAATATATAGACCTATAATTTTGATGCCAACTTTCTTAAGATGAAGATAGTGAAAAGTCCCCCAGGAACATCCGATAAAATTGATACTAGACAAGGAAGATTAGCATGGCTGCTTCATGAAAGTGATGACACACACAAATCGAAAAATAAAGATGGTGCAAAAGAAAAAAAGTTGATCTTTACACTTCTAAGTTTGATATATTTATCAAAATATAACTTCTGCATAAAAGTGTAGCAAACTTCAAATAATTTTAGAAATATTTATTTTTTAAAATAAAACAACAAATTTGCCTAATTGTCAATTTCGTCATATAGTCTCTGGTGTCACAAATTTGAAATTATTATGGTATGTATTATTATTATTGGGTTGAAAAATATTAGTACAAAAATGAATTTAAGTATACGACGAGAAGTTGTCCTAATCAACGTTATTAGTGAGATGGTATTAAATATTTTAGAATATCAATTGTTCATATAATTAAATAAAAGCAAGGTGACCTCACAACTTTCATGCATGTTTCTACACTGTCATTTTTTCAGTAAGTATATTGGTATATGAAAAAAGAAGAAAAAGAAAGTAATTGGTATTCTCATGCAAAATCAATTTCATTTCACATCAATAACCTCTTACCTTTTTTTTTTTTGGTAATAGGAAATAAATATATAGATATTAAATGGTTACAGATGGGATAGAAGTAGTATTAACTTAGAAAAAGTAAGAACTAATATTTGTATTTGTTATAGTCATTATATTTATATGCGATCAGTTTTGAAAGTTTTTTTTTTTTTTTTTTTAAAAAAAGAACTTAGGAGTTAGTATAGATGAAAAGAATATCTTGATTATTTGACCAAATATCTTGTTAAATTTTTGTAATCTAATATTGGTAAGTAGAATAACAAATTAATTAGCCAATTCTATTATGATTAACTTGAATGGATGAGTAAAAAATAGTCTAATAAATCTAGAATGTTTTCGATAGAAAATAATTTTATTAAAAAGCAAGTTATTTTTACTTAGATGAAGTCATCTATTAATGAAATCTCATTAACGTTACTCAGATAACCTCTTACCTTTTTTATTTTTGTAATAGGAAATAGATTTATAAATATTAAACGGTTATAGATGGGATAGAAGTAGTGTTAATTTAAATAAACTAACAACTAATATTTGTATTTGTTATAGTCATTATATTTATATACGATCAATTTTAAAAGTTTTTTTTTTTTAAGAAGAACTTAGGCCGTTAGTATAGATGAGAAGAATATCTTGATTATTTGACCAAATATCTTAATTAAATTTTTGTAATCTAATATTGATAGTTAGAATAACAACTTAATTAATTAATTTTAGTAGAGCTAAGTGAGAGCTGGGACCCAACTGAATGAGAACAAAATTTGTAACAAAAGTGTTTTAGCTACCGTTTTTTGTTTTGAAGCCAGTAACGGCATTTTGGCTTATGATTGTATTTTGTTTTATTACTTCATTACTAAGTGAATCATCTTTTTATCCCTTTTTTGCCACCCTTCTCTATATTTCTTTATATTTAATATTTATATCCTATTCAATCCCCTTATTTCTCCTTTTTACACTATCCCCCCTCCGAAAAAAAACCTCTATATAAAGACATAACTTAGGGTCGACTATCATACCATCTGAACAAAAGAAAAAAGATGAATGAAGGCGGCGAGAATGATTTTTTGATATGGGAAAATGATGAAGTGTGGTCATTTTTGAACTCCGACAATGGCCAACTAGATGGGAGCAGTGTAGAATTTGTGGGTGACAAGTTGCCAGATCCGAATAGGTCTAATACTTGTCAGGCACTGACAACTGTTAAAGAGGTAGGTGAAGCGAGTCTTGATGGCAAAAAAAAATGTCGATCCAATGAAAAGAAGGGTACTAATGAAAGTTGTGAACCAAAGTCAGGGGCGGATGGAGATGGAGGTAGAGAATCAAGTCATGAGCTGCACATAAGGACGGAAAGAGAAAGAAGAAAGAGGATGCGAAACATGTTTGAGGAGCTTCAAACTTTGCTTCCTCATCTTCAACCTAAGGTAATTTTCTCCCCTTCAATGACATATCTTTTTTTATCCAATATCCTATCGATCAAGTAAAAGAAACTAAACAATTTATGATCATCTTAATTTTTTTTTCCCTTGTTTTTATTTTTATTGTCTTCCACAATCTTAATAAATAATTCTAATCAACTTGTCCAATAATTATTCGAAAAATGAACATGAAAAAAATCTTTAGATCAAATAGAAACTTGTAAAATGATTTAAAAATTTACTTTTTTACTTTGTTTGGTTCTCTTTGGCAATTTGTATGATGTCTCTTTGAATTTGTGATATTTTGATTGCTCCAACCTTTCTAAATCGAGTAAATTTTTGGAAAATCTTTGTAGGAAGAAAATTAAGTTTCACATAGAATCATGTAGCTTGATTTTTTTCTTATGGTATAGATCCAACACCAAAGAACAAATATGATTTAATTTTTATATAACAAATGGAGTCTAAGAAGGATACACAAATCTTGTCTCTACCTTTATGGAGCAGAGGGATTATTTTTAATAAATCCTCGACTCAATCGGAATCAATTCACTTGGGGACATACACATTCTTACTATTAATTTGTATGTACATGTTAATTCCAAAATGGAATGATATGATGCACCAAAAAAGAGAAAGAAAAAAACAATATAGAACTTCCGGTTTTTTCGCACATAGCTATATAATAATAGCATATTTTAACTTGTTATTAGCGATAACTTGCTTATTTTTCATATATATTGCTACTAATTATGATTTTCTATGTATATTGTATATTTTTGTAACTTTTAAGATCACTAAATAGCATATACAATAACTTTTATAAGAGGGATAAATTGGTCTGATGCCACACATGATTTGAAAATTATGGATTCTAAATTCTAATCTTTTTAAGTAATTTGTATATTATCAAATGATCCCTTTTAGCCAATATACACATGGCTCGAAATCAAAGTCATATATCGAGTTTTACCTAATTCCACCTTTCTATTCTAGCTTCGCCTTTGAGATTCATAGCTTGCAAAACATGATAAAAATGGCCGATAGTGTAAATTTCTTACATTATTGTCAGTATATATTAATAAAACTTAAAATCAATTTTATATCGTAAGTATGTAGAAATTGAGTTCATTTATTTTTGTACGTATATATATATATATGCAAGTAATTTCTTATTTTTCTTATTTTTGTGTGTGTATATATGCAGGCGGACAAGTCCTCAATTGTTGATGAAACTGTAAGGTACATCAAAATGTTGGAGAACACTGTTGACAATCTTAAAGAACAAAAGCTAGAAAGGATTCAACTTGGCATAGCTAGGCTGTCCATAATGAACAATCCCGTAATGACTCCACAGAAGTTACGTGTTGGAACTAGCTGGGAACAATTTTTGGCTGATAAAGGATCTGCTAGTAACTCAGCTGCTATAACACCAAAGAACAACAACAATGTGACTGGCATTCCCCTTTTGAACACTAATGTTCCAACTGATTTTGAGACATGGAGTTCAGATAATGTTGTGCTAAATGTTTGTGGAGAAGAGGCACATATTAGTGTGTGTTGTCCTAAGAAGCCTGGACTTTTTACCTTCATTTGTCATGTTCTCGAGAAAAATAAGATTGACATTGTGCATGCTGACGTTTCATCTGATCAATTCAGAAATCTGTTCATGATCCAAACCCATGTAAGTCCTTTCTCCTTTAATTATTTTTTTTATAGGGAAATTATTTCTTTAATGTGAAATTATTGTTCTTGCCCTTTCCCTGACTCCTGTATAGCGGGAGTTTTAATGCAGAACTGTCCCTTTGTTGATATTTAGAGATCCATTTAATTCTTATGTATTAATATGTGCTCAATTTACAAATCTGTGTTGGTCATTTTGAAGATTGTGAATTAGGGTTTTTAGTTAAAAAAAATAAAAATAAAATAGTACTCTTTGGTTCATTTTACGTGTCTTTAGGAGAAACTTTTGAATTTTGAAGTATGAAATTAAGGGGTGTACCATAAAAAAAGTTTCCGTTGAATCTAGTGGTGTTAAACATACTATGTAATTCCTCTAAGAGGTATTAATTATTAACTAGGACTAGATGAAATGTTTTGGAATGAAAAATTTACTTCATAGAAAGATCAATATTCCTTTTCTTTTTTAAATAGATACTAAAAAAGGGAAACCCGGTGCACTAAAATTATCGCTATGTACGGTGTCTGGGAAAGGGCCCCACCACAAGGGTGTATTGTATGTAGCCTTACCTTGTATTTCTGCCAGAGGCTGTTTCCAAGGCTTGAACCTGTGGCCTCCTGATCACATGACATCAACTTTACCAGTTACTCCAAGACTCCCCTTCTAAATAGATACTATAACACATAAATTAAACACATGAAATGCTACTCACACAAGAGTTTTTACTAATCATTTAATTTATTATGATACTTTTTCTTTTTAACTTATCCAAAAAATACAACACATTTTAATGTATATTTGAAAATTCTTTTTCTAGAGATGCCTCCTCTCATGCACCTAGTCTCACCCAAAATTCTCTCTATTTGTTTCATAAACCACAGTATAGTTTAGTCCGAGATTATATTAGAAATAATTTAGGTTGCCTTACTTGAACTGATTGTTTATAAAAAAAACAGTCTCTTTACTTTGAACAAAATAAATATAAGGTTGTATACACACCATCCTCTTCATACCCACTTTTAAAACTTTACTGAAAACATGTTGATGAATGTTCAGGCAAGAGGTGCAAGTGGCTTAGAGCAGTTAATCTCTGGAGCTTTATCAGTGGAAGACATGTACAAGCAAGCTGCACATGAAATAATGTCAGGGATAAACCCCAAATGATCCATGTTTGTTTCATCAGTTAAATCCAACTTTGCTAGAAGAGACCGTGAGGGTCATCATATTTGCTTTAGTAGTTCATTCGTAGAGGATGAACATTGTCGTTGTAGAGACAATTCTATTTTGTTTTCATAGTTCATTATGGAGGATGAACATGTCTGTTGCCGTAAAGGCCCGCATATTTATTTTCATAGCTAGTTCATCCGGTGTAGGATGTGTGTCTGTCGCCGTAGAGGCAATCATGTTTACTTAGGAAGTTCATTATGAACTAGATTGGAGGAGTGAAAACTATGGATTTTGGTTCCTTTGATTTTCTTCCAATGATATTTATATATAGCAAATCTTGGTTTTTGCAGTTGTTTATATGTTTGCTCTATGGTTATGTTTGGTATGGAGGAAAATATTTTCTAATTAGTTCTTCATGTTTTATTTGTCTATATGAATACAAGTTTCTTAAAAATATATATTTTTTAACGAGGGCATGAAAAACAAATTTTATAAATTACATTTTAAGTTCATTATCTCCTCCTACCCTGAACAACCCCAACCTTATGACAACTCATACACCCACCAATGTCAGTCAATGACAAAGTCATTAAAAGCAATATCTTGAGGCCCCAAATTTTTAAGGCCCTATTTTTTTTGAAAGTAATTCTATGGTAATATTCCTTAAAAATGAAAATTTTATCGTTTAAAAAAGCACATTCTCTTTATATAAGAGAAAAATCTGATTACATTTTTTAACATTCTTCCTAAATTCTCACTTATTGCAATAGATAAATTAAAATGATGAAATTGTATTCTATCGCTGGGTTATAAATTTCAAGAATCAAATTCTATAACTCTAACTCTATAACCTAACATTTTTTGTAATTTTATCTTTGGAATTATGATTATTCTTAAAATTTAAGGTCTCTTAATAAAATTGTCTCAAGATGCCTAATATTTCGATCTTGTTGCGAAATTCATCTCTGAGTTGTTCTTTAACTAAAATATAGCATAATGATTTTTTTTCCCCAGAAATTCAACAAATTTATCAACGCTTTGAGAAAATTCAATAATAGAAGTTGACTTTAATTTTTGTTTTTTCTATTTCTTTTCTCATATTTTTATTGATTTACATGAATAAGTCATCCATGTCTTTGTTGTTTCATTAACTAGGAGGTAATTTTTTTCTTTATGTCAAAGACCAAAAGATGATAGCATAGTTTTTTCACTCTTTTCTTATGAGGACATGTACAACAACTTCAATCCCACAAGCTTGAGCTAGAACTGCCTCCCTCTCTTGAGGAGTCGTATGAGGCAAAAGCTCATACGCTTTTAAAGTTGAGTCTTTCTTGAAATAGAACGGCCGATCGACTATGGACACCAATAGAAATTAGTGTGTGGGACCGCAAAATTCATAAACTGTCACATTAGACTCACCTTATACTTTAGAATGCATATGGGAAAAATAGCATTTCACATGAAGAGAGGGACGAATAAAATTCCATGGGTCGTCCTATTTTGGTTGCTCAATTTATCTAGTACATATTCTATGTTTTGTTTCTCATGAATACTCGGCTTTTAGGTAAAAGCGCATGCTCTATTTTAACTTCTTCCGCTTTTGCTTCTGCTACCAGCATACATAACTAAAACTTTAGCTTATTTTAACACATGTTTCAATCATGCATGATGATTAAGATTTGTTCTTTATGATAGATGAAATTTATGTTTTCAAATTTTAGCTTTTTTAGAGTGAATTTGAGTATTGAAATTTGAAGAATAGAGTAATTGTTTTTTGTCAATTTAAACTTTTTTAAGTAATTTAGATAGGGCCATGGCCCAACAGTATCGGAATTTTCAATCTCAACAGTATCCTATATGGGCTGCAACAGTATTAGAACAACTATCCGTTCCATTCCATGTATGATGAAGCCCAATAAGTAACCTTTTGGGCATTTTCAAGTTTATGGCTTTCTATGCAGCTTTGAGTAGATAACAAAATTATTCTGTCCATAAAAAAACATTGAAGTCTGTAATAAGTAGGTCCAATTCACCTAATTTCAATGTAAATTTTAGCACGAATTTCTTAAATCGTTAGAATTATAATCCAAATATTTAGAACCAAAACAACGTGTCCAGTGTTATCCCTTACCTTGGGTAGAAAGGTCCTTTCGCTAGATCATCAAAATAAAATGTAAATATTTATCTCTAATTTATAACTCTATATAGTTAAATATTTATCTCTATAGCTAATACTTATTAATTATCATAATTAGATAAATATTGAAACGAGAGGCTAATCAGGATGAACTCTCTAAAAGAACTTATTTTGTCTCAAATGCTTGGCCAAACACCTCAATTTTAAAAAGGAAAAATGACCTTCTGGACCCCTGTACTATGTCGGTTTTGTAAGTTGGACACTTCTACTTACATGTTTGTCATCTGGACCCTTGAACCCATTAAAAAGAAATATTTTGCACCCTTTGACCGTTTACCTTGCCCATGGGACTTTGAAATGGTGATTAGGACAAAGAGAGTGTAGCCACTCGCCTGGGGGTGCGAGTGGGGGTCAATTTTTGGCCAATTTTATATTAAAATAATAATAATAAAATAAAAATAATATTAAAATTAAAAAAAGGTCCTTTTTTCCCTCCATCTTTTTAAATTTAAAAATATTTTGAAAAATTTAAAAATATTTTTAAAAATTTAAAAATAATTTAAAAATATTTTTAAAAATTAAAAAAAAAAATTTCCCACCCCACCCCAGCCCGTCCCCATCCCCATACCCCACCTATTCCCATCCCCACCCCACCCCAACACTCGTCCAGCCCTTCCTCACTGATACGGGAATAATCACAAATATGGACTTAGGAGAGTGCGTGTTGGACCCAAGTCTTGTTATGTGCAATTGAAGTGTAAAAGAGGCCCAAAATGCACCCAAATCAGTCTATAAATTACACTAGATGGGTGCCCACTCTTTGAAGGGCCTTTTGATCATTTTAACTTATATTTTGTAATAGCTATAAAAGGATCATTGTAGGGTTTTTAGTTTAGTTTTTGGATGATATTTGGGAGTCTTGTAAGACTTGTAACAAGCTCTCTCTCTAGTGAGAAGAGTGACCACCGAAACTAGGATACAACAATAGGGTCGATTCTCGTTTGTTGTTGCTTGCTTGGAAACGTTAATGCTAGAGAGGTGAAATTCGATCTTGTGTCACGTAAGAGATAGGTTTATTGTTGTGTTTAGTGTTAAGGGTCCAAGAGTGTCCATTCTTGGGTTTTTAAGATTATACCTTCATGTGGTCTATCTATCTATCATTTTACCTTCTTGTAATCTTGTTTAGTGTTTGTGTTGTAATCTTGTGTTCTTGTTGTTATTGTTAAATCCGAATCTTGTGTCTTCTTGTTCATCATCTTATGTTGTTAATCTAGCTTGTTGTCCGTTGATTTGGTGTAATAAACACCTTGTTATTTTCTTGTTATTGTGTTCTTAGGAAGCCGAGACTTGGTCTCCAAAAGGGTTCACGGATTTCTTCCATTTTATGGACTATTTTTTGGACTAATTTTGGTGTTCCCTTGTTTGTCCCGTATCATTTGGTATCAAAGCCATCTTTGGTTTTGTTCTTACAATACCAATCTTGGGCTTTCTTGCTAAGAAAATAAAAAAAAAGGAAAGAAAGACGTGTTCTTGAGCTTGAGATCTTAGACGAGAAGTTGAACTTGTTGTTGTTGTATCTTTGCCGAATATTGTGTGTCTAGTTATAGGATTTATTTTGCTTGTGCTGTTGTTTCAAGTGTTAGTATTCTTGTCCATTAACACTTTGAGTCGATCTAGATTTGAGCTTTAAAAAAATTGATGTTGTTGTGAACAAGACCATGGCTGTGTGTTGAAGTTGTTGTTCTTGGACGTGTGGAATTGTTGTTATATTCTTGGTTGGATGTTGTTGGTGTTGTTGTTTCTCTCGATAAAGTTGTTATTGAGTTCTTGAAATTCATCACAACCCTCACCCTTGCTAAAACCGAAATACAACACCAAAAAGAGCCTTGTCCGTGTGTTGACACTAAAATTGGGCGTGATGTGTGTTGATGTTTGCCGTGGGGTGGAAATTGTTGATGTGTTCTTGAAGGGTGTTGTGGTGTACATCTTGTTCTTCATCTCATCTTACAACTTAAGACAACCAAAAGTGTAACATAGATTCAAAAAGGTGAACCTACAAGTTGTAAAGTTGTTTGTGAGAAGACTTGAGCCATCACTTTCTTGACTTGACATCTACTTTCCAACCACTTTTCTTGTTTCAAGGGACCTTATTTTGTGGGAATTGTACAAAGTCAAGTATTTTCTTTTGAAGATTAGACTTAAAGGAGATTTAAGACATATACTTTCCCTCCAAAACCAATTGTTTTCATTACATAGTAACTAAAGTTTGTAAACTTCAACTAGTGACTAATGGTGGGGCCGTGACCAATGGTATGCTGCCACATCACCCAAGTTACTGTTCACACAAAAATTTTAAGCTCAAACTTTGATCTTCTAGTTTCATTGTGTTGTTTCTTTAGTTTTTGTTTGTTGGTTCCATTACTAACTTACAATCTAGTTTTAGATTGCAAGTTAGTTTTGAAACCATCCTTCGTGTATACGTTCCTTTGTGTGTCTTATTCTTTTGAGTCGTTGTAATACTTGGTCCGCCTCTCACTGCCTCACGGAGTACAAGCAAGGTTACGACACTTGTGAGATCAAAGTGAAAAAAAAATGAGAGACAAAACAATAGAGAGGGGGTGTGAGGATCATTCTTGTACAACTAACTTGTTTGTTATTTTGTAGGTAACTTCTTAGCCATAATGGAAACCATTTTGGCCTTTCTTTATGCTTTTTCCCGAGACCTTGCTAGGGTAAATGCAGGTCTTGAAAAAATTAACTCGGATGTGTTAACTATGAGTGAGAGGTTGGATCGAATGGAGAGTTAAAGGAACTCTCGTGCTTTTACTCCCGAAACTTTACTTCCAATGACCAATCCTCCAAGACCACCACATAATGCCACAAGCCAAGCTCCAAATAGCCCTCAAAACCGAGAACAAGATAGACCACTTCCCCCAAAAGTTGATCAAGTCCAACAAGGAGGACTTGGAAGCAAATTTCCTCCCATCCAAGCTCCACGTTACCAAATTGAGCCTTTCAACCGAAACTTTTCTTTTCAAAAACCAACATATCCAAGAAGAGGGACATGGTAGAGAGATACATGAAGGATATGGAGTCTACGATGATGTTTATATGATAGAAGGATACTTGAATTGGATGAGATTGAAGGACAATCTCAAGAGGGAGAGAAAGACGAGGGTCAAAATGAAGATGTTGGATCCGAGACTTAGTCATTATGCTATCGGGTTTGGCTAGCTTATGGACTATTTTTGTACATTTCTTGTGGGCTGTTTTTTGCTCATTTTTTGATACGTCCCTTGTTATTATTGAGCTCTTGGGCTCTTCATGTTCTGTGGGCTGTTTTAGAGTAGGTTTCCTTTGAAGTGACCAATTGAACGAGGTGAAGCCGTGAATTTGTGGACAAATTCCTCAAGATGGAGAGGATGATACGGGAATAATCACATATATGGACTTAGGAGAGTGAGTTTTGGACCCAATCCTTGTCATGTGCAATTGAAGTTTAAAAGAGGCCCAAAATGCACCCGAATCAGCCCATAAATTATACTAGATAGGTGCCCACTCTCTGAAGGGCCTTTTGATCATTTTAACTTATATTTTGTAATAGCTATAAAAGAAACATTGTAGGGTTTTTAGTTTAGTTTTTGGATGATATTTGGGAGTCTTGTAAGACTTGTAACAAGCTCTCTCTCTAGTGAAAAGAGTGACCATCGAAACTAGGATACAACAATAGGGTGGATTCTCGTTTGTTGTTGCTTGCTTGGAAACATTGATGCTAGAGAGGTGGAATCCGATCTTGTGTTATGTAAGAGATAGGTTTATTGTTGTGTGTAGTGTTAGGGATCCAAGAGTGTCCATTATTGGGTTCTTAAGATTATATCTTCATGTGGTCTATCTATCTATCATTTTACCTTCTTGTAATCTTGTTTAGTGTTTGTGTTGTAATCTTGTGTTCTTGTTGTTATTGTTAAATCCGAATCTTGTGTATTCTTGTCCATCATCTTATGTTGTTAATATAGCTTGTTATCCACTGATTTGGTGTAATAAACACCTTGTTATCTTTTTGTTATTGTGTTCTTAGGAAGCCGAGATTCGGTCTCCAAAAGGGTTCACGGATTTCTTCCAATTTTTGGACTAATTTTGTGTTCCCTTGTTTGTCCCGTATCACCCATCCCCACCCCAGCCCGTCCCCACCCCCATACCCTACCCAGTCTCATCCCACCCCTCCCCCAGCCCCTTCCACCCCACCCTAACCCTGTCTCCACCCCCCACCTCACCAGCCCCTCCTCTTCCCACCCCCAGCCCCCACACCCCTCCCATCCCCTTTCAGTCCCCAAACCCCACCCCAACACTCTTCCAACCCCACCCCCCTACCTTCACTTTTTATTTTTTATTTTAATTTTTCCTCAATTCAATTCTTTTAATTTTTTGAATAAAAATTTAAATTTGAAAACTTTTTTTTTGGGGATTAAATTTTAAATTTCAATTGAAAGTGACTGATAGTGAATATTGAAAAAAAATAGTGAATTTCGCTTGGAAAAAATTAAACTTTTTGTGAATTTTTTTAAAGATATTCATATTTAAAAATAAAAAAAAATTTATTATGTTTGTATATATGAATTTATAGTTAAAAATTTTAATTAGTTGGAGAAGAATTTTAATTATTTGGAATGAATTTATGTTTAATTTGTGAGCAAAAATAAAAACATGATTATTCAAATTTTTCTACAATTATAAATTTTTATTATTTAATTAAATTAAATTAAAATTAATATTTTATTTGTTATTTAGCATTTTAATAATGACTTGGAATTTAATGTTAGAGTTCGTGCCCTACTGATTATCTTATTTTCGCCTAACTGTTACTTATAGATGGAACGGGTTGCCTGACGTGTTCCACTGACGTGTTCCAAGGAAGCAGTAAAACAGAAAGTAAAGAACACAATGATTTTTATATGGAAAACACCCGACTCAAAAGGTGTAAAAAAACTACGACCTGCACCTCTACAGGATTTAACCCCAACTTCACTAAATAACTCTGAGCCTCAACAACGACTGATTACAAAACTCTTGTAACCAACAAACAGGAATAGTAAACTCTGATCCCTATATCTCAACAACTAGGAATTATAAACTCTAATTCCTAACTATACACACACCTCCCAAGGTATGCGTTCCCAAAGTCTCTGAGTTTTCCCCAACTCGAAAACTATCTCCTAATTCAGCTTATAACACACTGAAACTAATATTACATCAATAGCTCAAACACAATGAACAACTCTAAAAATCAAAGATAAAACTCTTAGCTGTATTCTATACTTAGGATCAGGTTCTTCAATGTGTTTCTCCAGTAATTGAGTAGCACTTCGCCAAGTCAATCTGTAGATTGTGCTTTTCTACTTTGTAAGTGCGTGAATTACTCTGAATGATGCATTTTCTATTTAAGCACAACTCTCCAAAGAGTCATTCTTTATTTTAAACTCCTCCTTTAATCAAAACTCTCATTACATAGAGTTCTACTTCAAGTGAGACTCCTTCTTCAATTCCAACTCTTGTCTTCTTAGTGTTGTAGTCAGTCAAACTTCAACTCTGTAAATCAACTTATCTTCAAGTATTTTACTCAGCCACAACTTCTTCAATTTCTCACGTGATCAGTAGCTTGAGTAGATCAGAATTAGGCTTGCTCATTCGTTCCTGACTTTCAGCAATCTTTGTCTGCATCTATCAGTAAAACCTGAAACCTGCCTTCCTATGCATGGACCAGGTCAAGTAACATGTTTCATTCATGTGTCAGTCATCAAAAACTTCATTGATCTAACAAAGAGTCCTTCAATTTATATGTTTCCTATCTTGCGTAGACATCTTCAATCTGCTGAATCTTTCTCCTTCTACACATAGGACTTTTCAAGATATCCTCAGAAGTGAAACTCCTTCTTTACTTAGGACTCCTTTTTCAATTCAAATTGTTTTCCCTTATCATCAAGTTTTTGAATCAAATTCAACTTGTTCTATTCCCCATGTGATCAGTAAGTTGAACTTTTCAGTTGTACTGAATTAACTCATATCAACTTGTTTCATTCATATTGTCATTCATCAAAACTTCAAGGTTCCAACAGTAAGCCAAAGTACACTCAACGTAAGTAAATATTTTTGTATAAAATTCAGAAAACATTCATATTTGGCATTTGAGGAGGTCAATCTTAAGAGTTGGAAGCTAATGCTAAGGGACTCTCCCTAATCTGAAACGGATAGACAATTGAGACAGAATAGGAAGATAGCAGCAAACACAAGAACTAAAAAAGTTTTCTAGGAGCAAATATGTTATACTTCCGATGCAGGATGTAATTCGCTGGAAAAGATTTGTGAAATTAGCTATTTCTGGACACTTTTGCTTTGGTGAGATGTCTAATTTTGCAGCCTACGTGTTATCCAACTTTACTGAGAATGACATTGTCAATAGTCGTTGGAAGCGACGAAAATATTGAATAAGCTAAGAACTCCTACAATTCTACAGTTGGTATAAAGAGACAAGAGAATGGACTTTGATGTGGTCGACGCCAAAAGATACGTCTAGTCTATATAAGTATTGTGAAAAGATTGGCATTTCTCACATCAATCATGAACTAGTATGCCGGTGTTTGCCCTGTTTGAGCTCGATTATGCATAAATTATAAGTTCAAGAAAATTCCTGATGGTTGTTCAAAGATGCCATGTAAGTCTTGCCAAGAAATAATGAAGAAACACTTGATTTGAAACAAGTCAAATAAATTTAGTAGTCCAAATCGATTGAATAAAACAATTGATACCCATTATGTTGTCGTTGTTGTACACTATATAATTTATTCATTTACTTTAGCACTTTTAAATTTATAAATAAAATTGTGACTATTAGTTTTTTTCCTTAATCAAATCATATAAGAATTCCTAATATTTAGAAATTTAATGTTAAATAAGATTCTATTTGTAGAAACACAAATTCTTTCTTTATTTGAATTATTATTCTACAAAAATTATTACTCAAAGTTTTCTTAAAAATCTTTCGAAGTAATAGTGTCATTAAATGACTTTATCGATTTTTCGTCTCGACATAGCGTTTGCTTAAATACATTAACTATTTATACAAAAAACGTACTTAAATTATTTGTACAAAAAATTAGAAGTTATAAAAAGTGATAAATTTATAAGGAAAAAAAACAGAGAAGTTCAATTATTATTTCTTAAAGTTATAAACAACCAAGCATCATGCTTATATCTATAATCTATAATCTATAATCTATAATCTATAATCTATATCTATATAATCTATAATCTATATCTATATAATCTATAATCTATATCTATATCTATATCTATATCTATATCTATATCTATAATATATTAAAAGTGTGAAGATCTTTAGAAATGTGATTTGAACTTTTTACCCTTCATTAAAAATCTCCTTAATAGACAAAATTATCTTTTCACTATTTTTTTTAAATTATTATTTAATTTTATTAGGTTTACTAATTTAATTTATGAATCCTTTTAAATGTAGGATTTATTAGGAATAAAATTAATTTAGGAATAAAATTCATGTAATATTCTTCAATTTAGGTAAATTAATTTTTCTTACCTATTTTAACAAGGCATTACTTAGTTACATTTTTTTTAGGGGGTTAGGGGATCTTTTACTTATTTTATTATTTCCTTTTCTTCAAGAATCGGCCGTATTCAGCCTTATCATACCACCATAGACATCACCTTGAAGAACATCCTGATCCTTCACCAAGTTCACCTGACTTGGTAATTCATAATAATGTTCTATATTTTTTCTTAGTAGCTTTGTGAGTGGCCAAAATCCTTTTTGTTTAATAGTGGTAGAATTTGGTGGTAATACTTTTGACTAAATATTCTTGATTGTTTGTGGTAATGTTGGAATCTTTGAGGTGATTGTTGGTTGGAGTCTTTACTTACTTTATTAATTTCTTTGTATTCTAACAAAAGTTAGTTAGTTTTTTTCTTTTTAAATTAAGATCTTTTACTTATTTTATTTTTTTTGTCCTATTTTAATATGAATGTGATTCTTTATTTTAGCAATCGATTCTTAATTGTAGTATTTTAATTTATAATGGATTCTATGATACAATTTATATATATGTATCCCTTTTCACAATTTTTTTGAAATACATGTTCTAGGTTTTATTTATATTTATTTTTGATTCCTAATGTATGCATTTTGAATATAATTTTATAATTTGATTGTATTGTAAAGATTATGTTTAATCATATTGTTCTGATAATGCGATCATAGTATAGTTTCTGTTATGCTACTATCTCGTGTTTTTCTGTAAAGATTATGTTTAATCATATTGTTCTGATAATGCAATCATACTATAGTTTCTGTTATGCTAGTATCTCGTATTTTTTATGTTTAATACAAGTGGTAGGTAAAATCTTTTATTGGACTTTCACGAAATTTTATGAAAAGGTAAAGTTTAATCGTTTGAATCTTAAAATTCAAAATGTACCCCATAAACTGGACGGAGAGAGTATACTGTTTTTTTTTTTTAATTCATATACTATATGTAGAACAAATCAGATTTTAATATCAGATATTCATTAAAATTAGTCTATTACCATTATATCTATCGATTTTTTTTTTTTTTACAAAAGTTCAACGTATATTATGCGTATTAGAATTTTAGAAATCAGCATGATAGTATAATTTTACTTAAAAAATATTACAGATTATTGGATCATTATACAACAATAATGAAAAAAAAAAATGATTATATGTTAGTGCATATTCTTAATGAATTCAACAAATTGATGCAATGGTTTGACAGATCACTTAAGAATCATAGAGGAGGAATGTCGGGGGTAGTTTTCTACTTTGTGTCTATTGTAGGTTCACCTAACACTATACCTTTATATATTATTGATCAATTCAACACTCTGACATTTCTTATTTGAATTGAGTTATAGTATTACATGAACTTGACCAAATTTTAGTTTCACACCTTTTTTTCTTACATGTGCAAATTTTTGTACATTCAAAAAAATAATTTCGTCCACGTTTGTTTAAGAGTATTTTTTTTGTTGTAATTTTTTTCTTTCATTGTTTTGAAAGTGTGTGTAAATATATATATATATATATATATATATATATATATATATATATATAACAATCAAAATATCTAATTTATTCTTTTATATATATTTATAATTGACTAACATGATATACACATATTGAGCTTGTACACTTAACTAGTAATAAAAATTCATGGAATAACTTTTTACATATGAAAACTATTTATTTCTATAATTTAGTTAGTTATTGACAATTTTGTAGTGACTAAGATGAACTACAGTCTACACGTGCATTGCAAGTGTAATAGTAAGATTTTCATATATTTTAAGTAAATAATATGTGCAAGGCACCTATAGAAATTAACCTAGTGAAATTTCAGTAGATTTTTTTAGTAAAACATTAATTATATTGAATTTTTGTGCAATAATAAATATTATTTTTTTTTATTTTTATTTTTCACACTTCACTTACGAAAGTCAGTTTGATTAAACTTTAAAGCTAAATTAAAGTAGATTAATTTAAAATTTAAAATTTAAAATTTAGAAGATCAAAAACTATACGACAAATGTCATAAGATGCAATTATTCTCAAATTAATATGATGAAAAATACATCTTAAAACGTTCAAAAATAGTTTGACTCACGTGAAGCAAAATATGATAATAAAGTGAAGGAGGGAGTACAATAAACTGTCCGACAAAGATTCACACGGGAGGGCATCTAAAACCCGTTAATATGATTGACATTTATCTTTTTAAAAAAATTATATTTGTTAGTGGCAAAAATATCGTATTATTATCCTTTTAACAATGATTTTTAATTTTTTTTCCTTACATCTTTCAAATTGCATATCAGAATAACTTTTTATCCTGCAACCCACAACCCGTATTGATAAGGAAAAACACTAAAATGGGTCCCCCATGCGTGTTTCCGTGCTCTCAATGTAACTACAATTGGGTTTTTCTTGTGTTGGTCTTGCATGATGTCATTGAAAACTATGATGATCATTTGGCTTGTATCGAAAACTATGTCAATAAAGCTTATCGAAAGATGAGAAAACTTAAGGAGAAGGGAACAGATGGAGAGGAAGGAAGAGTGTGGAGGTTCTGAATAAAGGTAGTGAGAACACAGAACGTCTACGGTGACTTTTTTGTCGAGTTACAAGGAAATTTCGAAGGAGATTGAGGAGCAAAGTGAGCTGGTTTATTAAACTGTACCTTACATATGAATTATTAAAAAAAATTATTGATATTTAGAACTTTAAAACTAATTATACACCACTGATATTTTTATATTGTTTAAATAAATATAACCTTTATTTTAATATCAATTGTTATATTTTAATAATTAATTTTTTATATATAATTATAATGATTAACACGATATATACGTGCAATGCACGTATTATAAACTACTAATTAAATATAAGCAACGTCTTCTCACAGCTTTCTTGCATGTTTCTACAGTACTATTTTTTTCAGGAAGTAATTGGTAAATGAAAAAAGAAAAAAAGAAAGTAATTAATTGATATGCTCATGCAAAATCAATTTCATTTCTCAGAACCCCCCCCCCCCCTCCCCGCACGCATGTTTTTACATATGTACTTAAATTGTAACATAGTGGTGATAAAAATAAGATCAAATATTACAGGAAGTCATTCAACAATGAAAAATTATTTAATACTATATCATATCAATAATATTGTTCAATTAAATTTTTTTCTTATAAAATCACTTAGTTAAATTTGTCATAAAAAATATAATATAGTAAAAATAAATTAATTTTTATACAATGTAAATATGAACATCACAATAGCGAAAACAACAACATATTCAGTATATTCTCATAAAATGGGATCAAGGGAAGGGAGAGCGTTTACACAGTCTGTACCACTACCTCAAAGTTGAAGTAGAGAGATTGTTTCTAATAAATCATTCGCTCAAGACAAAATATCATCTAGAAAAAAATGCAATAGAGACACAGAAGACAGTAGAGAGTAACATAACAACAGATGGTAGTACAAAAAAATCTATATACGACAAAATAATATTACAAGTGATATACCCGAAACAATAATAATATTACAAGTGATATACCCGAAACGATATTTACCAATAGAATTTCATGAAAAAAAAAACTACAAATACAACACCACGACTATATATATATATATATATATGAACACCACAAACAAAATAAAGCTAAATTCATATCTTACACTCAATCCACCCAAATATCAAAATGGCTTGATCAAATCTTTTGACAAGTGTAGAATTTGAAATGATTATCTTAATACGTAATGCTCGTGTTTATGTGTTGCTAATAATGAAACAATCAGCATTATTCACAAGATAGCAATACATTATGCCCAAAGAAGCCTTACACATAATGATCCTACCTGTCTATAACAAAATAGACAAGTATAGAGAGATGTTTATTTTGGGATTGTAAAAATTATCCATAAAATTAACTTAAATTATCTAGGTTTGAATGGTTTAATGATCTATTTTTTATTAATTTAATTCATTTTAATTTATTTAATTTAATCTATTTTGAAATAATGCTAATATACAGTATAAACTGAGCCATGAGAATATTTTTTTTAAAATATATTTTTGATATAATATATATAGTCATTAATATTAGTCCAAATTGATGGATGGAGTTATGACCTGAATTTTGGTCCCAGATAACTTAATCAGTCCATTTATTAACTCGGCTTAATTTACATGCCCCTAGTTGGCATCATTTCAAGAATGAAAAAAAAATTAGCGATAGACAATTTTTACAGTAAATAATAAAAATTCATCAGTAATACTATTTAAAAATGAATTATAAAAAAATTGTAAACTACAAAACTCTTTAGTGGAATATTAGTAATGAATATCGTAACTAATTCCATTTTTTCCGGCTAACAAAGAGAAAGTCATGATTAAAGGCTTTGTAACATCCTAACCAAAAGATGAAATAAAATGATAATCTTTTTCTTTTTATATGAAACATAAATTGCATGATAAAAACTTTTATTCACGAAAAAACATTTGTTTAATTATTAATTCTAGTATAATTAACTTGAATGAATGAGTAAAAAATAGTATAATAAATCTAGGATGTTTTCGATAGAAAATAATTTTATAAAAAAGCAAGTTATTTTTATTTATTTTCATAGATGAAGTCAGCTATTGAAAATTAACATCAATCAGATAACCTCTTACCTTTTTTTATTTTTGTAATAGAAAATAGATTCATAGATATTAAACAGTTACAGATGGGATAGAAGTAGTGTTAATTTAGATAAACTAAGTGTCGTACCTCTTTTTTTACAACCAAAAAGAATCATTTTGTTATAAAACAAGAAAGAATAAAGAAGAAGAGTAGAGAGAATAGAGAGAGTAATTGTTATTTCTTCTTTTGAGGGATGATTTACAATGAAGAAAACCCTTCTATTTATATGAGAAATTTACCCTAGTTTCATACTAAAAGACAAATACATCAAATCCTGATAGACATAAAATAGATCTTGATAGATCTTGATAGACATTCACTATAATTGATAGATATCATAACACTCCCCCTTGAATGTCTAACAATACACATATAGGCTGCCTCATTAAAAATCTTACAAGGAAAATCCAGTGGGACAAAACCTCGTAAGGGAAAAAGAGTACAGTGCATATTAGCTCCACCTAATAAGAACAGCCTTGAACCTTTGCATTCCGATCTTGTGCACCATCTTCTTGAAAGTTGCAGTTGGAAGAGACTTGGTGAATAAATCAGCCATATTGTCACTTGAACGAATGTGTTGTACGTCAATATCACCATTCTTTTGGAGCTCATGTGTATAAAAGAGCTTTGGCGAAATGTGCTTTGTTCTATCTCTTTTTATGAATCCACCTTTCAGTTGTGCTATGCATGCTGCATTATCTTCATATAAAATTGTGGGTACTTTGTCACATTTCAAGCCACATTTTTTTCGAATGAGATGTATTATAGACCTCAACCACACACACTCTCGGCTTGCTTCATGAATAGCTATAATCTTAATTGCCTTTTGAAGCTCTATTGGCGTTCCAATAAGGTTTATGTCATCAACATAGACAGCAAGTATAACAAACTCCGACGTTATTTTCTTTATGAAAACACATGGGCAAATTTCATCATTCGTATAGCCTTCTTTAGATAAATATTCACTAAGACGGTTATACCACATGCGTCTAGATTACTTCAAACCATACAATGATCTTTGCAATCTAATGGAATACATTTTCTGAGGCTTTGAACTATATCTTTTCGGCATTTTAAATCCTTCGAGAATTTTCATGTATATCTCATTATCAATTGATCCATATAGATAGGCTGTTACCACATCCATCAAATGCATTTCAAGTTTCTCATGGATAGTGAAACTAATAAGATAACACAATGTTATTGCATCCATAACTGGTGGATATGTCTCATCATAATCGACACCAGGCCGTTGTGAAAATCCTTGTGCAATAAGGCGTGCTTATATCTTTGTATTTTATTTTTTTTATTTCTTTTTCGCACAAAGACCCATTTATAGCCAACAGGCTAACACCATTAGGTGTTTGAGCTATGGGTCCAAAAACTTCACGTTTGGCGAGCGAATTCAATTCATATTGAATTGCTTCTTGCCATTTTGGCCAATCATTTCTTTATCGACATTCTGTGACAGATTGAGGTTCAGGATCCTCTCTATCTTGCATGATTTTCGTTGAAACATTATATGCAAAGACTTGATCCACTACTATTTCAGATCGATTCAGAGTAGTTTCAACATCACTTGAATTTATGGATAGTTCCTCATTTTCTCGAGTCTCAGGCTCATTGATTCCTTTAGGGATAAAAACATTGCTCAAATCTTGAAATTCCGTATGTGGATCTTTCGTAGTGTCATCTTGACCATTTATTTTTCTTTTTCTAGGATTTTGATCCTTAGAACCTAATGGTTTACCACGCTTTAAGCGTGCTTTAGATTCATTAGCTATGACACTAGTGAATGGTCCTTTAGGGACATCAATTCGAATTGGGACATTCTCTGCAGGAATATGTGATTTAGTGATCCTTTTCAAATCTGTAAATGCGTACGGCATTTGAATTGCAATTCTCTGCAGATGAATAATCTTTTGTACTTCTTGCTCACAAATAGAAGCACGTGGATCAAGATGAGATAGTGATTAATTTTTTCACAAAATTTCTATTTTGATGTCACTATATTCTCCCCCTAATTTTGAAAAAGTATCTCATCAAACCGACAATCTGTAAATCGAGCAGTGAACATATCTCCCGTTAATGGTTCAAGATAGCGAATAATAGAGGGTGATTCAAACCCAACATAAATTCCTAACCTTCTTTGGGGTCCCATCTTGGTGCGGCTTGGTAGTGCTATTAGTACATAAACATCGCACCCAAAAATTCTTAGATGAGATATATTAGGCTCTTGACCCAGAACCAATTGCAATAGAGAAAATTTATGATAATTTGTCGGTCTAAGACGAATAAGTATTGCAGCATGCAAAATTGCATGACCCCAAACAGAAGTGGGCAACTTAGTTTTCATTAGTAATGGTCTTGCTATCAACTGCAGATGTTTAATTAATAATTCAGAAAGGCAATTTTGAGTATGGACATGGGGTACATGATGTTCTACTCTTATCCCGATCAATAAGTAATAGTCATTAAATGCTTGGGATGAAAATTCTGCAGCATTATGAAGGCGAATAGACTTGATTTGATTATTAGGAAATTGTGCTCGTAATCATATTATTTGTGCCAATAATTTTGCAAATGCCAAGTTGCGAGATGACAAAAGGCACACATGAGACCATCTAGAAGAAACATCTATTAGGACTATGAAGTATCTAAACGACCCACTTGATAGGTGAATTGGTCCACAAATGTCCCCATGTATGCGTTCCAAGAACACGAGGGACTCAATCCCAACTTTTGTTGGCGATGGTCTCATAATCAACTTGCCTTGATAACAAGCATTACATGAAAATTCACCATTCGAAAGAACCTTCAAGTTCTTTAATGGATGCCCATTTGAATTTTTTATTATTCGTCTCATCATTATTGATCGTGGATGTCCCAGACGATCATGCTAAAGTACGAAAGTATTGGAATGAGTAAACTTTCAGTTTACTATGGAATGTGCCTCAATTTCATAAATCTTTGTCCAATACAGGCTAGAAGATAAAGCAGGGAACTTTTCAAGAACACATGTCTGCCCAGAGACATTTTTAGTGATACCAAGATATTCAAGATTCATCTCATTAAATGTCTTGATATGATAACTATTTTCACGGATATCTTTAAAACTCATCAAGTTTCTCCGAGACTTGGGAGAGAATATAGCATTATTTATGATGAGTTCAGTTCTCTTGGGAAAGATTATAATGGCTTTTCCGAAGCCTTTAATCAAATCAGCACTACCAGAAATTGTAGTAAAATTAATCTTGTCCATGTTTAGATGAGAGAAATATTTCTTATCTTTGAATATCGTATGTGTAGTGCCAGAATCAATCCAACAAATATCTTCTTGACAATTATCCATATCTTTAAATAAAATAACATGCACCAAATAAAATATATATTAAATCTTTGTACAAAGTGAAAACTTATAATATAAAAAAAATATTAATCACACTTTAACTAAATAATTAAAAAGAAATATATCCAATTAGTACGAGATGCAATTGTAATCGTATTACGAAATGAGAATATAAAAATATTATTATATTACATAATCATATGAGAATATTATTATATTAAAGAATGTTAATATAAAGAATACATTACAAAATGCAATCTTAATCATATTGTTTGTACAACATTGTAAAGAATGATAATTTTGCATTGTAAAGAATGCAAATCAAGCACTCCACGTATTGTTTTCATGCAAAAAGTAAACCTCTGTACTATCGTCTTTTTTTTTAATAAATAATGCTAAAATTAAAATTCAATTCAATCAATAATAAACTACAATAACATAATTGAACTAATCAATATTAATCAAAAACTAATACTCATGCAAACAACTACTTTTACATGATTCTTTATTCACTAACTATTATCAATAAAAATAAAACAAAATTAAAAATCATTCATTCTTTCATGTTTACGGAACCATTACCAATCAAGTGATCAATCTTTCCTTCAGGATGCTCGAAAAAGTCTGCTACATCCAAACAGGTGATGTCAACATTATTTTTAGAGAGAAATTTAGCCTCGGGATTTCTCTCTTTCTTCTTTAGTGATGGTTGATAAAGATCAACCAAGTGCTTGAGAGCACGACAATCACATGAATAATGTCCTTTTCCGCCACATCAAAAACAAGTAACTGCTTCACATTTCTCATTTTTTCTCTTTTTGTTTGATGAATTATTAACACCCGGAATAGGGTTTCTTTTTTGGTCATCACGACCACGACCACAACCATGTCCACGATCAGGGTCGCGACCTTTTCCACGCCTAGCATAGTGAACGTGAACATCATTCACCTCAGGGAATGGTGCAGATCCAGTTAGTCGATTCTCGTGATTTTTCATCAACAAATCATTATTTTATTTAGCCACTAGAAGATGAGAACTCAGTTCAGTATACTTCTGGAAACCTTTTTCTCGATATTGTTGCTGTAAGAGCACATTTGAGGCATAAAAAGTGGAGAGCGTCTTTTTCATCATATCATATCATTGACCGTCTCTCCACAAAGTTTCAATTGAGAAGAAATTCTGAACATGGTAGAATTGTATTCATGAACAGACTTGTAGTCTTGAAATCTTAGATGCATCCACTCATATCGTGCTTTCGGGAGAATGACCATCTTTAAGTGGTCAAACCTTTCTTTTTGGCTGTTCCACAATACAAGTGGATCCTTAGTAGTAAGGTACTCAATTTTCAGGACTTCGTCAAGATGATGACGTAAGAAAATCATAGCCTTAGCACGGTTTTGACTAGATGCTGTATTTTCATTCTTTATGGCATCTCCAAGATCCATAGCATCTAGGTGGATTTCAGCATCCAACACCCATGAAATATAGTTCTTGCCCGAACTTTGAAGGGCAACGAACTCACATTTCGTAAGATTGTTAGCCATAAGGAAAAAGGAAGAAATAAAAAAATAATACCTTAGCCTTAGCCTTCAAATTTGAGACGGTAGAGTCTCGTGCTGATAACGTGTTATAAAACATGCAAGGATAAAGAAGAAGAGTAGAGAGAATAGAGAGAGTAATTGTTATTTCTTCTCTTGAGGGATGATTTACAATGAAGGAAATCCTTCTATTTATGGGGGAAATTTGCCCTAGTGTCACACTAAAAGACAAATACATCAAATCCTGATAGACATCAAATAGATCTTGATAGATATTCACTATAATTGATATATATCATAACACATTTTAGGTTCGAAAGGGTTTTAATTATTAAGTGACAAAATGAAGATTGTTCCGAAAAGGACCTTTAACAATAAAAATCAGAGTTGCCACTTGGCATTATCCGATGTGTCAAGTTACCTTTGGAAATCTTTTTCAAAATAATTTTTGACTCTTTAAAACTGGTTTGCGAACAGAGATTCCGACTAAGGAATTCTGTTGACTGAGGGGAAATTTTTAGACACCCCTCGATCCCATGGTTTGACCACGGTCGCTTGGTAGAGCGTATCGGCTAATTTGACACTAAGAACGTATAAACCACACAAAAAATGCAAAACAATCAATCAAACAAAACAAAACAATTCAAAGTTTAATGTCCGGTCCAATTATACAATCCGAAATAGAAAAAGTGCGGAAATGTAAACCTACTCTATTCTAAACTAATCCTAAATTACGCTCCATGGCTTTACTCCACCCGACGTTCCGGGCCTTGATCGTGCGCCGTCTTCAAGTACATGAGACTTTGGGGATTCCCCGGTGAATAAATACAATTCCTTCGGGGCATTCCCTGAAAATGAATACAATGCCAATTTCATACGATAAACTAGAAAACATTCAACACATTTAACATTCCACATATTCAGCCAAATATCATTCTTAAATTTGCCTATCCGAACCTAAACTTCACCTATTCAATTTAACAAGATTCATGCTTATTCTGAATTAGACAACAATAAATCAAAATTAATCTAAATTCGCTCATTTTTTCTTAATTTCTCAATACTGCCCCATCTATCTCAACCTGATTAAATCAATTCGACATGCAACCCACCAATCAAATTTTACATCCACATCCCAACAAACAAACAAACCACAATAAAGATTCAAGCATACCAAACATACAAATCATCCATAATTACGTGAAGATTAAAAGAAGAAAAGATAGAATTGTACCTCAAGAGCTTTTTCATGACTTAAGAAGAGAATAAGAACCATTCCGGGACCTCAGAGAAGACTAACGAAATCTCAACTCTCCAAATATGTTGAAAAATAGTCCAAAACGCGATAACCCCAAATTCAATTCTCCCAATCCGTAGAGAAAATAAACCATTCACACGATAGCTCAAATTCTGATTCGACCAAAATTTGCAATGAACCAGATGAATACCCAAAACAATAAATATGAACAAAACCGAAATCCCGTACACAAGTTTCACCTAAATCCACCCAAAAATCGCCAGAATACACTCCCAACAGACTGACATAACACTAATATGATTCCAAAAAAAATGAATGAGACCTGCCTTCAAAATTTTACCCGTTTAACAATATTTCAACGAAACAGAACAGAAGATGACTGAGAAGATGTTTTTTCAGCCAGACGCATCAGAAAAAGGTCGGCTAACAGACCAATTTGACATAGATCTTGGTGGCGCTAGCGAATTCGAAGTCAGACGCCGACCAACGACCTCTTTTTCGGTGATTTTGGACAGATTCGGTGAGTTTGATGCATTTTTGATGAAGGCGTTGCTAGAACAGTAGCTGAAAGTCCGAGATTCTCTTTTTTTTTCTCACACCATTTTTGCTTCTTTATCTTGTTATTTCACTATATCTGTCGCATGTGTGTGTATTTTTGTGTCAATGGAAGATGGTGAATCCCCCTCTAAAAAATGGAAATTCGTCCCCTCTTTTGATAGCTCCCTTTTCTGTATTTTATTTTTGTAAAGATCTCTCTGTGTAGAGTGTGTGTGTATGGTTCTCAAATGGAGGAGGATCCCTGGTTCCATTTGTGAGGTATTGGTTATCTGTTTGTGGGAATTGTATGTGGGTATGTTTTGTTGTGATGTTAATATATGGTCAGTCTGATGAAGATGATGATCCAAAAAATGGGTCCCCTTTTTCTTTTCCTTTGTGATCAAGAAATGTGATGAAAAAGGGGGTGTCACGTGAGTGGGGGTAAGGTGGTTTATTTTGATTGGGTAGGTTGTTAGGATAAGATAAAATTAGTTAGAGGTTATTGTTTTGTTATTTTGTGGAGGGATTATCACATGGGTGAGGGTGCGTAGTAAAGTGTGAGCTAAAAATGAATAAAATTTAATTTTGGAAGGGACAAAATTAGGTATCTACATCATGCCTCCTTTGAATGTACACACAAAGTGTTTTCAGATAAAGAAGTAGACAACAAGATAGAATTTTGTCCCGACCATTATTCAAAGGAAGAAACAGAAAGAAGAAGAACAACTGAGTTCTGACTTAGGACATCCTACCCACCCAAGTTATGGAGGAATCAAGTGACGGTTATTTCAAAAGATTTGAAAGAGAGGGACAATACTGAGTTGGAAAGTCGAGTGAGGTTCTGTCGAGGTTCCGATCCGCAGCTCTATCATTACATCAAAATAAAAATTACAAGTTAAAACATAAATGAAATTACAAAATACTATCTATACAGCTTCTGTTGGACTCCTGACTTAAGTTTCATCACCCTATTCTTCAGGCGGGCTCCTGACTGATATTTCTTCAACTTGTTGTTTGACTATCAATTTCTTCAACTTTTTGTTTGACTTTCAACTTCTTGACGTTGTTGCTTGACTTTCATTATCTTAACCTTGTTACTTGACTTTTAATCCCTTCACCTTGTTGCTTGACTTTTAATTTCTTCACCCTGTTCTTCAGGCGGGCTACTGACTTGTAATTTCATCACCCTGTTCTTCAGACAGGCTCCTGACTTTCAATTTTATCACCCTATTCTTCAGGCGGGCTCCTGAAACCAAAATCAAAGCTAAAATAAAATTATCCCAAGCAAAGATTATGATAAAAAAAGATTTCATTCATTTATTTTTTGTTGAAAGTAATGTCCTATTTTCTAGGAGGGTCCTGAACATAAAGTAAATTCTCATTTTCCAGGAATGTCCTGAACATAAATTAAATTCCCATTTTCCAGGGGGGTCCTGAACATAAAGTAAATTCTCATTTTCCAGGAGGGTCTTGAATAGAAAGAAAAATTCCCATTTTCTAGGAGGGTCCTGAACATAAAGTAAATTCCCATTTTCTAGGAGGATCTGAACATAATGTAAATTCTCATTTTCCAGGAGGGTCCTGATCATAAAATAAATTCCTATTTTCCAGGAGGGTCCTGAACATAAAGTAAATTTCCATTTTCCAGGAGGGTCCTGAACATAATGTAAATTTTTATTTTCTAGGAGGGTCCTGATCATAAAGTAAATTCTCATTTTCCAGGAGGGTCCTGAATAGAAAGTAAAATTCCATTTTTTATGAGGGTCCTGCATAGAAAAATAAAATCTCATTTTTCAGGAGGGTCCTGAACAGAAAGTAAAATCTCATTTTTCAGGAGGGTCTTGATCAAAAAGTAAAATTTCATTTTTTAGGAGGGTCCTGAACAGAAAAATAAAATCATATTTTTCAGGAGGGTCCTGAACAGAAAGTAAAATCCCATTTTCCAAGAGGGTCCTGAACACAAAGTAAATTTCCATTTTTCAGGAGGGTCCTAAACAGAAAATAAATTCCCATTTTTCAGGCGGGTCCTGAACAGAAAGTAAAATCCTATTTTTCAGGAGGGTCCTGAACATAAAGTAAATTCTCATTTTTTCGGAGGGTCCTGAACAGAAAGTAAGGTTTCATTTTTCAAGAGGGTCTTAAACAGAAAGTAAAGTCCCACAGATGTACTTTTCCAATGGTCTTTGAATTAAGTGAAATGAATTTTCCCTTGTTTCAACAAAGAAAATTTGTTAGTTAAAAACTTAGTGGTGGCTTGTAGAACTTGGCTATCCCGACACCTGCTCCAGTGTTCATTCACTTCATTTTGTTTCAGATTGCTAGCACTTACCCCTTTATCGCGTCATTGACTCAAACTCAGATTATTAAGAGTGACTTTGAAATAAACTTAGCATCTCTGCTTTTCCATGCTTCATGAATAAACCCTTTAAACCTTGGTATTTTCATGAGTTCCACGACTTGTCTGTTGAAAAAACTTTCTGCATGCCCTTTTTTTCGGCTCACAATCATGTCTCTTTCATGTGCTGGCCTTTTGTCTTGCTTTGTCCAATTGAAGAAGCTGGTAGCCAGTTTTGAAATTTTTTCTCTCATTTTGACATGGACTTGACTCAACGACAAGAAAAAAAAATGACAATGATTTTCTATTTGAATAATTGACTCAAGAAAATAAAGTAAAGATAAAGAAAAGAAAGAAAAGACAATGAATGTCCCCATTTGAAACAAAAAATGAAAAATTTATCTAGAAATGATAGTCAACACTAATGGTTATGCCATGCATTTCGGATTAAGTTGTCTGATCTTTCCATTCAAACTTTCTACCAGTTGTTGTTGAGTTAATGACCTTGAAACTGAGTTGTTTCCTTAGGTCAATTGCAGTTAAGACCTCATTCGGCTAGTGGTGCCCTAAAGGGTTTTCGCCAACAAGCCTCTCTCATTTTTTCTCCTCAGTTCACCATTGCCTTATGGTGCCTGTGAGGTTCTTTCACCAATGAAACTCTCTTATTTTCATTTCTCTCAACTCACAGTCATTTTATGGTGCCTGTGAGGGTTTTCACCAATAAGACTCTTATTTTTATTTCTCTAACTTACCATCGCTTTACGATGCCCGTGAAAGTTTTCACCTATAAGACTCTCATTTTTATTCCTCTCTTGATTCCTTATGCTGAGGAAGATAAGTAGTTCCCAAAATACATCATCACATTGATTGCATGCTTAGCCTTAACATTCTCAAAGATTGATCTGAAGGTCTTTCTTTGGTTGTAACTTAGCTTTTGGATAAGGTTAGAAAGAAATGATGACATGGAGCTCAAATGACACTTAAAGTGGAATAGGACTTACAACTTTTGGAATCGACTCAAACAATGAGGATTAACTCATTCCCCAGTTTCTTCTGACTGGGTAACTCTAAATTATTTATTTGGTCAGACCGAGCCCCAGGTAGGGCAGCCTACGTATCTCACCCCCGAAAGAGGAGAATCAGGTCACGCGTAGTTCTGACAACTTGTTCTTTTACTTAATTTAGACTTCTTCTTTTCTCTTTTATTGACTTTTTTTTCTCTTTGAAACTTTTTGACTCTATTTTTCTTGACACTCTTCTCTTTACTTTCTTTTTGGACATATTTTCTTTTTTTTTTTTTGAAATTTTTCTGACTCTTATTGTTTTGCTTGACACTTTTCTTTTGAGCTTTGCTGACTCTATCTTGATTCTAAAAGAGGGGTATGAAAGAAAATAATATGAAGGATCAAATGGGGTAAACAAATGATGACATAATTTTTGGATAGCAGAATAAAATGCCTTCATCATATCAATCCTTGAAAATACTAGTACTAGCATGCAATGTGAAAGTGCATGATCAACATCACTTATGACATGTTTTGCAATACCAACTTGCCCTGAGCATGTGTGTCACCTCTTTTCTATACCTGTCAAACACACAACTCTATATTTGTTGTACATCCTTCACATTAAATGACTTATGCTTTCGTGGAGTTGATTTTCAATCTGTTCCTCTTGATAGGATCAGCAGACACTGTTTGACCTAATTAAGATGTGTTTTTCAATTGATGACTAAGTTATTCTTGTGATTCTCAAAATAATTGCCTTAATTTTCAGAATAGGCTTCAACTTATCAGCAAATATCTCAGCACTCTACTATTTTCTCAGATGTTTCTCCTAACTTTATCCCTCTGATCCAATGTTTCATGGTTAAATTGGATTTTAAGATCTGGCTGAAGACTTCGTAGGCATATCATATCACTAGAATCAACATAAAGTGTACTATATAAAGAAAACAAACAAACAACACATATTTAAAACACAAAGGGAAAGGGACACTTCATTTAGTTGAAATAAAAGATAGAAGGGTTTGAACACAAATGACAAAGGGACAAAACAAGATGGATCACTAACTACAACCCTAAAATAATTCAAAAAATAGAAAAGAAGACAAAGCAAACTACCAGACCTCTTTCTAGTAGGGAGAGGGGGTGACTTTTCAATTGCTCAGCCTGACAACTTAGCCACTGGTTTGCATATGAGCATGACTAAAGCTTCCTTCATTGTCAATGTTCTGCACCATAATTAGTCCATCTTCTATCATTTTTTTAATTTCTCTTTTCAAATCTCGACAATCTTCAATATTATGACCCTAAGCATCAGAATGATACGCACATCGTACATTAGGATCAAAATTTCTTGAACGCCGATTAAGAGTGCACCCAAGGAGAGAAGTGATCATTCCCCATTGTACCAATCTCTGAAATAAATTAGCATACGACTCTCTAATTGGTGTGAAGCTATCTCTCGACTTCTGCCTTATTTCTTCATTTAGCTTGGATAGAAAATCAGGCTTAGAAAGGTTTTGGTATGTTTATGGAGTTAGAGGACGACTCTGAGGAGTTGGTATATTCCACTATGGGTAAGCTGGGGGTTGAACATGTGGTTGTGTGTTATATACTGGATATGGAGGTGGAGGAGCAGAGTATAATAAATTTTGGGAGTGATTATGTGGAGCTTGGGAATGAACTTGGGTTTGAACCTGAGAGTGACGACAACGGGGTCTTCTTGACCGTGCTTGCCGTCCAACTACAATAGAAGATGCATCTTTCTCATTCTTTTTCCCTCCAGGTTCCCTTAATTGATTGCAATATTATCCCAAATGTTTCACGGATTCCTCATGCCTATCTTGCTCCTCAAATTTTTACATCTCAAAGATTGGAGGAAGGTTAGCACTTGAAGGCATGCCCCAGTCTTTGTATGAAACATCTTCTTTACCCGCAGGTCCTAGAGAATTTTTCATAGCATTTACTACACTCTTTATTTTTTCAACCATTTTCTCCGACTTTTCTGGCACACTGGACTTCTTGTTAAGAAATTTTGGTGGTCCAGTTAACTTAAAAGTAGGCTCAGGAGTATAACAATGATCACTAAGAGTATTGAATATAGGTTTACTAGAAGCATGGGGACGCACAATCGTAGGACGAGCCAGTGTGAAAGTCCTAGTAGAGGATTGAGCAGCAAGATCACAGACGACATGTGGTGTTGTGAATGTAGTAGGCTTATGCTGAGGAGCTAGAGGAAAAGTGGTGGAAGTGTTGAGATGCTTTTGGCTTAGAATGAATTCTGAGTCATGTTGCGGTGCATCAACAACAGTAGAAAATTGACTTTGAGATTTTAGTGGAAAACTCGAGGTATTTGTAGGATCAATAGCAGGGAATGAAGGAGGAGGTAACCCACTGGCCCAAGCTCGATGCATTCCTGTCATTTGTTATCTTAGCCTCTTAATCTCTTGCTTCAAACTTTCATTTTCTTGATTCTTTCTTTGATCCATGATGTCACTCTCTATATCTTTGTTGGACACAACTAACCCTTTGGATTTGGTATGATGTGAAGGACCAGCCAGAATGCCACAAACCAACCACCTTAAACTGACTCAACAAAAAACAACAAATGTGTTAGAGTTCAACACTTTTTCAAAACCTCTTTTTCCTTCTTTTTTTTTTAAAAGATCACCGAACCCAAGAAGGGTGCCTACGTATCTCATCCCCAAAAGGGGAGAATCAGGTGTGCATAGTTCACGAAGTCTTGCCAAAATGGCCAATTGATTCTTTTTCCTTTCTTTTTTTTTTTTCTTGAAACCTTAAGAAAAAAAGAAAATAACAATTTGTCAAAAGAATTGACGAAAATCTTTTTGCATTTTTCAGGTTTAAACTCCCTATACAAAATGAAACCTATGATTACCAAAGAAAAATCTTTTGGGGTTTTCGATTTTGAATTTCATAGGAAAATGAAGCTTGAAACTATTAAAGAAAAACCTTTTTGTATTTTTCTTTTAGAGACGTATATGACACCTACTCTAGATGAATAGTGAAGAGAATCTTTTTGAATGTTTCAAATTCCTGTACAAAATGAAATCTATGATTACCGAAGAAAATATTTTTGGATTTTCGATTTTGAATTTCATATGAAAATGAAACTTGAACCTATTAAAGGAAAATATTTTTTTTTGTTGTTTTCTTTTAAAGATGTACATGAGACACCTACTCTAAATGAAGAGTGAAGAAAATCTTTTGAATTTTTCAAATTCCTGTACAAAATAAAATCTATGATTACTGAAGAAAATATTTTGAATTTTTTTAAAATAAGATCCCCGAACCCACAATAGGCTGCCTATGTATCTCACTCTCGAGAGAGGAGAATCAGGGGTGCGTAGTTCATCCAGATTGGATAATTAATGATTAAAAAACAGATTGCACCCTAACTTGAGAAACGCCCAAAGACACACGATAAACAACATAACAAAATCTTTTTTTTTTCGAGTTTTCCATTTGACACTTCACATAAAAAATGACACCAACAGCTATAAAAGAAAATCTTTTTGGTATTTTCGTTATATGAAATGTACAAAACTTCTACCACCTTTTTTTGAATTTTTCTTTTATAAAAAGCTCCTAAAAAAAACTTTTCGGAGTTTTCGAATTGTGAATGCTTGCTAAATGAAACAAAAGGAAAATCTTTTTGATGTTTTTTGATTTTTTTGAAAAATGAGTGCAAAAAGTAAAAAAAAAAATCTTTTTTTTTTAAATTTTTGAATTGTAGAAAACAAAAGTCATAAAGAACCTAAAAACTACGAAACTCTTTTTTGATTCACCTTTTCTCTTTTCCCCTTTTTTTTTTCTTTCATGCCTAACACAACTTTCATTAATTCTAGCACATGTTTTTTCCAAATCAGTCCGTCAAATAACCCTATTACCCTAAGAAATACAACAATTAGCACGTAGGGATGGTTTAGAGGAGAGTATCCTATAAAGAACCAAGTGGACCCCGCTAGGTCTCAATATGATGCACATAAGCATGATCTAAAGGCTAACGTACGTTGGGGTTTACTAACAAGACCGTTCAGGAGAGCATATGGTCGATAGTGACTGCTTTTCTTTCCACCTACTCCATTCATCCAATGGCTCCCCCTCCTAAAATAAAGATGACTCAACTAGAGTTCGTGCGCATGACGTTCACTCTGGGACTTGTTGCATCTATGCACATGATGTCAAATATAAAGCGGAAACACACAAGAGAAAAACTGTAAACACGTAGCACTCAACAATGATAAAATAAACAATAAACGATAACACAAACAATGTTTATACACCCATAATGTCAAACTAAGTCAATACAACTCCAAAAATAAGCCCGAATTCTGAAAAATCCCCAGCAGAGTCGCCAGAGCTGTCACACCTCCTTTTTTACAACCAAAAAAAATCATTGTAGGTTCGAAAGGGTTTTAATTATTAAGTGACAAAATGAAGATTGTTCCGAAAAGGACCTTTAACAATAAAAATTAGAGTCGCCACTTGGCATAATCCGGTGTGCCAAGTCAACTTTGGAAATCCTTTTCAAAATGATTTTTGACTCTTTAAACTAGTTTGCGAACAGAGATTCCGACTAAAGAATTCTGTTGACCGAGGGGAAGGTGTTAGGCACCCCTCGATCCCGTGGTTCAACCACGGTCGCTTGGTAGAGCGTATCGGCTAATTTGACACTAAGAACGTATAAACCGCACAAAACATGCAAAATAATGAATCGAACAAAACAAAAAAAATTCAAAGTTTACTGTCCAGTCCGATTATACAATCCGAAATAGAAAAAGTGCGGAAATGTAAACCTACTCTATTCTAAACTAATCCTAAACTACGCTCCATGGATTTACTCCACCCGACGTTCCGGGCCTTGATTGTGCGCCATCTTCAAGTACATGATACTTTGGGGCATTCCACGGTGAATAAATACAATTCCTTTGGGGCATTCCCGACAAATGAATACCATGCCAATTTCATACGATAAACTAGAAAACATTCAACACATTCAACATTCCACATATTCAGCCAAACATCATTCTTAAATTTGCCTATCCGAACCTAAACTTCGCCTATTCAATTCAACAAGATTCATGCTTATTCTGAATTAGACAACAATAAATCAAAATTAATCATTTTTTCTTAATTTCTCAATTCTGCCCCATCTATCTCAGCCTAATTAAATCAATTCGATATGCAACCCACCAATCAAATTTTACATCCACATCCCAACAAACAAAAAAACCACAATGAAGATTCAAGCATACCAAACACACAAATCATCCATAATTATGTGAAGATTAAAAGGACAAAAGATCGAATTGGACCTTAAGAACTTTCGCTTGACTTAAGAAGAGAATAAGAAACGTTCCAGAACCTCGGAGAAGTCTAACAAAATCTCAGCATTCCAAATCAGTTGAAAAATAGTCCAAAACGCGATAACCCCAAATTCGATTCTCCCAATCCGTAGAGAAAACAAACTAGTCGCGCGATAGCTCGAATTCCGATTCGACCAAAGTTTGCAATGAACCAGATGAATACCCAAAATAATAAATATGAACAAAACCAAAATTTCATACACAAGTTTCACCTAAATCCACCCAAAAATCACCGAAATACACTCTCAACAGACTGACATAACACTAATATGATTCCAAAAAAAAATGAATGAGACCTGCCTTTGGAACTTCACCCGTTTAACTATATTTCAATGAAATAGAAGAGAATATGACCGAGAAAATATTTTTTTGGCTAGATGCATAGAAAAAGGTCGGCTAATGAACCAATTTGACGCAGATCTTAGTGGTGCTAGTGGATTCGAAGTCAGACACCGACCAACGACCTCTTTTTCAGTGATTTTGGACAAATTCGATGAGTTTGACGCATTTTCGGCGAAGGCGTTGCTGGGACAGTAGCCGAAAATTCGATATTCTCTCTTTTTTTTCTCACGCCATTTTTGCTTCTTTATCTTGTTATTTCACTGTATCTCTCACGTGTGTGTATATTTTTGTGTCAATGGAAGATGGTGAATCCCCCTCTAAAAAATGGAAATCCGTTCCCCCCTTCTGATAGCTCCCTTCTCTGTATTTTATTTTTGTAAAGATCTCTTTGTGTAGAGTGTGTGCGTATGGTTCTCGAATGGAGGAGGATCCCTGGTTCCCTTTGTGAGGTATTGGTTATCTGTTTGTGGGAATTGTATGTGGGTATGTGTTGTTGTGATGTGAATATATGGTCAGTCTGATGAAGATGATGATCCAAAAAATGGGTCCCCTTTTTCTTTTCCTTTGTGATCAAGAAATGTGAGGAAAAAAGGGAGGGGTGTCACGTGAGTGGGGGTGAAGTGGTTTATTTTGATTGGATAGGTTGTTAGGATAAGATAAAATTAGTTAGAGGTTATTTTTTTGATATTTTGTGGAGAGATTATCATACGGGTGAGGGTGCGTAGTAAAGTGTGAGCTAAAAATGAATAAAATTCAATTTTGGGATGGACAAAATTAGGTGTCTACACTAAGAACTAATATTTTTAGTTGTTATAGTCATTATATTTATATAGATAAATTTTAAAAGTTTTTTTTTTTGAAAAAAAAACTTAGACCGTTAGTATAGATGAGAAGAAAATCTTGATTATTTGACCAAATATATTGATTAAATTTTTGTACTTTAATATTGGTAAGTAGAATAATAAATTAATTAATTAATTTTAATAGAGCTAAGTGTGAACTAGGACCCAATTGAGTGAGAACAAAATTTGTAACAAAAGTGTTTTACCTACCGTTTTTTGTTTGAAGCCAGTAATGACATTTTGGCTTATAATTGTATTTTGTTTTATTACTTACATTACTAAGTGAAACATATTTTTTATATCTCTTTTTTTCCACCTTCTCTATATTTTCTTCATATTTAATATTCATATCCTATTCAATCCCCTTATTTCTCCTTTTTACACTATCCCTCCTCGGAGAAAAACCTCTATATAAAGACGTAACTTAGGATAGACTATCATACTATCTGGAGAAAGAAAAAGGGATGAATGAAGGCAACGAGAATGATTGTTTGATATGGGAAATAATGAAGTGTGGTCATTTTTGAACTCCGACAATGGCCAACTAGTTAGAGGCGGAGTAAAATTTATGGGTGACAAGTTGCCAGATTAGAATAGGTTTGATACTTGTCAGCCACTAACAACTGTTAAAGAGGTAGGCAAAGTGAGTCTTGGTGGCAAAAAAAGATGTTCATCCAACAAAAAGAAGGGCGGTAATGAAAGGGTGAACCAAAGTCTGGTGTAGATGAAGATGGAGGTAGAGAATCAAGTCATGTGCTACACATATGGACGGAAAGAGAAAGAAGGAAGAGGATGCGAAACATGTTTGAGAATCTTCAAACTTTGCTTCCTCATCTTCAACCTAAGGTAATTTTTTCCCCTTCAATGACATACCTTTTTTTATTCAATATCCTATCGATCGAGCAAAAGAAACTAAAAAATTTATGATTATCTTAATTTTTTTCCTTATTTTTCTTTCTATTGTCTTTCACAATCATAATAAATAATCCTAATCAACTCGTCCAATACTTATTCAAAAATTGAACATAAAAAGAACTTTAGATCAAATTGAAACTTGTAAAATGATTTTAAATTTACTTCTTTACTTTGTTTGGTTCTTTTTGGCAATTTCTTATGATCACTCTTCGAAAATTGTGGATTCAAAAATGTAGTCTTTTTGAGTAATTTGTATATTATCAAATGAATACCTTTTAGCTAATATATACATGGCTTGAAATCAAAGTCATATATCAGAGTTTTGCCTGATTCAACCTTTCTATTCGACCTTCGCCTTTGAGATTCATAACTTGCAAATCATGATAAAAATGACCTGATAGTGTAGATTTCTTACATTATTGTAAGTATATATTAATAAAATCCAAAATCAATTTATATCGCCAGTATGTAGAAATTGAATTCATTTTCTTTTATGTATATGCCGGTAATTTTTTTATTTTTTTTTTATGTATATATGCAGGCTGACAAATCCTCAATTGTTGATGAAGCTGTGAGATACATCAAAATACTGTTAACAATCTTAAAGAACAAAAGCTAGAAAGGATTCAACGTGGGATAGCAAAGCTGTCCACAATGAATAATCCCATAATGACTCCACATAAGTTGAGTGTTTACACTAGCTGGGAACAATTTTTGGCTGACAAAGGATCTGCTTGTAACTCAGCTGCTATAACACCAAAGAACACCAACAATGTGACTGGCATTCCCCTTTTAAACACTAATGTTTCAATAGATTTTGTGACATGGAGTTCACATAATGTTGTGCTAAATGTTTGTGGAGAAGAGGCACATATTAGTGTGTGTTGTCCTAAGAAGCCTGGGCTTTTTACCTTTATTTGTCATGTTCTCGAGAAAAATAAGATTGACATTGTATCTGCTAACGTTTCATCTGATCAATTCAGAAATCTGTTCATGATCCAAACCCATGTAAGTCCTTTCTCTTTTAATTTTCATTTATTTTTGGTCAAGAAATTATCTCTTTTAATGCATCGGGCTGTCTTTTTATTGGTATTCAGAAATTCATTTAATTCTTACGTATTAATACGTGCTCAATTTACAAATCTATGTTGGTCACTTTGAAGATTGTGAATTAGGGTTTTTAGTTAGCAGAATAAATAAGTAGTCTTCGGTTCATTTACGTGTCTTTGCAGAGAAACTTTTGAATTTTGGAGTATGAAATTATGGGGTGTACCATAACAAAGTATTCCTTGGATCTAGTGGTGTTAAACCTGCTATGTCATTCCTCTTAGATTTATTAATTATTAATTAGGACTAGATGAAATTAACGTTTTTGAATGAAAATCTTACTGCCTAGAAAGATTATTATTCCTTTTCTTTTTTAATAGATACTAAAATACATAAATTGAAACACATGAAATGCGACACCCACAAGAGTTTTTACTAATCATTTAATTTATTATGATACTCTTTCCTTTTTAACTTCTCCAAAAAATACAACACATTTTAATATATAGTTGAAATTTTTTTCTAGAAATACCTCATCTCATGCACCTAATTCTCTCTGTTTGTCGCATATACCACAATATAGTTTAGTCATATACAGATTATGTTAGAAATAATTTAGGTTGTTTTTCTTGAGCGTAGTGTTTATAAAAATCAATCTCTTTACTTTTAACAAAATAATTATTAGGTTGTATATACATCACCCTCTTCAGACGCACTTGTAAAACTTTACTGCATCACCCTCTTCAGACGCACTTGTAAAACTTTACTGAATATATTATTATTACCAATGTTGTTGCTTCATTCTGAAAACATGTTGATGTATATTCAGGCAAGAGGTGCAAGTGGCTTAGAGCAGTTGATCTATGGAGCATTATCAGTGGAAGACATGTACAAGCAAGCTGCAGATGAATTTATATAAAGGGTAAACCCTGTCACACCCCTTTTTTCAACTCCCAAAAAAAATTCATTTAAGGTTTGAAAGAGTTTTTATTATTAGGTGACAAAAGATGAACATTTGTTTCGAAAAAGGATTATTTACATTTCTGTTCAGAGTCACCACTTGACATAATCCAGTGTGCCAAGTCACCTTTGGAAAATCCTTTTCAAAACGATTTGATTCTTTAAATTGGTTTGCGAACAGAGATTTCGGCTAAGGAATTCTGTTGACCGAGGGAAAGGTGTTAGGCACCCCTCGATCCCGTGGTTCGACCACGATCGCTTGATGGAGCATATCGGCTAATTTGACACTACAAAATGTATAAACCACACAAAACAAACGAAACAACCAAGTAAACAAATCAAACAAAATTCAAAACTAAAATAATATCCAGTCCGAATTATACAATCCCAAGGATAGAAGAATACAAAAATATAAATCCTATTCTAGACTAATCCTAAACTATGCTCCAATGCTTACCCGATGCCTCGGGCCTTCATCAAAACGTCTTCCGCCAACATAATACGTCGGTACATTCCCCGGTGAATAAATACAATGTGTCTCGAGCATTGCCCAGCTCCAAATGCGAGAAAGACAAACCATTTCACAAACATTCCAAACACTCATTTAAACATTCAACGCGTTCAATCAACACACCACTCCTAAATTTTGCCTACCCGAACCTAAACATTTTGCCTATCCAATGCGACCTATCATGATACTATAGAATTCACAAACTTTATTCCGAATTAAGCAAAACAACAACAAACCAAAATTAAACCAAATTTACCCTTTTTATCAGTTTCACAATTCCACCCCAAATTCTCTTCTCAACACTAAATTTTCACAATTCATGATTTCTATTTCAACAATCCACAATCACTTTTCAACGAAAATTAGGCAAAAAGTCAATATCAAAGTAGCAATTCATCACCAATCAAGATCAAACAACACACGAGATTCCATCCAATGCACCATATTCCATCAATAATGAAATAAAAAGAGGAAAGGAGTAGAAATGGACCTCAATGATGATTTTATTTCAAATATCAGTCAATCAAGAAGACGACTCCGCGTGACGAAGAGCCCCGATTCAGCCTCGAAGAATACCATAACTCGACTATGAACCAACTCCAACACGACAATCTTCGAAACCTGATCCCAAAACAAAACCCACGAAGGCCAGTGAGCAAATCTCATCTTGGTATCGAGAAAACTGTGACCCAAGACAGACCACGACGAACCCACCGAGATAAACAAAACCCAAATCTAAATACATCACAAGCGTTAAATTGTTTAGAATCGATTTAAAAAAAAATATTGATGGTGCTACTACTGTTCACTTATTTATGACGGTATCGCCTGAAAATCAGAAAGAAACGATAAGGTATGTTGGGTTTTCGGCATGGGGTGAGTTAACTAAAATGACTGCGCTTATTTCGGTGAGAATCTCACCAGGAAAACTTGAGAATCCCTTTCTCTCTGGTTTTCTCACTCTCCGACCAGTTCTCTCTCTCACTCTCCCCATTTTCTCAATTTCTCTCTCAATCGATCTCTCCCACTCCTATCTTTATTTTCTCCGGTCACCTCACTCCTCGATTCCCTATATCAGTGTATGTATCCCCAGATATCTTGAGGTTAGTGAGTGTATCCGTGAGCCAGAAGAAATGGAAGATGATGATGGTGTTTTCCTTTTTTCGTGAGTGGAAGAATGGAGTGTCTTGCTGTGATGGTATAATGTGGAGAAGATGACGTTGGTGGTGTCCCCTTAGTGATGGGGCCTGTATGTGTGTATATATCTCTTTTGGTGTGAGAGATTTTTCTTTTTATCCAAGCTAACACCGTGTAAAAAAATATAGAAGGAGGGGGTATGGTTACGTGGGAGAGGGTAGGGGTGTTGAGAATAAGATTTGTTAGGATAAAGTTTGTTAGGATAAGGTTAGGGATTTAATTTGTTAGAGATTTTGTTAAGGGTTGTTATTTTTTGTATTTTTGTGGGATATAATCATACGGATGAGGGTATATAATAACAAGAGGTAAAAAATGGATAAATTGGGTTTTGGGAGGGACAAAATTAGGTGTCTACATCATGCCCCTTTTTGGGTGTAAACACAAAGTGTTTTCAAATAAAAAAAAGCAGACAACAAGACCAAATTTTGACCCGACCATTATTCAAAGAAAGAAATAGAAGGAAGAAGGGCAACCGGGTCTTTGACATCCTACCTACCCAAGTTATGATAGATTTAAATCACAGGTATCTCAAATGGTTAGAAGGAGAGGAACTATACCAAGTTGGAGAGTCGAGTGAGGTCGCTGTCGAGGTTCCGGTTCGCGGCTCTGTCATTACATCAAAATGAAAAATTACAAGTTAAAACATAAATGAAATTACAAAAATCCTATCTATACAGCTTCTGTTGGACTCTTGACTTGAGTTTCATCACCCTATTCTTCAAGCAGGCTCCTGACTTGCAATTTCTTCAACTTGCTGCTTGATTTTCAACTTCATCACCCTATTTTCCAGGCAGGCTCCTGACTTGCTATTTTTTCAATCTATTGACTTTCAGTTTCTTCATCTTGTTTCTTGACCTTCAACTTCTTCACCATGTTGCTTGAATTTTCATTTATTCTCCATGTTCTTCAGGAGGTCTCCTGAAATCATATCAAAACTAAAAAGAAAATTATCCCAAACAAAGAAATGCATTTTCTATGAGTTAATTGGAATGATTCGACTAAAAGGTACGTCTTATAGGAATCAAAAGGAATGACTCAACTAAAAGGTACGTCTTATAGGAATCAAGGGAATGACTCAACTAAATGGTACATCTTATAGGAATCAAAGGGAATAACTCGACTAAAAGGTACGTCTTGTACGAATCAAGGAGAATGACTCGACTAAAAGGTACGTCTTATAGGAATCAAGGGGGATGACTCAACTAAAAGGTACGTCTTATAGGAATCAAGGGAAATAACTTGACTAAAAGGTACGTCTTATAGGAATCAAGGGAGATGACTCGACTAAAAGGTACGTCTTATAGGAATCAAGGGAAATAACTTGACTAAAAGGTACATCTTATAGGAATCAAGGGAGGTGACTCGACTAAAAGGTACATCTTATAAGAATCAAGGGGGATGGCTCGACTAAAAGGTACGTATTATAGGAATCAAGGGGGAATGACTCGACTAAAGGGTATGTCTTCTAAGAGTCAAGGGGAATGACTCGACTAGAAGGTATGTCTCCTAGGAGTGAAGGTTTAATTTAAGAAGTGTATCACCTAGCAAATGAAAACTGAAATCCCTGGACAAGTATGTCTCCGAGGGATATGGGATTATAAATTTTTACCATGATTTTATTATCAACTAGGTACATCTTCTAAGAGTCAAGGGGAATGACTCAACTATAAGGTACGTCTCCTAGGGGTGAAAAATTCAATTTAAGAAGTGTATCACCTAGCAAATGAAAACTGAAATCCCTGGACAAGTGTATCTCCGAGGGATATGGGATGATGAATTTTTACCATGATTTTATTATCAAACTTGTGCAACAATATTGCTTCCTGCATTTATAAAAGTGAAGCATTGCAGTCCTTGATGTTTATGCTCTGAAGTCCCTGCTTTGAAGGTAATATATTTCCTGTTTCATCAAAGAAAACTTGTGAGTTTAAAACACGGTGACTGGTTTGTGGCTTTATCTTTCGCGGCGATCACTCTTTCCCTCATCACATATAACCTTGCTTCCAACCATTAGCATGGATCATTGACTTGCTGCGTCATTGACCCAAACTCAGGTTATTAAGAGTGACTCTGAAACAAACACAGTATTTCCTCTTTGCCATGTTTCTCAGATAACCCCTTTGCAATTTGGTATTTCCATGGGTTCCTAGACTTTTCTGTTGATAAAACTTTCTGCATGTCCTTTTTTGGCTCACAATCATGTCTCTTTCATGTGCTGGATATTGTCTAGCTTTGTGTAATTAAAGAAGCTGGTAGCCAATTTTGAAATCCTTTCTCACTTATTTTTTATACGGACTTGACTCAAAGACAAGAGAAAAAATGACAATGAATTTTTATTTGATTAACTGACTCAAGAAAATAAAATAAAAATAAAGAGAAGAAAGAAAATACAATGGATGTCCCAATTTGAAACAAAGAAATGAAAATTTATCTAGAAAAGATAGTCAACTCTAATGATTATGTCATGCATTTTGGATTAAGCTGCCTGATCTTTCCATCCAAACTTCTACAAATTGTTGTTGAGTTAATGGACTTGAAATTGAGTTGCTTCCTTAGGCCAAATTCATTCGGAAACCTCATTCGGCTAGTGGCGTCTTGAAGGGTTTTCACCAACAAACCTGTTTCTTTCTCTCAGCTCACTATTGCCTTATGGCTCCCGTGAGGGTTTTCACCAATAAGACCCTCTCATTTTTATTTCTCTTAACTTTCCATCACCTTACGGTGCCCGTGAGGCTTTTCACCAATAAGACTCTTTCATTTTTATTTCTCTCCTAATTTCTTATGCTGAGGAAGACAAGTAGTACCCACAATGCATCATCATATCCATTACATACTTAGCCTTAACATTCTTAAAGATTGATCTGAAAGTCTTTCTTTGGTTGTAACTTAAATTTTGGATAAGGTTAGAAAGAAGGGATGGCATAAGGCCTAAATGACACTTGAAGTGGTGTAGGACTTACAACTTTTGGAATTGACTCAAACAAGGAGGAATAACTCATGCCCTAGTTTCTTTTGACTGGGCAATTCTAAATTTTTTATTTGGTTAGACCGAGCCCTGAGTAGGGCAGCCTACGTATCTCACCCTCGAGCGAGGAGAATCAGGTCATGTATAGTTCTGTCAGCTTATTCTTTTTTTGCTTGATTCTGAGTTGTTTTTCTTTTTTTTTTACTTTTTTTTTCTGTGTGATTTTTTTGACTCTAATTTCTTGACACTCTTTTCTTCCTTCATGGATACATTTTTCTCTCTTTCCCTTTTTTTTTGAAACTTTCTGACTCTATTCTCTTGCTCGATACTTTTCTTTTGAGCTTTGCTGGCTTTATCTTGATTTCAAAAGAGGGGTATGAAAGAAAATAACACTAAGGCTCAAATGGGGTAAACAAAGGATGACGCAATATTTGGATAGCAGAATAAAATGTCTTCATCATATCAATCCTTGAAAATACTAGTACATAGCATGCAATGTGAAAGTGCACGATCAACATCACTTATGACATGTTTTACAACACTAACTTACCCCAAGCATGTGTATCACCTCTTTTTCTATTGTACCAATCTCTGAAATAAGAGTGCACCCAAGGAGGGGACTGATCATACCCCATTGTACCAATCTCTGAAATAAACTGGCATACGACTTTTCAATTGGTGTGAAACTATATCTCAACTTCTACCTCATTTCATCGTTTGGCTTGGATCAAAAATTAAGCTTAGGAGGGTTTTGGTATGTTTGTGGAGTTAGAGGACTACTCTGAAGAGTTAGTGTGTTCCACTGTGGGTAAGATGGGGGTTGAACATGTGGTTGTGCGTTATATACTGGATATAGAGGTGGAGGAGCATAATATAATGGATTTTGGGAGTGATTATGTGGAGCTTGGGCATGAACTTGGGTTTGAGCCTGAGAGTGACGATAATTGAGTCTTCTTGACCGTGCCCGCTGTCCAACTACAATAGAGGATGCAACTTCCTCATTCTTTGTCTCCCCAATACTTCCTGAACCCTTTTGAATTGCTTGAGTTGTCACTTTCAATGTTGCAAAACTCACAATGCTACGCATCTTGATTCCCTCTTCTATCATCTCCCCCATTTTAAGGACCTCAATAAATGACTTGCCCAATGCAGGTAACAAGTGTTGATAATATGTTCCATCCTGCGCTTTAATAAACACCTCCACTATTTTGCTTTTTTCCATTGGCGGTTTTACTCTAGCAGTTTGTTCGCATACTCCTTGAAACTCTCAGTATTCTTCTTTTTTATACTATTTAGGGATTTTTCGTCAGGGATCAACTCCACTTTGTATTGAAATTGTTGTACAAATTCATTAGATAAGTCATCCCAACTAATCCATTTGTCAATGTCTTGGTCAACAAACCATTCCGAAGCTAGGCCTGAAAGACTCTCCCCAAAATAAGCCATGAGTAGTTCTTCCTTCTCCCCAACACCCCTTAGTTGGTTGCAATAACGTATCAAGTGTGCAACAGGATTGTCATGTCCATCATACTTCTCAAACTTCGGCATTTTAAAGACAAAAGGAAGATGAACCCATGAAAACATGCACAGATCAACAAACATTCAACGCATTCAATTAATACACCACTCCTAAATTTTGTCTACCCGAACCTAAATATTTTGCCTATCCAATGTGACCTATCATGATACTATAGAATTCACAAACTTGATTCCGAATTAAGCAAAACAACAACGAACCAAAATTAAACCAAATTTACCTTTTTTATCAATCTCGCAATTCCACCCCAAATTCTCTTCTCAACACTAATTTTCACAATTCACGATTTCCATTTCAACAATCCACAATCACTTTTCAACTAAAATTAAGAAACAAGTCAATATCAAACTAGCAATTCATCACCAATCAAGATCAAACAACACACGAGATTCCATCCAATGCACCATATTCCATCAATAATGAAATAAAAAGAGGAAAGGAGTAGAAATGGACCTCAATGATGAGTTTTTTTTAAATATCAGTCAATCAAAAAGATGAATCTGCGTGATGAAGAACCCCGAATCAGCCTTGAAGAATACCACAACTCAACTACGAACCAACTCCAACACGACAATCTTCAAAACCCGATCCCAAAACAAAACCCACGAAGGCCAATGAGCAAATCTCAGCTTGGTATCGAGAAAACTGTGACCCAAGACAGACCACAACGAACCCACCAAGATAAACAAAACCCAAATCCAAATACAGCACCAGCGTTAAATTGTTTAGAATCGATTTTAAAAAAAAATATTGATGGTGCTACTACTGTTCACTTATTTCCGACGGTATCGCTTAAAAATCAGAAAGAAACGATGAGGTATGTTGGGTTTTCGAAATGGGGCGAGTTAACTCGAATGGCTGGCGCTGATTCCAACGAGAATCTCACCGGGAAAACTTGAGAATCCCTTTCTCTTTGGTTTTCTCACTCTTCGATCAGTTCTCTCTCTCACTCTTCTCGTTTTTTAAATTTCTCTCTCAATCGATCTCTCCCACTTCTATCTTTATTCTCTCTGGTTACCTTACTCCTCGATTTCCCTATATCAATGTATGTGTCCCCAGATATCATGAGGTTGGTGAGTGTATCCGTGAGCCAGAAGAAATGAAAGATGATGATGGTGTTTTCCTTTTTTCGTGAGTGAAAGAATGGAGTGTCTTGCTGTGATGGTATAATGTGGAGAAGATGATGTTGATGGTGTCCCCTTAGTGGTGGGGCTTATATGTGTGTATATATCCCTTTTGGTGTGAGAGATTTTTCTTTTTATCCAAGCTAACACCGTGTAAAAAAAATATAGAAGGAGGGGGTATGGTCACGTGGGAGAGGGTAGGGGTGGTGAGGATAAGATTTGTTAGGATAAAGTTTGTTAGGATAAGGTTAGAGATTTAATTTGTTAGAGATTTTGTTAAGGGTTGTTATTTTTTGTATTTTTGTGGGATATAATCATACGGATGAGGGTATATAATAACAAGAGATAAAAAATGGATAAATTGAATTTTGGGAGGGACAAAATTAGGTGTCTACAAACCCCAAATGATCTATGTTTGTTTCATCAGCCAAAGCCAACTTGGTTAGAAGAGACCGTGGTGGTCATCGATCATACATAGAGGATGAATATCTGTCGTTGTAGAGATAATTCTATTTTGTTTTCATAGTTTATTCGATGGAGGATGAACATGTCAGTTGCCGTAAAGGCCATCATATTTATTTTCATAGCTAGTTCATCTGGTGTAGGATGTGTGTCTGTCGGAGGAGTGAAAACTATGGACTTTGGTCCATTTGATTTTCTATAGCAAAAATCTTAGTTTTGGCAGATGTTTATGAGTTTTCTCTATGGTTATGTTTGGTATGGATGAAAATGTTTTCTATTTTTTTCATGTTTTGTTTCAAAATATTAATTATCTCTATGAATATAGGTTCCTTGAAATATTTTTTTAATTGGGGCATAAAACAAGTTTGATAAATTACATTTTAAGTTTATTATCTTCTCTCATTCCGAACGACCCCAACCCTATGACAGCCCGTACACCCATCAATGCCGGCTAATGGTAAAGCCATTAAAAGTAATATCTTGAGGCCCCATAGTTTTAAGCCCCATTTTTTAAAAATTAATAATAAAAGAATTTTCATGGTGATATTCCTTAAAACTAAAAATTTTACGATTTAAAAAGGCACATTCTCTTTATCAAAGAGGAAAAAAGAATTTGTTTAGCCAATCTGATTACATTTTTTAACATTCTTTTCTGGTTCTCACATCTTGCCACAGATATATTGAAATGATAAAATTTGATTCTATCGCCGAGTTATAAATTTCAAGAATAAAATTCTATAATTCAAACTCTACAACCTTATATTTTTTTATAATTTTATCTTGAAATTATGATTATTTTTAAAATTTAAGGCCTCTTTATAATGTTTGTATCAAAGTGACTAACATTTCAATCTTGTTGCGAAATTCATCTTTAATTTGAGTTGGTATGTTATTAAACTATGGCATAATGAATTTTTTTTTCCAGAAATTCAACAAGTTTATTAATGATTTGAGAAAACACAACAATAGAACTCAACTTTTGATTTTTGCTTTTTCTATTTGTTTTGTCATATTTTTATTGGTTTGCATGAATAAGTCATTCATGTCTTTGTTGTTCTATTAACTTGGAGATAATTCGTTATTACTTTTTTCTTTATGTCAAAGACCAGAAGATGCTAGCATAGTTTCTTCACTCTTTTCGTATGAGGCATGTACTACAACTTTAACCTCACAGGCCTGGGTTGGACTTGCCTCCCTTTCATGAGGAGTCGTACGAGGCGAAAGCTCTACATACGATTCTGAAGTTGAGCCTTTCTAGAAATAAAATGACCAGATTATTATGGATACCTATAGAGATTAATGTATAAGATCGAAATCCACAAACTGATGCACTAGAATCACCTTTTACTTGAATACATATGGGGAAAATAGCATTTCACATGAAGAGAGACAAATAAAATTTCATGAATTTTGATCGCCCAGTTTATCTAGTACCCATTCTATGTTTTGTTTTTCATGAATACTTGGCTTTTAGGTAAAAGTCCATGCTTTATTTTTTCTTTTTTTTTTTGCTTTTGCTCTTTCAGTCACCATACATAACTAAAACTTTAGCTTATTTTAATACATGTTGCAGTCATGCATGATGATTGATATTTGTTCTTTATGATAGATGAAATTTTGTATTTTCAAATTTTAGCTTTTCTGGAGTGAATTTGAGTGTTAAAATTTGAAGAATAGAATAATTATTTTTTGCCAATCCAAAATTTTTAAAGTAATTTAGATAGGGCCATGGCCCAACATTGTCAGAATTGTCAATCTCAGCATTATCCCGTTCGGGGAGCAACAGTATTAGAACAGTGATTTGTTTTATTACATATAAATTAGTGTGTGTTGTATATGTACATTTTATAACTGCTAGGCTACTTTATCAGTCATATATATGATTGTCTTGTGTATTTATATATTCAGACCAGATAAATACATCTGAGTCTTATGTATATACCAATAGATTATTTTATTTATCAGCTATATATATAAGAAATTTATGAATGTTTGAAATTGTTGTGCATATTTAAATATGATGTGAATTTATTTTTTTCAAGAACTGCATATAAATAAGCTAATTTAATTATGTCGCTATGTTATTTCATAGCATATATATATAAGTGTTGAAAGACTATTGTTTATTTTACTGCATATACATAATGGTCTTATATATATGTATATTTCAGAATAGGTCAATTGAATTTTTTTAAATCTGAGACATAAGTGTTTTACGTATATGTTTGTTGTAGAACTGCTAGGCTTTATTATTCTGTTATTACTACATGATATGCTTTGTTAATCTGCTATATATCTGCTTCAGATTGATTAATTTTTGTGCGTAACATGATTATATATTCAAATTGATAAGTTCTTTAATGAGGACGGATGAAGTGTCAATCATTCCAATGTCAGATATGAAAGATTATCATATACCTAAATTTGTAGACGAGGAAGAAGTATTACAACCTAAATATCGAAGACCACTTGAAAGGCCGAAGAAAGGGAGACATAAACAATTAAGAGAAACAATGTCATCAAACACATATTGTTGTGGAAAGTGTGGTCGTACGGGTCATAACAGGCAAACTTGTAATTTCTTCCTAAAAAATAATTGAAATTTGTGTAGATACATAGAATTGTTCACTTGCATTACTTATAATTAGTTATGTATATTTTAATATGGTGTGAATTTATTTTAGCGTAGTTTCTACATTTATTAAATCTTATTTAACGATGTTTCATGCAATGACTGTAACAATAGTTTCTCATGTTTTATTAAATTAACTTATGAGATGCATTTTTTATAGTTTTCCATCGCTTAAACAAACGATTGACTGTTATCACATATACAATGCTCAACAATCATACACTGTATTCTATGCTAATTATGACATAATTAAGCTAAATAACTTTATTACATATACATTTCAATAATAAATGTATAAATAATTATGTTATTATTATTGTTTTAGGATAACAATATATATAGTTGCATGTCATACTTATACTTAACTATGTTATGGTATGTGGTAAACTAAAACAGATCAGAAAAGTGGATTTTAAAACAAACACACAATTATTTTTATGTATATGATGTGTACTAAAAAATTATACAATTTGTATGTCTTGCATATCAATTTTGTAGAACTAATACAGATACATAGCTAAAAAAAAAATTAATGTGTCAAATTAAGTACATAATACCACCATATACTAAGTTATGTTTAATCTACATACATACATAATTTAGTTATGTATATGATATTGTCTAGGTTAAGCATATATATAACTTTCTGATGTCTAATAGTTCCTAGTCAATATCGTATGCATAACATAGTTATGTATATTGTGTGTAGAATATATAACCATACAAACATGTACAAAATAGAGTTAGATGTGTTATAAATTTATAAATACACATTTCAGATAATAGATACGCATAATAGTGCTATGTATAATCCACCCATGTATGTAACTTAGTATATGTCAGTCACACCAAAGCATAATATGCATCACTGAATGTGATAATAATTAAAAAATAAGATAATATATTATGATCACTTTGTACAACACAAAACACAGAGTCTTAAAATTTTCAATTTCAAAATACACCATCACTAATATTTTACAAATAATATTTGCACAGCAAAATTATTCTTGAACAAAGGATCTTTAAATCTAGTCTATGCTAACTATTGTTGGTTCATCAAATGGTGGATCATAGTTTGGTCTTGATCTTGGAGGATCTTCGTTATCTCTAACATCGCCTTTCTTTGCCTTGACCACTCCGTAATTATATAGGAGTGAAGCGTATCTCAATCGATGAGATTCTGATTCAAACTCTTCTGAAGGACTGCTAAACCTATCAACTGGGCTGAGCTGGCCTGTTTTGACCCATTTAGAAGGCCCGACCCGATCTGACCTGACTTAGTAGGCCTCCAAATTATTGGACCGTCGATTTTGAGCTGGGCCATCTCAATTGACATGCCCAGTAACAAAATCAGATCAGGCCCACTGGCTATCTGAATCGAACCTGCCCAATTTTATTAAATTTTTTTATATTAAGGGAATTGGTGGGCTGGCAGCTTTCAACGGTCAAATGACATGTTGGCCCAACGAATATAATATCGTTTGAGGTCCAACGAACATTTGACCAAATTTTAATTATTTAAAAAAAAATTAAAATTTAGAAAAATGGTCATTGGACCCCAAACAACATTATAGTCGTGGGGCCAACAGATAAATACCCTAAAATTGACCAAGATATTTTTTGTTGACCAAGATATTTCTCTTTGGAGAAAGCCTGGCGGGGATAGCTTCTGAATGGTTCATTGACCAAGATATTTCTCGTTGGCACATTTGGGATGACATGGCTCGAGATTTTGTTCAGCAACTCCAATATAATATTGAGATAGTGCCAGATCGCACCACACTTGTCAATATGAGAAAAAAGACAACTGAAAATTTTCAAGAATATGCTGTCAGATGGAGAGAGCAGGCTGCAAGAGTCTGACCGCCGACAAAGGAGTATGAAATGATTGATATCTTTTTACAAGCACAAGAACCTGATTATTTTCAGAATTTGCTACCAACTATTGGAAGCACATTTGCTGAAGTCATTAAAGTTGGAGAGATGGTAGAGAGCGGAATTAAGTTCGAAAAGATTATCAGCCAGACCGTTTTGAAAGAAACAACACAGACAATTCAATGTAGTTCAGGAAGCTTTGGTGAAAAAAAAAAGATGTAGCAACTATTATGTCAGGTCCATGACAAAAGTGGAGAGGTGCGCATCACTCTTGCGCACTATCTCAATCCCAGATTTATGTCCAAAACCCATATAATCATTCACGACACTATGTTCCTCCACAAAATCTATTATATTCCACTCCATCTCCTTAATATTCTATCCATAATGCACAATCATATGTTCGGGCCCCTTCTTATCCGCAATGGCGTGCACCAACCCCTCAGAATCATCTTCCAATTCCACAAACATACCAACGCCCTTCCAGAATCAATTTTCGCTCTAAGCTAAATAGTGAAAAGAGACAGAAGCAAAGGTATAGTTTCAAACCAATTGGAGAATCATATACCAGTTTATTCTAGAAATTGAGAAAAAGGAACATGATCACTCCTCTTCTTAGATATACCCCTAACCCATAATCTAGAAACTTTGACCCTAATGTACGATGTGTATATCATTGAAGATTGTCGTGCCTTGAAAAGAGAAATAGAAAGAATGATTAGTATAAATTGATTATGGTGCAGGACATTGACAGTGGTGAAGGCTCTAGTTATGCTGTTGTGCGAACTGACTAACATGTCAAGCTCAACAATTGAGAAGGCACTCCTTCCCTAACTAGAAAGGATTTGTAGAAGTTTATTTGATTTTTCTTTCTGTTATTAGAATTATTTCAAGATTGTAGTTTGGAGTCTATCTTGTCTTGTTTATTTGTAATTTATGTTGAAACTCAATCATCTTTTCTTTTAACAAAAGGCAGTGTCCCTTTTATTTATTTATTATATTTTATTTTTACTTTATTTTAATTATTTGTCTTTCTTTTCTTTACATGGTTCTTTTATGTGGATTATAGTGATATGATATGCATGCTGAATTTTCATCAGATCTTAAAATCTAATCTAATCCTGAAACACTTGACCAAGAAGATAGAGTTGAAAAGGAAAACCAAGTAAGAAAATAAGTAAAGTGTTGAGATGTTTGTTGATTGAGTTAAAGCCTCACTTGAAAGGATTGAAGCAATCACTTTGTGAATAAAAAATGACCTAGTCATCAATGAGAAGGTCAATCTCAAGCACTTTAAATGAAAGCGATCAGAGGATATATAGTCTTCACTGTCAGGAGAAAAAGAAAGTTAGCTTTAAAAATGCATGAGCCCTCTAATGGGAGAAATATAGAAGATAATTTGACATTTATGTTTGACAAATGCATAAGAAATAATGACACAAGTGCTTAGTCACGGTCAATGTTGAAAAGATGTGTATGAACTTCATGTTCCACTCCCAGATTGCATGTTATGTATTTGCATTTTTACGGATTGAAGTGATGAAGGCATTTTGTTCTACTATCCGAAAAATATATCAACCTTTGCTTACCCCTTTTGAGCTTTTATCTTTCTTCGTACCCCTTATTTGGAATCAAATTAAAGTAAAAAAAAAGTTGAAAAAAAATTTAAAAAAATCAATCAAAAATCCAAAATCAAGAAAAAGAAATTTTCATGAACTACGTTTGACTATGAAAAGATACGTAGGCAATCCTACTCTGGTGTTCGGTCCAACAAAAAGGAAATTCAAGTTACCCAGAATGAAATAAAACTGGGGCAAAAGTTTATTTCCTTAAGAGAATTGATTTCAAAAGTTGTATGCTTCACCTAGTGTTATGTAAATTTTGAGTCTCATGCCGCCCTTTCTTTCAAACCATTTCAAAAAGCCAAGTTACAATCAAAGAAAGACCTTCAGATCAATCTTTGAGAATGTCAAGGCTTAACATCTTATGGGTGAGTGATATTTCATATTAGGTGTTATTTTCTTAAAAAAAATGAGAATGAAAATAAGAGTCTTATTGGTGAAAACCCCTTTAGGGCACCATAAAGTGACAGTGAGTTGAGAAAGAAATAAAAATGAGATAGGCTTGTTGGTAAAAACTCATTGAGGTGCCACAAGCTGAAGGAGTATTGTAAAAGAGAACAAATTCAACAGTGGCTCGGTTTCAAACTCAATAAGTGGGCAAAAGTTGACAATGATTAGTGTGGAAAGATCCGATTGTTTAATTCAAAAATGCATATCATAATCACTAGAATCAGCTATCATACTCAAATAAGTTTTCCCTTATACTAATTTGAAAAAGAGATGTACTTTGTCTTTCCCTTTTTCCTTTTTATTTTTCTTTTTCTTTTTATTATTTTTGTTTTTGAATTTTTGTCGTCATATGAAAAATCATTGTCATCTTTCGCATATTTTTTTAGTCGAATTCATGTCAAGTCAAGTAAGAAAGAGCTTCAAAACTTGCTATCAACTCCCTCAATTGCACAAAGCTTGACAAAGGGTTGATGTACCAAGTTAACATGCTTCATAATAAAGTAAGATACTCAAGAGTGTTTGTCACCTGATAGTTTTTGATTCATAGAAGTGAAAGATATGTTTGAAGTTAAACCCAAGAGCATAATGCAAGAGAAATATGATTTGAGCCAAAAATTTCTAGTAGAAAGAATTTGGGGGTCAAAAATGCAAGTCAACGATACTTATCAATGATTGAAATGGAGTTGAGTATGACAAATGCAAGAGTGGTTACCTCAATATCCAAATGCCACAAATCAACCACACGTTTTTAAATTATAATTGGTCTTTGTTTGAAATAGAGAGGAATTCGCCCTTAATTCAAATGCTTTAAAGTTTAGATATCAACAAGATGAAACACTTCCTTGTTTGGGTAAGTCATTTTTCATTTGTTAGGTGATGCACTTCCTAACTTGAACCATCACTCCTAGAAGATGCACTTTCTAGTCTATTCACTTCATTTAATCCTTAGGAGACGCACTTCCTAGTTTGGATAATTCAAGTTTCATTCGTTAGGTGACCCACTTCCTAATTTAAACCATCACTCCTAGAAGATGCACTTGCTAGTTGAGTCATTTCATTTAATCCCTAGGTGACGCACTTCCTAGTCTGGATAATTCAAGTTTCATTTGTTAGATGATGCACTTTCTAACTTGAACGATCACTCCTAGAAGACGCACTTTCTAGTTGAGTAATTTCATTCAACCCCTAGGAGATGCACTTCCTAGTCTGGATAATTCAGTTTTCATTTGTTAGATGATGCACTTCCTAACTTGAGCCATCACTCATAGAAGACGCACTTTCTAGTTGAATCATTTCATTTAACCCCTAGGAGACGTACTTCCTAGTTTGAATAAGTCTATTTTCATTTGTTAGGTGAAGCACTTCCTAACTTGAACATAGTCGAGTCAGTTCATTTAACCCCTAGGAGACGCACTTCCTAGTCTAAATAAGTCAGTTTTCATTTGTTAGGTGAAGCACTTCCTAACCTTAATCAAAAAGCTACTTCTGTAAAGGTCAGAATCCACTCTAATCCTAACCATAGTCTTCGCTCATGTGGATGAGTTCGACCTTCCGCCATTGCAAGCCTAAGTCGATCCTTCCATTCACTCATATGATCCAACTAAGTCAGAGCAGTTCTCGATTTTGATTGAATTAGGAAGGATCAATATTGCTAGGAGAGATTGTGCTACCTCAACGCTTTCAAAATATCACAAGAGATTTATGAATATTGTGACCAATCATAATAAGAACCTCTCTAGTCTATCTGTTGAACTCCTTGAAAATATTTGTAGCCATATTAAGTTGTGTATTCAAAATGCAAAACTCTCCTAAGAGCATCAATTATGACATTTATCTCAGAAGGTACTTTCATGTTTTATTTTCATACTTTATTTCAATATGTTTCTCTTTGTTGTTCCTTATTCTAAGAGTTACTCCTATAAAGCACAGAATCTACTCTAATTCAAAGCTTAGTCCTCGCTCATGCAGATGCACTAGACTTTCCGCAATTGCAAGCCTACCCGATCCTTCCATTCACTCATATAATCCAGCTAAGTCAAAGCAGTTCTCAATTCTAATTGAATTAGGAAGGATCAATATTGCTAGGAGAGATTATGCTGCCTCAGCACTTTCTAGATATCACAAGAGAAATATGAAATCATGTAACCAATCACAACAGGGACCTCTCTAGTCTATTGTTGCCATTAAATTATCTCCTACAGAGTCTCTGATGGTTCACCATGTGCAGAGAAAGGAAGAAGAAGCTAAAGGTGTGACTTAAGTGAAGTTATACAAAGAAGAAAAACAAGTTGATTCCTTTTCTTTATGTCAAACAGGTGTATAGCCCTGCCATATGTATGTATTCTAGAATAAGTATAGAAGGGGTATTTTAGTATAATACCATGTATTTCCTGAGAGGATAAAAATCCTTTTGTGTTGTCCCGGTACCCAATTCAAAAGCATTGTCTGATCTTATGATTTTTACTCAGGTGGAAAATTGTCTTTCCATAAGTGAGAGAAAGGATTTTAAAATAGAAAATGCATTGGATTTGATGCTAAGAAGGAAAGTCCAAGTGCTTCTTGATAAATCATCTACGATAGTGAAGAAGTACTTCTCACCTTTGTATGTAGGGGTTTTGCAAGGTCCCAAGTATCAATATGTATTGATTCAAAACGGTGGCCAGAAGTAATGCATCTAATAGGAAAAGAGACTTTAGTTTGTCTTGCCAAAGGACAAATGGTACAAGGAATTTCTTTGTTGTTTGTAATGTTAATTAGTAGTCCTTTAATGTGTTTCATAGAATTGGAAGGTAAGTGTCCATCCCAATCGACCATGCCATAAATTTTCTAAAATTGTAACTTTGGAAACTGAAATTTTCTCATTATCTTTGAAATTTGCAGGACAAACAAGACTCTGAATACTAGAGCATGAATCTCTGGGACAAAATGAAATAGGAAAAGAACTAGACTTAAGCAAGCCATCATAAAGAGACGTTGAAGTAATGGAGTTGACATGATTATCTTACAGTGAATGTGAAGCTCCTTGCAGCACATATAAACCAGTAGAGGCATCACCAAAAGCTACCTTCATCATAGATGGGTCCTGTAGAGTGCAACTAATTTTGGTAAATGTCATACTACAATCAAATTGCTCACATATTCTACTGATTGAGAGTAAATTATGTGTGAATGCAAGAATAAGGACATCATGAAGAATAATATGAGGTGTTAATTTCATCTTTCCTACATATGTAACAAGAACTTTATGAGAGTTAGGTAAATGAACCATTATTGGTGATCTAAGAACAACAACATCATATAGTAAGGATTTATCAAAAAGACATATGTTGTGTTGCTCCTGAATCGATGATCCAAGATTTGTTAGGAGCCTTAGAATAACAAGGGGAAATGATTTTACAAGCAGTCTGCATACCAACCATGTTAGCACTTGCATTGATCTCAGAATTTGAGGTACTGGAACTACCTTCCTTCATGGACTAAAACATCCGAATGATCTGATCACATTGTTCCTTCGTGAAACTTTGATTTGCAAATGAGTTTGATAGTGTATTTTCCTCTTTTCCCGTGTTGATGAAATCATGTGCCTCTAGTATATTTTCCTGTTGAATAGCAGAAATTTCTTTTCCTTGTTTGTTAATTTTGTAATGTTGTGGAAATTCGACCAACTTGTAAATTGTTCCTTCTCATGTCCTTTTTTCTTGCAGTACCTACAATACATACCACTTTTCTTTGCTTGATATTGGTTTGTTCCCTTATTCTCTATAGGTTTCCTCTGAGAATTGTAAGAGTGTTGAGTGTTCCATCTCTGTCCAGCAATAAAAGTAGAAGATTCAGTAGTTACCTAATGGTTAGAATGTACCTCTCGCTATGTTTCTTGGTGTAGTATGACAGAGTATGCTTGTGCTACATTTTGTAAGGGATTCATCATCAAAATGTTCCCCCACACTGTAGTGTATTCTTCATTGAGTCCCATCAAAAACTGTATCAGTTTCTGATCTTCAAGCATTTTGTGGTTGTGCTCTTTAGCTCCACAAGTGCAGTCACAGGAACAGGTCATGAAAGTGTCTAGCTCCTTTAGATGATCCCAGATCCTCTTCAATTTAGTGAAGTAGGACGCTACATTACTGGATCCTTGAGTAATCATATTTAGCTCTCTTTGAAGCTGAAATAGCTTGGTTCCATCTACTTTCCATATCGATCTTCCAGCTCGTTCCACAGATTTACAACGGTCGATGAATAGATAACACTCTCACTATTTCTCTACTTAAGAGTTCAATAGCCAATATAGGACCAAGTCATTACAATGAATCCACTGAGTAAACATTGCTGAATCCTTTCTTGATGGTTTGTAGGTTCCATTTATGAAGCTTACTTTGTTTTTGGCTACAAGGATATCAAGACACCTCTCTTCCAGTTGCCATAATTGGTACCATCAAAGATGTTATTTATGAGGCTCATTCCTGGTGAATCAAATGGAGAGAAAATAGGGATGAGAGATGTCAATCTTGTTTGCATCATCCTTTACAACCACTCTTCCAACCATAATTTTGTGTTTTATAAAAGAAAAGAAAATATGGAAGAGTAGTGATCTTAACTCTCTGATACCCTGGAAGATTTTTAAGAGAAAGAGTATAGAAAAATTTTCTTGTATATCATTGAAATTGTTTCTGTACAAACTGATCCTATTTATATATCAGAAAAGATGTCAACTCTATGCTATCCTAATAAACTCCAAACAAATTCAGACTAAAGAAAATATAAAATAAATTGTATATACATGGTATTATATTAAAATACCGCTTCTATACTTATTCTAGAATATATACATCTGGAAGGACTATACACGTGTTCGACATAAAGAAAAGGAATCAACTTGTTTTTCTTGTATAACTTCACTTAAGTCACACCTTTAGCTTCTTCTTCCTTTCTCTGCACATGGTGAACCACTGGAGACTCTGCCAGAGATAATTTAACGGCAACAACTATCTGTTGAACTCCTTGAAAATATTTGTAGCCATATTAAGTGCACAACTCTATTAAGTGCATCAATTATGACATTTCTCTTTATTGTTATTTTCATACTTTATTTCAGTACGTTTCTCTTTGTTGTTCCTTATTCTAAGAGTTACTTCTGTAAAGGGCGGAATCTACTCTAATTCAAAGCTTAGTCCTCACTCATGCAGATGCACTAGACCTTCCGCTATTGCATGCCCAAGCCGATCCTTCCATTCACTCATACGGCCTAGCTAAGTCAGGTTAGTTCTTGATTTTGATTGAATTTGGGAGGATCAATATAGCTAGGAGAGATTGTTCTGCCTCAACACTTTCTAGATATCATAAGAGAAATATGAATCGTGTGCGACCAATCACAACAGGGACCTCTCTAGTCTATTTGTTGAACTCCTTGGAAATATTTATCAAGTCCACAAATCTTCCTCTACTAAATAGAATCTTCAATTATGTTTTTCGGGCTCCTGTAAACTATGTCACTAGCTTAACTATCAGCTCTTGTTACTTGTTAATTAATGATCCTCTTAGTAATAAGAACAACTTCATTTGAATTTTAGAATCAAGTTATCACTACAACATAAGACATGTATAGCTATAAAGTACTTCATAGCTAACTATCAAAATTTCTGTGGCTAAACACTTTAGCTACATTTTTTTTCGTAGCATTCGTAGCAAGAAGCGGTGTAACTAAAGGTTAGCTATGGACTTTACATGGCCAGTGGCTAACAACTAATAATTATAGCCACTAATTTTTTATGTTATAGCAGCACAATAAAATATTTTTTCCACGAAAAATACACTTCTAGCAAGTGATTTTATTCTTTTGTCATGACGAATAATATTAGTAGCAACATTCATGTTATAGCCACAAGATATTATATTATAGCAAAAAAAATGAATTTATTTGCCACTCAAATTTAAATTTTATAGCTATTTTTATAGCTTAGTCTCGTAGCAATAAAACTCATACTTAGTTATGAATAAAAAAAATCATAGCCATAAATTAAAGTATTTACCACAAACATATTTATATTGTAGCTAAGAATTCATATTTTTAGCTATGAAATATATAAAATGTAGCAGATATTTTTGTTATTTGCTACAAGAACAAAAAAACTATAGCCATGTTTTTTACACGTAGCAATTATAGAATTTATTTAAATACAAATTTAAAAGTACATAGCTAAAATCTTATACCTTTTTTCACGAAAAATAAAACAGTAGCAAAACATTTTCTTTATTTGCTATAAAAACGAACAAGTGTAGCTATACATTTAGCAATTGTATTTATATTTAGCTATGAATTTCAAATAAACTATAGCTACTAATTGAAATTATTTCACAAATATTATTTGCCACGGTAATTCATAAAACATAATCTGACATTAATTTATAAATAATTATAATAGAATAGATTCTTCAATTATTGAATAAATTTAAAAGAAAAAAATTAAAAATGCCTAATAAATTGTCAATGATATTGTCCCAAATAATAAAACATCTTGCAAGAAAATATAATCATAGGCCTTCATTGATTTGATAATCCATCACTCCACACCATGCAATGACTCTTGACTTCGAGTTGCAAACATCCTTGGAAATCTTTCTTCCCATCGTTTATCCAATTCTGCAATCTTCTCCTCCATTTCTTTCTTCATTTCTTCTAATTCTTATTTAGCTTCTCGTTTGACATTTTTCACAAGCTCATTTGATTCCTTTCTAATTGATTCTACTTGTTTTATGAGTTGTACCTTTGTCGATGTTCCACCAAAGTATTCACTGATACTTATTCCTGGTCCATATGCACGAAGATATCCATTTTTTCAGTCCCAAGCACCTTTTCAAAAATATCATCATCATTTAAGAAAATTTCTCCTTCTTTTTGCTCCTTTTTGTGTTGTTCAAATTGATCCTACAATTAAAAAATATTAATTAAATAATTATATAAATATACATTCTAAAAGAAGATGAAATGAAAAGCAAACTAAAACTTACAATTATATCTTGTTGAAAAGTATCAATTTGTTTTCCATTTTTTCTCTTGCGTGATTCAATAAAGACTTCAACACGAGAAGGAGCTTTTCCATCTTTCTTCTATAAAAATAAAAGATATTATTGTTAATTAGACAAGATATATGAATTAAGTATTGTAAATTCATTCTAAATATCATTATTCTATAATACCATTTCATGTCTAAGTCTTGCATAACTTTTAGTCCCACAGTAAGGAGGCAAGGAACGTCTCGATCGATTTGTCTTATTCTGCATACTTTTTTTCTGAATAAAATTGAAAGTGAAAAAATAAACAACTTTTGTTGCTAATATAAATAATAATAAATAAATTTAAATACCTGAAAGTTCACATCACTCCAAAGATTGATCAAATATTTCCAGTCGTCTGAGACGACAAATTTAGGCTTATTGCGTAAGCGAAGTTGGTAAGTTGTTTTTGCATCAAAATACTTTTGTTGAAGCTTGTGTCTATAATCTCTATATATATCATTCATATGACCCAAAATTGCACCTTTTCTTTCCTCAGACACATCAAAGTTAAACTTCTCCTACAAGAAAAATACAACATACCACTATAATTTATAATCATATTTCTTGATAATTGTTAGTTCACAAAAAATAAAAGACAATAATATTTTTAGTATATTCCAGCAAAAGAGGGTCTAAAAAAGTTAAGAATACACAATTCATATCACTATCTCAAAATAAAATAGAAAAACTATTTTCGTTAGACCCCATCAAAGAGAAGAGGGAAGGAAAAATATGAAAAAAAGAAAAAAAAGGAGAGACAAGCACATGCAATTCTTACTAAAGACTTCAACCTGAGGATATAAAACATGTAAAATAGGATAGACATAGTCATGCACTAACCAGACTAAATGTCCTAAGAGTAAAACTCGATAACACAAGATTGTCCATGCACTAATAACTCAAGGATAAAAAATAGTAAAAGATGTCAATGTTTGTATAGTTCACACCACTTTTGATGTTAGGTGTTATATATAATACAAAAGTAATCAATTATATATATATATATATATATATATATATATAATACAAAAAGTAACTAGTACAGAAAAAGGATCACAACAGCTTTCAATTGGATAGTCAATGTCGACAGTTAATTAGGGGTGGAGGGGGTTGATTAGATGCATTTTTAATCGTTCAAGTCGTTAAAAATTTCTTTTTCTTTTTCAATTCTTCTTAAACTTATGGTATACATTAAGTTTACACGATCAAGTAAAATAGATACACGTAAACACTCAAAAAAAGTGTCATTAGCAACCTGCTGGAAGTAAAACAAATCTGCAATAACACCTAAAAATATCTTGATAGTGAAGACTTCATCCTGAGGATCGAAACATGCAAAATAGGATAGACGTAGGCATGCACTAATTAGACTAAAGGTCCTAAAAGTAAAACTTGATAACACAAAATTGTCTATGCAATAACTCAAGGATAAAAGAGTAGTACAGAATGTCGATGTTTGTATACTTCATATGTTGTACTCTTCTTTTTTTAATACCTATAATACTCACCACCATATTTCATAGGATATTAGTTTCTAGCTCAAGGCTATATCATCAACATGGTGATATAAAAATTCTTAGTAATACTGCTAAAACCACAAAGAAATTAAGTTTTAACCAATTCCTCCTCCTCAGAAAATGACACCAAAATTCGTAAAAAAACTTTAAGAGAGACATACAAAAACAAACCCAAAGCTTTCATCAAGCACAACATGAAAAATCAAAATCAAACAAATCAGAAAATTTTATACCAAAATCACTCAAACTAATTCTAAATAAATTAAAAAATTAAAATATTTCTTCAGTTATCCATTTATCTTACCAGAATGATATCCCACATATGATCAATCTTATCTTGCTCAATTTCCTTCCAACAATTTATTTTCAACGGGCAACAAGTATGAATTCTCATTGTTTGACCCAAAAATCAAATAAATTGGGTTGCATTATCACCAATTGCCTAATGATCTTCATCAAATTGTACACTCACTTTTTCTCCCTCTTGTAAGTTAATTATTTTCAAGCATCGTGTTGGCCCTCTAATTTTTCTTTTCACAATGTTTGAGCCTACATTTATAAATTAAGTAAATAATCAAAGTAAAAAAATAAACACAAAAAATTAAAATCAATCAAGAACATAAAGACTACCTGCAAAATTTGTTGGCTCATTTTCTTCAGCTGCTTCATTCACTTCTTCAGACACATTATCCCTATAATTATTTTCTTCAAGAGAAGTATTTTTGAAAATATCATAATTTTTTGATAATGTATAAATCTCTATAGGTTTTTCCTTATGCATCTTATAACTAGAAAGCATGTCCTTAACGTCTGAATCATCACATTATTCTACCAGTCCGTCATAATCATTCATAATTTTATCACCTCTCAAATAAAAGAACTTATCTCCATCTAAAATAGTAAACTTATAGTGCTTTTTCAAATCATCCAACAGATCAAAATAACTCATAAAATCAATGTCCATAGTTGTATTCATCAAATGCCCATTCACATATTCTTTAGAGGGTCAAAATTTAAAGTAGCCATCATAATGATAGATAATTATTGTAGACACCTAATTTTCTCCCTCCCCAATATTATTTTTATCCATTTTACCTTATCCTACCGTGTACCCTCCTTCATTTTATTATACCCCCATAAAATACAAAAATAATAATAACAAACCTCTAACCAACTTTACATCTCATCCTAATAACCTACCTATCCCCCCCCCCCCCCCCCCCCACATTTTATTCCTTTTCCATAATAAAATGGGGCCTACAGGGAATATTAGAAAACTTCCATTCTCCATATGGGGATATAGAAAACATTTTCAAAAATTGATATTAAAAAAAAACAGTTGGAACCCACCCACCCATCGAAATTCGCACAGACCCACTGGAGAAGAAACAGAACACGCACTCACCGGAGTTGCACGCACATATACACACAAGAACCATAAAATCGCACCCCCACATGCACACATATCTGATCGGGAGAGAGAGAAAAAAAAGAGTGAAATCAAGAGAGAAAAGGGGAAAACCCACAAAAAAGAAAGGTGAAAGTAGAGGGAAATCAGCTAGAAAAGTGGGTTTTATGGTGAGTATTCATCGAAAAATGCCACTGCTGTCCCTTCTTCTTTATTTTTTTGTCACCATCGGAGCTCGACGGAGCTAACCGTAGCTCCGGCGACACAAAATCAGTCAACCCCAGCTCCGGTTCACCTCGGATTCCATCCAAATCTGGTGTGAATCTCTCTTGGTTCAGTTATTTCCAGTTCGGGTTCAGGAGATTCACCGAAATCTAGTCCAGATTTCTCTCTGATTCACATTTTTTGCTTTCTAGGATCGATTTGGCATTCGTTTGAGTTCGTCAGATCAATTTTTAACTTCGGTTCCAATCCGTTGGTTCGTCGAACAATTCATAAATAAAACTGAGGTTTAATTTTTCAACTCTATTTCTTTATATTTTTGTGGTGTGTTGATGTCATGATTTGCATGATTTGTGGTGGTTGATGATATAATTTTGATTGTGATTTTGTTTCTATAATTATCATGGCTTGATTAGTTGATTTTATATCGGAATTGAGGAATTGTGTGGTTGAGAATTAAATTAGGGGGCATGGATTGAAAATTGAGAAAAAGTTATTATTGATTAATTTTGATGGATCGATGGTGTTTAACATGATAGAATTAGGATATGTATAAATTGGTAGGCAAATGGTAGGTCGGGTAGGCAAATTTAGGAATCGTGGATTATGGAATGTTTAGAATATGTGTTGAATGGTTTTGTTTACTGCATTTGGATCAATTGTATTATTTAGTTGGGGAATGCCCCGAGGCTATTTGTATTTATTCATCGTGAAATGCCCCGACGTATTATGTTGGCGGAAGATGATCGTGATGAAGGCCCTAGGCATCGAGTAGAGCATAGTTTAGGACTAGCGTAGGTTAGTGTAGGTTTATTTTAGTATTTTCTATTTTGGTTTGTAATAAATTGGACTGAACATTATTATTATTTTAGTTTTGGATTGTTGTTTGATGTGTTTGATGTTTGTTTATGTGTTCTATGTGGTTTATACATTCTTAGTATCAAAATTAGCCGATACTCTCCATCAAGCGACCGTGGTCAAACCACGGGACCGAGGGGTGCCTAACACCTTTCCCTCAGTCAATAGAATTTCTTAGTCAGAATCTTTGTTCGCAAACCAGTTTTAAAGAGTCAAATTGTTTTGAAAATGATCTTTCAAAGGTGACTTGGCACACCGAATTATGTCAAATGGCGACTCTGAATAAAAATTGTAAACAGTCCTTTTTGAAACAAATTTTCATCTTTTGTCACTTTGATAATAAAACCTTTCTAAACTTAAAATCTGAATCTTTTTAGGAGTTGAAAAAAAAGGGTGTGACATCTCTGGCAACTCTGCTGGGGAAATTTTTAGAATTCGAGATTATTTTTGGAGTCGTATCGGCTTTGTTTGGCATTATGGATGTATAAACATTGTTTGTGATTATTGTTGTTACTGTTGTGTGTTTCCGTGCTCTTTGTTTATAGTTTTTCTTTATGTGTTACTGCTTTATACCTGGCATCATGTGCATAACCCGAGTCATTCTTTCTGTAACAAGTTCTGTAGTACATGTTGTATACACGACCTATAGTTGAGACACCCTTATTTTAGGAGGGGGAGCCGTCGGCTGGTATGGAGTAGGTGGACAGCCAAAGCAGCCACTATCGACCATACGCTCCCCCAAACAGCCTTGTTAGTGAACCCCAGCGTAGGTCAGCCTTTAGGTCATGCTTATCTCCATCATATCGAGACCTAGCAGGACCCACTTGGTCCTTTGTAGGAGACTCACCTCTAAAGCATTCCTATGTGCTAAATGTTGCATCTCTAATGATAACATGGTCATTTAACAAAATGATATGGGAGAAAGCATGTGTTATAAGTAAAGTATGTGGGCATGAAAAATCAAAAAATGGAAAAAAAGAGAAAAGGTGAATCGAAAAAGAGCTTCATAGTTTTTTTTTTTTTAACTTTTGTTCTTCACAATCCAAAAATTCAAAAAGATTTTTACCTTTTATGCCCATTTGTCAAAATCAAAAACATCAAAAAGATTTTTCTTTTGTTTCCTTTAGTAAGTATTTACAATTCGAAAACTTCAAAAAAAAAAGATTTTTCATTCACAGGAGTTTTTATAAAAGAAAAATGCAAAAATTGTAGGGGTTTTGTACATTTCATGAAAATATCAAAAAGATTTTTCTTTCGTAGTTGTTATTGTCAGTTTTATGTGGAGTGTCAAAATGAACCCCAAAAAAGATTTTTATCGTTGTAGTCTCGTCTCTCAAGTCAGGGTTCAGTTGGTTATTTAATCCTTGATTGTCCTATCTGGATGAACTACGCACCCCTGATTCTCCTCTCTCGGGAGTGAGATACGTAGGTTGCCTATTGTTGGTTCGGGGATCTTATTTGAAAAAAATTCAAAAAATATTTTTCTTCACTCCTCATTTAGAGTAGGCCTATGCATCAATAAAAGAAAACTACAAAAAGATTTTCCCTTAATAGGTTCAAGTTTCATTTTCGTATGAAATACAAAATTGAAAACCCAAAAAAGAGTTTCTTTGGTAATCATAGATTTCATTTTGTATAGGTTATTAAAGCTGAAAAATTCAAAAAAGATTTTCGCTTATTCTTTTGACAATTTGGAATTTTTCTTTTCTTCTTAAAATTTCAAGAAAAAAAGAAAAATAAAAAGAGTTTATTTGGCCATTTTGGCAAGTCTTCATGAACTATGCACACCTGATTCTCCTCTCTTGGGGGTGAGATACATAGGCTCCCTTTTTGGGTTGGGCGACCTTTTCAAAAAGGAAAAAACGAGATTTTGAGAAATTGTTGAACTCTAACGCATTTGTTATCTCTTGTTCAGCTAGTTTGAGGTGGTTGGTTTGTGGCATTTTGGTTGGTCCTCTATATTGCACTAAGTCATAGAGAAGGTTATAGCCAACAAGGATACCGAATTTGTTGTCACTAATCAGATAGGGAGTTTAGGAAATGAGAATTTAGGAGTTGATGAAGAGATTCGGAAATTAAGATAGCAAATGATAGAAATCCATCGAGCTTGGGCTAATGGGTTGCCGCCTCCTCCAGTTCCCACTAAAAATCTGGAATATCTTTCTAGCTTGCCTCTCGTGTCACATTCATAGTTTTCCATTTTTGTTGATAAGGCACAACATGCATCAGGATAGACTCTGGGGCAATAATATCCAACCACTTCTAATGTTCATTTCCTCACTCCCCAATCTAAGACCATCATATACTCGGCTCCACCTGTTGTTCATGCTTTTGCGGCACCACCCCTACTTGAAGCTCCTACTTTTGATGTTCATCCACAAGTTGTGCCTTCCTACTCTATAAGAGAGCCTGCATTGAATATTACTGGTGATCAGCGTTACACTTTTGAGCCTACATTCAAGTTGATTGGTCTTTACGGTAACATTCACCCGCCTGAATTTCCTTCTATCACTGAGAAGCCTATTATGACAGAAGAACAAGAGAAAATAATCAGAAAATTGAGAAGTTTGGAACTGGCTATGAAGAACTTGCAAGGACTTAGGGGTTACAAAAGTGTCTCATATAAAGACTTATACATGTTTCCAGGTGTCAACCTTCCTCCTGGCTTTAAAATGCCAAAGTTTGAGAAATAAGACGGACATGGGGACCCAGTGGCATATTTGAGGCTCTATTGTAACCAATTAAGAGGTGCTGGAGGGAAGGAAGAACTACTTATGGCTTATTTCGGGGAGAGTCTTTCAGGCCTAGCTTCAAAATAATTTGTTGACCAAGACATTGACAAGAGGATTAGTTGGGATGACCTAGATAATGAATTTGTGCAACAATTTCAATATAATGTGGAGTTGATCCTTGATGAAAAATCCCTAACTAGTACAAAAAAGAAGAATACTGAGAGTTTCAGGGAGTATGTGATCAGATGGCGCAAACAAGCTGCTAGAGTAAAACCACCAATGAAAGAAAGCAAAATAGTGAAGGTATTTATTCAAGCGCAGGACGAAACATATTATCAACACTTTCTACCTGCATTAGGCAAGCCATTCATTGAGGTCCTTAAAATGGGGGAGATGATAAAAGAGGGAATTAAGACTGGTCGTATTGTGAGTTTTGCAACATTGAAAGCGACTACTCAAGCAATTCAAAAGGGGTCAGGAAGTGTTGGGGAGAAAAAGAATGAGGAAGATGCATCTGTTATTGTAGTTGGATAGCAGGAAAGGTCAAGAAGACCCCGTCGTTGTCACTCTCAGGCTCAAACGCAAGTTCATGCCCAAGCTTCACGTAATTGCTCCCAAAATCCATTATACTCTGTTCCTCCATATCCATATCCAGTGTATAATGTACAACCATATTTTCAACCCCCATCTTACCCACAATGGCATACCCTAACGCCCCAAAGTCATCCTCTAAATCCACAAATATACCAAAGCCCTTCTAGGCCAGATTTGTTATCCAAGCCAAACAATGAAATGAGGCAGAAGTCGAGAGATAGTTTTACACCAATTGGAGAGTCATATGCCAGTTTATTTCAGAGATTGGTACAGGAGAGCATGATCACTTCTCTCCTTAGGCACACCCTTAATCGGCGTTCAAGAAATTTTGATCCTAACGCACGATGTGCGTATCATTCTGATGCTCAGGGTCATAGTATTGAAGATTGTCGAGATTTGAAAAGAGAAATTGAAAAGATGATTAAAGATGGATCAATTATGGTGCAAAACATTGATAGTGGGGGAAGCTCTAGTCATGCTGATATGTAAACCAGTGGCTAAGTTGTCAGGCTGAGCAATTAAAAAGTCACCCCTCTCATCACTAGAAAGAGGTCTGGTAGTTTGTTTTGTCTTCTTTTCTATTTTTCGAATTATTTCAGGGTTGTAGTTCGGGATCTATCTTGTTTTGTCCCTTTGTCATTTATGTTCAAACCCTTCTATCTTTTATTTTAACTAAAATTATCCCTTTCTCTTTGTGTTTTAAATATGTGTTGTTTGTTTGTTTTCTTTATACAGTACACTTTATGTTGGTTCTAGTGATATGACATTCCTATGGAGTCTTCAACCATATCTTAAAAATCTAATTTAACCATGAAACATAGAATCAGAGGGCTAAGGTTAGAAAAAAAAACATCTGAGAAAATTGGTAGAGTGCTGAGACATTTGGTGACAAGTTGAAGCCTTCTTTCAAAATTAAGGCAATTATTTTGAGAATCACAAGAATAACTTGGTCATCAATTAAAAAACATAGCTTAATTAGGTCAAACAGTGTCTGCATGATCTTATCAAGAGGAACAGAAAGAAAATCAACTCCATGAAAGCATGATGAGTCATTCAATGTGAGAGATGTACAACAAATGTGGAGTTGTATGTTTGACAAGTATAGAAAAAGAGGTGACACACATGTTCGGGGAAAGTTAGTGTTGTAAAACATGTCATAAATGATGTTGATCGTGCACTTTTATATTTTATGCTATGTACTAGTATTTTCAAGGATTGATATGATGAAGACATTTTATTCTGCTATCCAAACATTGTGTCATCCTTTATTTACTCCATTTGAGCTTTAGTCCTATTTTATTTCATACCCCGCTTTTGGAATCAAGATAAAGCCAGCAAAGCTCAAAAGATTAGTATCGAGCAAGAGAATAGAGTTAATAAGTTTCAAAAAAAGGAAGAAAAATATGTCCACGAAGGAAGAAAAGAGTGTCAATAAATTAGAGTCATAAAAATCACAAAAAAAGTCAAAAGAAAAAAGAAATTAGAATCAAGCAAAACAAGTTGCCAGAACTACGCGTGACTTAATTCTCCTCTCTCGGGGGTGAGATACGTAGGCTTCCCTACTCTGGGATCCGTCCAACCTAATAAAAAAATAAGAATTGCTCAGTCTGGGGCATGAGTTGATCCTCATTATTTGAGTTGATTCCAAAAGTTGTAAGTCCTACCGCACTTCAAGTGTCGTTTGAGCCCCATGTCATTCTTTCTTTCCAACCCTATCCAAAAGTCAAGTTACAATCAAAAAAGACCTTCAGATAAATCTTTAAGGATGTTAAGGATAAGCATGCAAGGGATATGATGATGCATTTGGGAACTATTTGTCTTCCTCAGCATAAGAAATCAGAAGAGAAATAAAAATGAGAGAATCTTATTGGTGAAAACCCTCACGGGAACATAAGACGATGGTAAGTTGAGAGAAATAAAAGTTAGAGAGTCTTATCGGTGAAAATCCATACGGACACCGTAAGATGACTGTGAGTTGGGATAGATGAAAATAAGAGAATCTCATTATTGAAAAACCCTCACGAACATCATGAGGTAATGGTGAGCTGAGAGAAAGAAAGAAGTTTATTGGCGAAAACCCTTCAAGGCGCCACTAGCCAAATAGGGTCTTAAATGCAATTGACCTAAGGAAGCAACTCAATTTCAAGGCCATTAACTCTACAACAATGGGTAGAAAGTTTGGATGAAAAGATCAAGCTTCTTTATCCAAAATGCATGGCATAATCATTAGTGTTGACTGTCATTTTTAAATGAATTTTTTATTTTTGTTGTTTCAAAAGGGGACATTCATTGTCTTTTCTTTCTTCCCTTTATTTTTATTTTATCTTTCTTGAGTCAGTTATCCAAATAAAAATTGTCATTCTTTTTTTTTCTCTTGTCTTTGAATCAAGTCCGTGTCAAAACAAGTGAGAAAAGATTTCAAAACTAGTTACCAGTTTCTTTAATTGCACAAAGCAAGACAAAAGCTAACGCATGAAAGAGGCATGATTGTGAGCCAAAAACAAGGGCATACAGAAAGTTTTGTCAACAGACAAGTCGGGGAACTCATAAAAATACTAGGGTTCAAAGGGTCTATTTGAGAAGTATGGCAAAGCAGAGATACCATGTTTGTTTTAGTCGAGTCATTCTCCTTGATTCCTATAATGATGTGACTTTCGCAAAAGTCCTTTGATGATAAACTGGGGAAAAATCTAATTTTTGTGTTGGAACTTCACTTTTCTGGCAAATGAAACCTCTTTATAATAATTTTTGTTTGGGATAAGTTTCTTTTTAGTTTTGATGTGATTTCAGGAGCCCGCCTGAAGAACAGGGTGAACAAATGAAAAGTCAAGCAACAAAGTGAAGAAGTTGAAAGTCAAGTAACAAGGTGAAAAATTGAAAGTTAACAGATTGAAAAATAGCAAGTCAGGAGCCCGCCTGAAGAATAGGGTGAAGAAATTAAAAGTTAAGCAATGAGGTGAAACAATTGAAATCCAAACAACAGGGTGAAGAGATTGCAAGTCAGGAGCCCGCCTGAAGAATAGGGTGATGAAGTAGCGAGTCAAGAATCAAGGAAAGCTGCATAGATAGGATTTTGTAATTTCATTTATGTTTTAACTTGTAATTTTCATTTTTGATGTAATAACAGAGCGACAGACCGGAACCTCGACGGGACCTCACTCGACTCTCCAACTCGGTATAGTCCATCTCCCTCTAATTCTTTGAGATATATGTCACTTGATTTCCTTATAACTGGGGTAGTTAGGTTGTCTTAAGGTAAGATTTGGTTTTCCTCCCTTCTTTTATTTCTTCCTTCGAATAATGATTAGGACAAAATTCCATCTCGTTGTCTACTTATTTGAATGAAAACACTCTGTGTTTGCATTCAAAGGAGGCATAATGTATAGACCTAATTTTGTCCCTCTTGATATGATTTTTATTCATTTTAACTTATCCTACCGTGTATCCTCCTTCATATCATTATAACCTCACAAAATACAAAAATAATAATAACAAACATCTAACCAACTTTACACCTCATCCTAATAACCTGACAATCCCAGCCCCCACATTTTATTCCTTTTCCATGACAAAATGGGGCCCATAAGGAATATTAGAAAACTTTCATTCTCCATATGGGGATATAGATAACATTATCTCCATTCATATAACAAAAAAAAAGCAGTTGGAACCCACCCAGCCACCGAAATTCGCACAGATCCACCGGAGAAGAAACAGAGCACGCACTCACCGGAGTTGCGCGCACATATATATACAAAGAACCATAAAATCGCACCCCCACACGTACACATATCTGATCGGGAGAGAGAGAAAAAAAAGAGTGAAATCGAGAGAGAAAAAGGGAAATCCCACGAAAATGAAAGGTGAAAGTAGAGGGAAATCAGCTAGAAAAGTGGTTTTTCTGGTGAGTACTCATCGGAAAACGCCACTGCCATCCCTTCTTCTTTGTTTTTTCTCACCATCGGAGCTCGAAGAAGCTTACCGGAGCTCCGGTGACATGAAAGCAGTCAAACCCAACTTCGATTCACCTCGGATTCCATCCAAATCTGGTGTGAATCTCTCTTGGTTCGGTGATTTCCAGTTCGGGTTCAGGAGATTCACCAAAATCTAGTCCAGATTTCTCTCTGCTTCACAATTTTTTATTTTTTGGATCGAGTTGGCATTCGTTTGAGTTTGTCGGATCGATTTTTAACTTCGGTTCCAATCCGTTGGCTCGTCGAACAATTCATAAATAAAACTGAGGTTTAATTTTTCAACTCTGTTTCTTTATATTTTTGTGGTGTGTTGATGTCATGATTTGCATGATTTGTGGTGGTTGATGATATAATTTTGATTGTGATTTTTTTTCTATAATTATCGTGGCTTGATTAGTTGATTTTATATCGGAATTGAGGAATTGTGTGGTTGAGAATTAAATTGGGGGGCATGGATTGAAAATTGACAAAAGTGATTATTGATTAATTTGGATGCATCGATGGTATTTAACATGATAGAATTATGATATGTATAAATTGGTAGGCAAACAGTAGGTCGGGTAGGCAAATTTAGGAATCATGGATTGTGAAATGTTTAGAATATGTGTTGAATGGTTTTGTTTACTGCATTTGGATCAATTATATTTATTTAGTTGGGGAATGCCCAGAGATTATTTGTATTTATTCACCGGGGAATGCCCCGACGTATTATGTTGGTGAAAGATGATCGTGATGATGGCCCGAGGCATCGAGTAGAGCATAATTTAGGACTAGCGTAGGTTAGTGTAGGTTTATTTCAGTATTTTCTATTTTGGTTTGGAATAAATTGGACTGAACATTATTATTATTTTGGTTTTGGATTGTTGTTTGATGTGTTTGATGTTTGTTTATGTGTTATGTGAGGTTTATACGTTCTTAGTGTTAAAATTAGCCGATACGCTCCATCAAGCAACCGTGGTCAAACCACGGGACCGAAGGGTGCCTAACACCTTCCCCTCGGTCAACAAAATTCCTTAGTCAGAATCTCTGTTCGCAAACCAATTTTAGAAAGTCAAATCATTTTGAAAAGGATCTTTCAAAAGTGACTTGGTACACAGGATTATGTCAAGTGGCGAATCTAAATGAAAAATGTAAATAGTCCTTTTTGAAATAAATTTTCATCTTTTATCACTTTGATAATAAAACTCTTTCTAAACTTAAAATCCGAATCTTTTTGGGAGTTGAAAAAAAGGGGTGTGACATGTCCAACCTCACTTATCATGTCCACACTTCCTAAAAAAGTTATCAAACATGAGTTAGTTAAATATAATTAAATAAATACAATAACTTGTCCAATTGCTAAGAATAGTTACATAAAAAGCTATAGAATTACCAGAATAAATAAGTTCATCTACATGTTGCATGGGCACATTTTCTTTGTCGGAGGTCTTCTTAAAACTCGTAACAGATTTCATGTCATCATTGTCAGTCACGCGATTAGTTTTTTTCCGAAGACCATTTCTACCCATTTTAGTAAAAAAATAAGCATTCATAAGATATTAAAATACATTTGTATAAATACAAATATAAATAGTAATACATAATAAAGATCTTTCTTCAACAACTACAACTCAATGGTGAAAAATTAAAAGCAATTTCAAATATCTAAAAACGAAAAAAATCGATTTTACAAAACAAGTAAGGATTTTCTTCAACAACAACAACTACTACTTCTCAATGTTGAAAAAATAGAGCAATATAAAGATCTAAACTGACCCATCAACCGAAATGCACACCAAACACAAATCAAAAATATAAATTAAAAGCGAAAAAAAAAAATTACCTGAAGAAATTGATGAGTTTCAAGAAAAAGGAATCCATTAATCCAGCGGATCGTAGTGAAATTTGAAGAAAAAAAGGAGTTCAATTAATTGTAGAGAAATTTCAAGAAAGGGATTGATAATTGAAACAATTAACAAAAACAAAACTTGGAGTATAGATTGATGATTGAGATAGAGGAAGCAATTGTACATTTTTGGAGGGAGATTCTGTCTTTGAAAGTTTAGGATTTTTGGCTTCTGAATCTCTTCAATATAGAAAAAATAAGCTAAAATTTGACCCTTGTCAGTAGAGGGAAATATTTTGGAGGGAATTTTTTTTTGGGAGGGGGAGGGGGGGATGGCTAATTCTTTCTCAATCTTTCAATTTTGTCAATTTATTCCCCCCCCCCCCCCCCTAATAACCCTAACAACATTAAAGAAGTTTGACAAGATTTTTTCTATGTAAATGTACTGTTCCTTTTTATGTATTTTCTTAAATTTACTTATTTTGGTTTATTACTTTTTGATTATTACATATTAGTTTATAACTATATTAGATATAAATTATGATATTCATATACTTATATAATTATATATTTAATTCAATTAATTATAATTATATTTTAAAATAATTATTTATTAATTTAAATTAATAGCATATCATGAAATATATATATATATATATATATGGTTCGATTTGCTTTTGTGTATTATTATCTGGTCAATTTATCAATTTATAAACATGCAAAATCAATAAGAAGATGGTATTAATAGTTTGAATCATATATACACTATCTTCATGCATTAAAGTCTACAAAAAAAAATACAAGAATGAGCAAATTCAAATACGTTAGTGCTAAAACAACCTTGTTTTATTGTAGATTAAGTAGCAAACTTGAATGCATTAGACTTATTGAAGTTTTAAGTTGATGGAGAGAACCCAAACAAAGGAACGACTTTAGAAAAAAAAAATAGTAGACAACAATCATAAAATGCAAAATACAATAGGATAAATATTATATTGTATTTGAGTGAGATTTATTGAAGTTTTGTATAAATTTAATATAATTAATTAATAGAGGTAAATGAAATCACTATTTATCTAAGTTGTATTTGAAACTAACAAGTAGGATCCCATAAAATCAAAGGGAACCGAATGATGAACGTCTCTAATTACACTAAATCAATAAAAGTGTGTCATCCCAACAATATTGTTTAGATAAAATAATATTTCTCAAAATAATTAATTGATTGAGATGAAGTTTTGAGTCAATCAAAATTAATATTCACTTACTTATTTAAGTTAGTTTTAAGACATACACATTACAAAATTCTATCAAATATATATATATATATATATATATATATATATATATATATATATATGTATGTATATATGTTGGTTTGATTCGGGTTCAGTTTGACTTTTTTATGGTTAACACCAAACCAAATCAAGAATGGTCAGGTTTATTTTTCTAATGCCAAAACAACCAAACCAAATCATAAGTTGATTTTTTTCTCGATTTGATTTGGTTCGTCGGTTTGGTTTGACTTGATGGTTTGGTCCGTACAGCCCTACTATGTACCATCCTACACAACATATTCATATTCTACGTAAGGTTATACATTTATTATGCCACATAAAATTCGTACACAGCAAATTAATATTCTATGAAAGATCCTATGTGTATTATGACACATAAGAAGCTTAGATAATTTGTGGAAACAAACTGGAAATCAGAATAAAAGGATATTTGTCACACCCATTTTTCAACCGAAAAGATTCGTTTTAAGTTTTGAAGGGGTTTTTATTATTAAGTGACATAATAAAGCATGTTTGTTTTGAAAAGGACTTTTATCAATTAAAACTCAGAGTCACCTCTTGGCAAGACTGGGCGTGCCAAGTCACCTTTGGAAATCCTTTTCAAAAACGTTTGACTCTGTAAAACTGATTTGCGAATAAAGATTTCAGTTAAGGAATTCTGTTGACCGAGGGGAAGGTGTTAGGCATCCCTCGATCCCGTGGTTCGACCACGATTGCTCGATGGAGCCTATCAGCTAATTTAACACTACGAATGTATAAACCACATAAAACGAGCAACAAACAAATCAAACAAAGTTCAAAACTAAAATAACGTCCAGTCCGATTATTACAGATCCAAAATAAAAGGTACTGAAATATAAACCTATTCTAACCTACACTAATCCTAAACTACACTCCACCCGATGCTTCAGACCTTGATCACGAGCCTCCTTTGTGTACATGATACTTCGGGGCATTCCCCGGTGAATGAGTACAATTTTCCTTAGGAAATTCCCCGGCCAAATGAGTATAATTGATCCAAACTCATAAGTCAAAACCATTCAACAAACATTTTTTCATCATTCAACAATCACAAGTCCTAATTTTTGCCTACCCAACCTAGAATTTCCTATTCATTCTCGACCTAAAACATAATATTATCGAGTTCTATATGATGAACAATTATTCCGAATCAAACATCCATTAATGAATCCAAGTAAACCAATGTTCGCCTTTTATCAAACTTTCAAATCCCGCCCCGAATCTAAATTTTTTTTGGATCAAATAACCAATTTCAATATAGGAACAACCAATCAAAGCCACGACAATCATGGATATTCAAACGAACTATCAAAATTATATCATCAATCATCACGAACCATGCAAATCACAACATCAACATATCAAATTAAGTAAAATAAAAATAAGAAGTTGAAAATTTGGACCTTAGAAGAAGCTTTCAAAATCGATGTATTATTTCGATTAAACTCGGGTTCTCCGCATCCGAAACCTCTGATTCGAACCTCAACAGCAGACGAACTCCAACTCGGGATCACCAAAATTCATTTCATCCGACTGTCGAAAGATTACAATGATCGAAAAATAACACTTCCCGGTGATAAATTCACCAAGAAGATCGAACGGAGGGTGCAAGTTGCCGTTACTGACCATAAAAATTTGGTGGGTTTGAACAGAGGTGGGTCAGGTTTTGGTCAAGATCTCAATCCTCGGTGAATATGGCGATTTCGGTGAGAATTTTTCCTAGAAAACCGTCCCTCTAATTTCGTTCAACTCGGTTTTTCTTTCTCATCTCTCTTCCGTCCTCTTATTCTCAATCTCTCCCTCTCAAATCCCCTCTCTCTTTCACTGTTTCCCTCTCTCAATTTCTCTCCCAGTTTCTCTCTCTCTCTCCCTCAATCCATCTTCTCTACCTTATGCGTTCAAGTATGTTGCTACCTGTGTGAGCTCCTCCCCTTAAAAATGGAAAACCTCGACATTTTGTGTAATCGCGTGAGGTGTATATGGTTTTTTGTGTATGGAAGTGACCGGATCCCCGAGTGTGTGCAAATGGTGTTGTCGTGTATTTTTAAGAAGAAAAATGGTGTTTTTCGGAGGGGTCTTACCTGGAAAAAGGAAGAAGATGATACTTCTTTTGTTCTTTTCTCCCAATGATGATGATCTCTGATGGAATTGTGAATGGGATCCCCTTTTATTTTTTTATTGTCTGTATATATTGTTCTTATTTTCCTTTATGAAGAAGAAATGTAAGAGGGTCACGTAGATGGGGTAGTGGGGGTAGGGTATAGGGTAGGTGGGGTAGGATGAGTTGGTTAGGATAAGATTTGTTAGGATAAGGTTAGGGATTTAATTTGTTAGAGATTTTGTTAAGGGTTGTTGTTTGTATTTTTGTGGGATATAATTATACGGATGAGGACACGTAGTAATACGGAGATAAAATGGTAAAAATGCTATCGGGGAGGGACAAAATTAGGTGTCTACATCATGCCCCCTTTGAATGTAAACACGAAATTTTTTCAGACAAAAAAGTAGACAATGAGAAAGAATTTTATCCCGACCATTATTCAAAAATGAAACAGAAGGAAGGAGGGATACCAAGTCTTGATTTAGGACATCCTACCTACCCAAGTTATGAGGGAATCAAATCATGGGTATCTTAAAGGATTGGAAAGAGAAGGACTATATCGAGTTGGAGAGTCGAGTGAGGTTCCATCGAGGATCCGGTCCACAACTCTGTCATTACATCAAAAAATGAAAATTACAAGTTAAAAACATAAATGAAATTAAAAAAACTCTATCTATGCAGATTTCCTGGACTATTGACTTGCTACTTCATCACCCTATTCTTCGGGCGGGCTCCTGACTTGCAATTTCTTCACCCAGTTCTTCAGGCGGGCTCCTGACTTGCAATTTCATCACTCTGTTTTTCGGGCGATCTCCCGACTTACAATTTCATCACTTGTTGCTTGGTTTTCAATTTTTTCACCCTATTTTTCTGGTGGGTTCCTGACTTGCTATTTTTTTATTTGTTGACTTTTAATTTCTTCACCTTGTTGCTTGACTTTCAACTTTTTCACCATGTTCTTGACTTTTCATTTATTCGCCCTGTTCTTTAGGCGAGCTCCTGAAATCACATCAAAACTAAAAAGAAAAATTATCCCAAACAAAGATTATTATAAAGAGATTTCCTTTGCCAGGAAAGCGAAGTTCTAAACACAAGATTTAAATTTGCCCCAGTTTCTCATCAAAGGACTTTTGGGAAAGTCACATCACTATAGGAATCAAAGGGAATGACTCGACTAAAAGGTACATCTTATAGGAATCAAAGGGAATGACTCGGCTAAAAGGTACGTATTATAGGAATCAAGGAAAATGACTCGACTAAAAGGTACGTCTTCTAGGGGTCAAGGGGGATGACTCGACTAAAAGATACGTATTATAGGAATCAAGGAGGACGAATCAACTAAAAGGTACATCTTAGAGGAATCAAGGAAATGACTCGACTTAAAGGTATGTCTTATAGGAATCAAAGGGAATGAATCGACTAAAAGGTGCATCTTACAGGAATCAAAGGAGATAACTCGACTAAAAGGTATGTCTTATAGGAATCAAGGGGGATGACTCGACTAAAAAGTACGTCTTATAGGAATCAAAGGGGGATGACTCTATTAAAAGGTACGTCTTATAGGAATCAAGGGGGATGACTCGACTAAAAGGTACGTCTTGTAGAAATCAAAGAGGGATGACTCGAATAAAAGGTACTTCTTATAAGAATCAAGGAAAATTAATCGACTAAAAGGTACGTCTTCTAAGAGTCAAGGGAATGACTCGACTAGAAGGTACGTCTTATAGGAATCAAGGGAAATAACTTGACTAAAAGGTACGTCTTCTAAGAGTCAAGGGAATGACTCGACTTGAAGGTACGTCTCTTAGGAGTGAAGGTTCAATTTAAGAAGTGTATCACCTTGTCTCCGAGGGATATAGGATGATGAATTTTTATCATGATTTTATTATCAAACCTGTGCAGCAATATTGCTTTCTGCATTTGTAAAAGTGAGACTTTGAAGGTAATATGTTTCCTGTTTCATCAAAGAAAACTTTTGAGTTTAAAACATGGTGGCTGGTTTGTGGCTTTAGCTTTCGCGGCGATTGATCTTGCCCTCGTCATATTTAACCTTGCTTAGAATCATTAACATATATCATTGACTTGCTGAATCATTGATCCGAACTCAGATTATTAAGAGTTACTGAAACAAACACAATATTTTTTCTGTCATGCTTCTCAGATAGACCCTTTGAACCTTGGTATTTCCATGAGTTCCCCGACGTCTGTTGACAAAAATTTCTGCATGCCCTTTTTTTTTCCGGCTCACAATCATGTTTCTTTGATGTGCTAAATTTTGTCTTGCTTTGTGCAATTAAAGAAGATGGTAGCCAGTTTTGAAATCTTTTCTCACTTGTTTTGACATGGATTTGACTCAAAGACAAGAAAGAAAAAAAAGAATGACAAATTTTTTTATTCGAATAACTGACTCAAGAAAGATAAAACAAAAATAAAAAGAAGAAAGAAAAGACAATGAATGTCCCAATTTGAAACAAAGAAATGAAAAATTCATCTAAAAATGACAGTCAACTCTAATGATTATGCCATGCATTTTAAATTAAGTATCTTGATCTTTTCATCCAAACTTTCTACCAATTGTTGTTGATTTAATGACCTTGAAATTGAGTTGCTTCCTTAGGCCAAATTCATTTGAAAACCTCATTCAGCTAGTGGCACCTTGAAGGGTTTTCGCCAACAAACCTATTTCTTTCTCTCAGCTCACCATTGTCTTATGGTGCCCGTGAGGGTTTTTACCAATAAGACTCATATTTTTATTTTTCTCCTGATTTCTTATGCTGAGGAAGACAAGTAGTACCCAAAATGCATCATCATATCCATTGCATACTTAGACTTAGCATTCTCAAAGATTAATCTGAAGGTCTTTCTTTAGTTGTAACTTGACTGTTGGATAAGGTTAGAAAGAAGGGATGACATGAGGCCCAAACGACACTTGAAGTGGTGTAGGACTTACAACTTTTGGAATCGACTCAAAAAATGAGGATTAACTCATGCCCCAGTTTTTGACTGGGCAATTCTAAATTTTATTTAGTTGGACCGAGCTCTTAGTAGGGCAGCCTACGTATCTCACCCTCGAGAGAGGAGAATCATGTCATGCGTAGTTCTGGCTGCTTATTTTTTTTTGCTTGATTTTGAATTCTTTTTTTTCTTTTCCTTTTTTTTTCTTTTGAATCTTTTCTTCTTTGTGATTATTCTAACTCTAATTTTTTTGACACTCTTTTCTTTCTTTTTGGACACATTTTTTTTTCTGACACTATTATTTTGCTTTACAATTTTCTTTTGAGCTTTGCTGACTCTCTCTTGATTCCAAAAGATGTGTATGAAAGAAAATAAAACTAAGGCTCAAATAGGGTAAACAAAGGATGACACAATGTTTGGATAGCGGAATGAAATGCCTTCGTCATATCAATATTTAAAAATGCAGGTACATAACATGCCATTTGAAAGTTGGAGATGAAGATCATGTGCGACATTCTTTTACAGCATTAACTTTGACTAAGTTTGTACGTCACTACTTCTTCTACGCTTTTCTAGCATACAACTCCACTTTTGTTATACATTCCTTACATTGAATGACTCATGATTTCGTGGAGCTGATTTTCTTTCTGTCCCTCTTGATATAGGATCACACAGACACTGTTTGACCTAATCAAGACATGTCTTTCAATTGATGACCAAGTTATTCTTGTGATTCTCAAAATAATTACCTTAATTTTCAAAAAAGTCTTCAATTTGTCACCAAATGTCTCAGCACTCTACTATTTTCTCAGATGTTTCTCCTAACCTTAGCCCTTTGATTCAATGTTTCATGCTTGAATTGGACTTTAAGATCTCGCTAAAAATTCCGCAAGTATGTCATATCACTAGAGTCAACATAAAATGTACTGTATAAAGAAAACAAACAAACAACATATATTTAAAACACAAAGGAAAAGGGATAATTCATTTAGTTGAAATAGAAGATAGAAGGGTTTGAACCTAAACAACAAAAGGACAAAACAAGATACATCCCGAACTACAACCCTGAAATAATTCAAAAAATAGAAAATAAAACAAAATAAACTACTAGACCTATTCCTAGTAGGGAGAGGGGTGACTTCTCAATTACTCAGCCTGACAACTTAGCTACTTGTTTGCATATCAACATGACTAGAGCCTACCTCACTGTCAATGTTCTGCACCATAATTGATCCATCTTGAATCATCTTTTCAAATCTCGACAATCTTCAATACTATGAACTTGAGCAACAGAATGATACGCACATCGTACATTAGGATCAAAATTTCTTGAACGTCGATTAAGAGTGCACCCAAGGAGAGGAGTGATCATGCCTCATTGTACCAATCTCTTAAATAAACTGGCATATGAATATCCAATTGGTGTGAAGCTATCTCTCAACTTTTGCCTCATTTCATCATTTAGCTTGGATCAAAAATTAGGCTTAGGAGGGTTTTGGTATGTTTGTGGAGTTAGAGGACGACTTTGAGGAGTTGGTGTGTTCCACTGTGGGTAATATGGGGGTTGAACATATGGTTGTGCGTTATATACTGGATATGGAGGTGGAGGAGTAGATTATAATGGATTTGGGAGTGATTATATGGAGATTGGGCATGAACTTGGGTTTGATCCTGAGAGTGACGACAACAGGATCTTCTTGACCGTGCTCGCTATCCAACTACAATAGAAGATGCAACTTCCTCATTCTTTGTCTCCCCAATACTTTCTGAACCCTTTTGAATTTCTTGAGTTGTCACTTTTAATATTGCAAAACTCACAATACAACCCGTCTGAATTCCCTCTTCTATCATCTCCCCCATTTTAAGGACCTCAATAAATGACTTGCCCAATGCAGGTAACAAGTGTTGATAATATGTTTCATCCTGCGCTCGAATAAACACCTCCACTATTTTTATTTCTTTCATTGGTAGTTTCACTCTAGCAGCTTGTTCGTGCCATCTGATCTCATACTCCTTAAAGCTCTCAGTATTCTTTTTCTTCATACTAGTTAGGGATTTTTCGTCAGGGATAAACTCCATATTGTATTGAAATTATTGGACAAATTCATTAGCTAGGTCATCCCAACTAATCCACTTGTCGATGTCTTGGTCAACAAACCATTCCGAAGCAGACTCTTCCCGAAATAAGCCATGGGTAGCTCTTCCTTCCCTCCAGCACCTCTTAATTGGTTACAATAGTGCCTTAAATATGCCACTGGGTCCCCATGTCTGTTATACTTCTCAAACTTTGGCATTTTAAAGACAGGATGAAGGTTGACACATGGAAACATGCATAAGTCCTTATATGAGACACTTTGTAACCCCCAAATCCTTGCAAGTTCTTCATAGCCAGTTCCAAACTTCTCAATTTTCTGGTCATTTTCTCTTGTTCTTCTGTCATAACAGGCTTCTCAATGTTATGAGAAAATTCAGGCAGGTGAGTGTCACCATAAAGACTAGTCAACTTGAATATAGGCTCAGAAGTGTAACGCTGATCACCAGTAATATTCAATGCAGGCTCTCTTGTAGAGTAGGAAGGCAAAAATTGTGGATAAACATCAAAAGTAGGAGCTTCACGTGGGGGTTGTGCCGCAAAAGCATGAACAACATGTGGAGCCGAGTATGTGGTAGTCTTGGATTGGGGAGTGAGGAAATTAACATTGAAAGTGTTTGAGTATTCTTGCCCTGCAGTCGATTCTGATGCACGTTGAAGCGTGTCAACAACAATAGGAAATTGTACATGTGACACTGGAGGCAAGCTAAAAAGATGTTCCAGATTATCAGTGGGAAATGAAGAAGGCGGCAACCCATTAGCCCAAGCTCAATGCAGTTCTATCATTTGCCACCTTAATTTCTGAATCTCTTCATTAGCTTCTAAATTTTCATTCCCCAAACTCCCTTTTTGATTAGTGACCCCAACCTCAGTATTCTTGTTGGCCATAACTTTCTCTGTGACTTGGAGTAATATGGAGGTCCAGCCAAAATGTCACACACCAACCACCTTAAACTAACTGGACAAGAGATAGGAAATGCGTTAGAGTTCAACACTTTTTCAAAACCTCTTTTTTTTGTAAAAAAGATCACCGAACCCTAAAAGGGCGCCTACGTATCTCACTCCCAAAAGAGGAGAATCGGGTGTGCGTAGTTCATGAAGTTTTGCCAAAATGGACAATTAAACTCTTTTTCTTTTTCTTTTTCTTAAAATTTTAAGAAGAAAAGAAAAATGATAAATTGTCAAAAGAATAGACGAAAATCTTTTTGAAATTTTCGGCTTTAATAACCTATACAAAATGAAACCTATGATTACCAAAGAAACTCTTTTTGGATTTTCAATTTTGCATTTCATACGAAAATGAAACTTGAACCTATTAAAGGAAAATCTTTTGTAGTTTTCTTTTAAAGATGTATATGAAACACCTACTCTAAATGAAGAGTTAAAAAATCTTTTTGAATTTTTGAATAAGATCCCTAAACCAACAATAGGCTGCCTACGTATCTCACATCCCGAAAGAAGAGAATCAGAGGTGCGTAGTTCATCTAGATTGGACAATTAAGGATTAGATAACAAACTAAAACTTAACTTGAGCGACACGATTACAGACAGACGATGAAAGTAAAATCTTTTTGGGTTTTAAATTTGATACTTCATACAAAAATGACACCAACAATCATGAAAGAAAAATCTTTTTGATATTTTCGATATGAAATATACAAAACTTCTACCATATTTTTTGTATTTTCCTTTTATAAAAATCTCCTATTTGAAAAAAAAATCTTTTTGAAATTTTCGAATTATGAATGCATGGTAAAAGAACAAAAGGAAAATCTTTTTGATGTTTTTGAGAAAATGAGTGCGAAAGGTAAAAAATCTTTTTGAATCTTTGAATTGTGAAGAAAAAAATCAAAAGCCATAAAGAACTCTAAAAACTTACGAAACTCTCTCTCTCTTTTTTTTGACTCACTTTTCTTTTTCTCTCTCTTTTTCAACACTCTCTTGTCTACACACCTTACTTCTAACACATGTTTTTCCTAAATCGGTCTGTCAAATGACCACATTATCCTTAGAGATGCAATATTTAGCACGTAGAGATGCTTTAGAGGTGAGTCTCCGAAGGATCATATGGGTCCCACTAGGTCTCAATATGATCCAGATAAGCATGACCTAAAGGCTGATCTACGTTAGGGTCCACTAAAAAGGCTGTTCGGGGGTGCGTATGATCGATAGTGGCTGCGAGAGCTTTCCACCCACTCCATAACACCGACAGCTCCCCCTCCTAAAATAAAGGTGACTCAACTAGAGGTCGTGTACAACACGTGTACTATGAACTTGTTCCAAAAGAATGACTTGGGTTATGCACATGCAGCCAAATATAAAACGGCAACACATAAGAAGAAAGACTATAAAAACGTAGCACGTAGACACTCAACAATGATAAGACAAATATAAACAATAACACAAACAATGTCTATACATCCATAACGTCAAACTAAAGCTGATACAACTCCAGAAAATAAGCTCGAATTATGAAAAATCCCCAGCAGAGTCGCCAGAGCTGTCACACCCCTTTTTCAAAATTCCTTTTAAGTTTTGAAGGGGTTTTTATTATTAAGTGACAAAACAAAGCATGTTTGTTCCTAAAAGGACTTTTATCAATTAAAACTCAGAGTCGCCGCTTGACAAGATCAGGTGTGCCAAGTCACCTTCAGAAATCCTTTACAAAAATGTGTGACTCTTTAAAACTGGTTTGTGAATAGAGATTCCAAATAAGGAATTCTGTTGACCGAGGAAAAGGTGTTAGGCATCCCTCAATCCCGTGGTTCGACCACGCTTGCTCGATGGAGCATATCGGCTAATTTAACACTACAAATGTATAAACCACATAAAACAAGCAACAAACAAATCAAACAAAGTTCAAAATCAAATAATGTGCAGTCCGATTATTACAAACCCAAAATAAAAGGTACTGAAATATAAACCTACGCTAACCTACACTAATCCTAAACTACACTCCACCCGATGCTTCGGCCCTTGATCACGAGCCTCCTTTGCGTACATGATACTTCGGGACATTCCCCGGTGAATGAGTACAATTTTTCTTAGGAAATTCTCTGGCCAAATGAGTACAATTGATCCAAACGCATAAATCAAAACCATTCAACAAACATTTTTTCATCATTCAACAATCAAAAGTCCTAATTTTTGCCTACCCAACCTAGAATTGACTATTCATTCTCAACCTAAAACATAATATTATCGAGATCGATATGGTGAACAATTATTCCGAATCAAACATCCATTAATGAATCCAAGCAAACCAATGTTTACCTTTTATCAAACTTTTAAATCCCGCCCTAAATCTCAATTTTTTTTATCAAATAACCAATTTCAATATAGAAACAACCAATCAAAGCCACAACAATCATGGATATTCAAACGTACTATCAAAATTATATCATCAATCATCATGAACCATGCAAATCACAACATCAACATATCAAATTAAGTAAAATAAAAAGAAGGAGTTGAAAATTTAGTCCTTAGAAGAAGCTTTCAGAATCGATGTAATATTCCGATTAAACTCGAGTTCTCCGCATCCGAAACCTTCAATTCGAACCTCAACAGCAAACAAAATCCAACTCGGGATCACCAAAATTCATTTTGTCGGAGCTTTAAAAGATTACAATGATTGGAAAATAACACTTCCCGGTGATAAATTCGCCAAGACAATCGAACGGAGGGTACGAGTTGTCGTTAATGACCATGGAATTTTGGTGGGTTTGAACAGAGGTGGGTCAGGTTTTGGTCAAGAGCTCAATTCCCAGTGAATATGGCGATTTTGATGAGAATTTTGCCTAGAAAATGGTCCCTCTAATTCCGTTCAACTCAGTTTTTCTTTCTCATCTCTCTTCCGTCCTCTTATTCTCAATCTCTCCCTCTCAAATCCCCTCTCTCTTTCACTGTTTCCCTCTCTCAATTTCTCTTCCAGTTTCTCTTTCTCTTCCTCAATCCATCTTCTCTACCATATGCGTCCGAGTATGTTGCTACCTGTGTGAGCTCCTCCCTTTGAAAATGGAAATATTCTGTGTAATGGCATGAGGTCTATATGGTTGTTTGTGCATGGCAGTGACCAGATCCCCGAGTGTGTGCAAATGGTGTGGTCGTGTATTTTTAAGAAGAAAAATGATGTTTTTTGAGGGGTCTTCCCTGGAAAAAGGAATAAGATGATACTCCTTTTGTTCTTTTCTCCCAATGATGATAATCTCTGATGGAATCGTGAATGGGAACCCCTTTTGTTTTTTTGTTGTCTGTATATATTGTTCTTATTTTCCTTTGTGAAGAAGAAATGTGAGGGGATCACGTGGATTGGGTAGTGGGGGTAGGGTATAGGGTATGTGGGGTAGGGTGAGTTGGTTAGGATAAGATTTGTTAGGATAAGGTTAGGGATTTAATTTGTTAGAGATTTTGTTAAGGGTTGTTATTTTTGTATTTTTGTGGGATATAATTAGACGGATGAGGACACATAGTAATACAGAGGTAAAATGGTAAAAATGCTAGCAGGGAGGGATAAAATTAGGTGTCTACAGTATTGTTTGTCCAACCACCATGGTGGTATTATACAACGGTAAAAGATCCCAATCCAGGCCTCAGGAAAAAAAAGAATTCAGTAATTAGATTTTTTAAGATACAGAGCATTGTAAATATTTGTCAGAATGAAATCAACAGATTTTTTAATGACAGTGGTGTTTGGCCAACTTGTCCACCTCAACTATTCCATCGGGTACCTGCTACCTCCCACCAGCACAGATACTGGGTGACGTTTTTCTCCAAAGCTTAGATAGATTGGAAGAAATGAACTAGTACTTTTGCCTCAAGTGGAATTTCTACTTGAGACATCATGCTTCTCCTAAACAAAGGGGCAGTCCGATGCATAAAGTATCCTGCATTCATGCAGAGTCTGGGGAAGGGCTGCATCTCAAGGGGCTGTGATGACCCCTCATTTAAATAATGTGTTAAAAATTACACTAGTGATGCTGCCTCAATTATGAGTATGATTGTTGACCCTTTATTCAAGTAATGTGAATCAAGATTAAATTTCCCGTTACAAGCTGCCTCGGTATGGTGCACTGACTGACACAGTTGACTTTTTTCAATATTTTTCTTTTAAAGGAAAGGACTAACTGGCATAAGATTTTGGCATCCTCAATAGTGAAACTAGTATTCCTAGTGTCTTCAATTTTATGTTATTAAGTAATATTAAGGGATGGTTCTGAATGAATAACAGGATGCACATTACAAAAACACCTAACAACTTTCAGATTTGGCATAAACTTCAAGTATCATAAACTTCAAAATAGCTAGAGCTTATCCTCTAATAAATACAACTAAAAGTTATGATTCTTAAGACTAAACTACATCCAGAAGCTTGAAATGACAGATTTCAGGCAAGTAATGAACTTTGTAGTTGTACGAAAAGATGAAAGTTCTAGTTAACGTTAACATGTTAGCTTTGTTACTTTATTTTGTGTCGTTCCAAGTATATATTAACCGTGGACCGGCAACTAATTAGCTAGCATTTGCTCCATTCATTTTTAAAGAAAGTCTCATATTGTATATAGTTCTCCGTCTTTATTTTAGCGGTTCCTATAAACTTTTGCACACGTCACCACCACCCCCCTCTCTCTCTCTCTCTGTCTTACACACACACGCGTATATAGAAATTTAAAAGATTCCCTTCAGGTCACCACTTCTTCACAAGTATAATTTTTCTTTCGAACAAAGAGTACATCATTATTAAATGTCAGAAATTTATCAAACCAGACAAGATGATCACCAACCTTAAAAGACATGTGGAAGGTCATCGGTGTCCACTCATTCATTAGAATTGAAAGCATCTTTGGTACTTGGACGAGTCGCATATCCAGAGAACTAGATGGTGACTGAATTTTATGTAAATCCTGTGAAGAAGAGGTAACATGAAACAAATAACAATAGATCGATCTAAAGGAACACACACGATAAGGAAACACATAGGATACAATTTTCTCTTTTATAATTTAATGAGATGACATGTTCTATAACTACCATTTGCAACATAATGAGGGCAAATAGAGAAAGGAAAGAAGGACAAGTATAGATCACAAAACAATTTAAATTAGAAAAAGAAAAGAGAGATAAATTCAAGAACATAAATGATTACCATGCTTTTCCATAGAACATAAAAATAAGAAAATGCAGCTGCAAGGAAAAAAAATCACTCGGTCTGAAGTTTCTCAAAGACACACAATAGATCGATCTAAAGGAACACACACACGATAAGGAAACACATAGGATACAATTTTCTCTTTTATAATTTGATGAGATGACATGTTCTATAACTACCATTTGCAACATAATGAGGGCAAATAGAGAAAGGAAAGAAGGACAAGTATAGATCACAAAACAATTTAAATTAGAAAAAGAAAAGAGAGACAAATTCAAGAACATAAATGATTACTATGCTTTTCCATAGAACATAAAAATAAGAATATGCAGCTGCAAGGAAAAAAAATCACTCGGTCTGAAGTTTCTCAAAGACACAAAAATTAGTTGAAGAATCTGCCAGCACAAAATTAACATCAATCAAAGTGCTATGAGGCTCCACAAAACGTACTAAAGATGATCGTATGAAGCTTTTTTTAAAGTTAAAGTTTCTATAATTGAGCACTGTAGGAAAATAGATATCACTAATCTATTAAAACAAAAGGTTACATGCAAAACTTGAGACCCAGAAAAAAATGCACCAACCTGAACGCCTCTTCTTCCAATGGTCCAAACACAAAGTGGAGGTATTTGATTTAATCGGATATGAAAAGATTACAAATACAAAAATTAAAAAAGATCTACCAGAGAGAATTAAAAAGGAAGGAACACACACATACTTACCGGTGATAGATTGTAGATGCTACTCAAATTGGAGTTGTTTCATTGCCATTGAAGAAAACTCCAGAACCTTAAGTGGAAATAATAGTTGGAGAAAAAAATAAGAAATCAGAGTGGTCAAGAGTGGAATAGAAGGAAGGAAGACGTCTGCGGGAGAGTGGGGAATTCGATCGGAGCTCCGATGATGGATGGCTCCGTAACCATTCTTGTTAATAGTCAGCTTTCCATTTCTCTAGTTTTTTAATCTTTTTTCTTTATTTTGATTGGATAATAATTAATTCAACTTTCTATTTCTTTAGCTTTTGTTAACCAACAAAAATTTTCCTGGATAATAAAATGGGGCTTGGAGCCCCAACGTTTAATTAAAAAAGATACATATATTTTTATAACTACAAAAATTTGTTATAGTTAGTTTATTATGATTACATTAATGCTATTAATATGATACTACTTCAAGTGCAAGAAAAATAAATATATTTAATATGGATAACAATTTTTTTTCATCTCATATTACTTGATATATTTATTTTTTGCACAATTATTAAGAAGAAATTTATAAGAGTTGTAAATTGATTAATACGATTCTATTAAATTCACATTAAATATTGTTATTACCTATTTGATTAGTTAATTACTTTCACTAAATTATTAAGGGTAAAGTTGAAAAAAAATATCGAAGTATCTTTTTGATTTTTTAAATATGTCAACTATTTTGAGTAATTATTTTTGACAAACATGTCAAGTAATATAAAACGTAGGTAGTAGTATTGCAACAACAAATTTTAAATCATTGTTAAAAATAGTAATTATTAGATATGAAATTTTATTACAAAATAATTTGTAGCTATATCGTTTTTTCATGACATTAATTATATCTATTAAAAGTCATCTATTGCCACAAATTTTCTTTCTTAAAGAAAAATATTTTTTAGCTACAAATTTTCCTACAAATATTTTACTGTGGTTAAAAGGTTACTGTTACTATAATAAATTTTAATTCATGAAAAAAATTAATAATTATCTATGAAAGTTTATTATAACAAAAAATTTGTGGCTATTTTGTTTGACTATTGCCATAATTTTTACAAGTGAAGCAAAACTTTTAATTTAGCTATAATAGTTTGTTTCAAATAATTAATCATGGCTAAAAAATTACTATTGTTATAGATACTTTCATTGCGTGGAAAAAATTTATAGTTAGCCACAGAATTTCATTGTAGCTATGTGATTGTAGCTATTTAGATAATTATAGCCATGATCTTTAGCAATTATAGTAAAAACTAAGATTTAGCTTTATCAATTTAATTTTTGTGGCTATGAAATTTATTTTTTGTGGTTGTAACTTGGTAATAGCTACGATTTTCAAATTTGTAGCTTAGATTGCGTAGCTATAAATGTATTTTCTTGTAGTGTATCCAAATAAGATTAAATATCTCCTTGGGCAATGCTTTCATGACATGATTCCAAGTAAAGCTTATTTAAAGCATATCGAGATTAACATTGATGACACGTGCCCAATTTGCAAACAATACAGAAACTATTCAACATATTTTTAATGCAATTCAATCACTAATCTTTGAAAAATATAAATTTCAATCCCAACAGTGCCACTCCTAAATAATACTCCCTCCGTTTCATTTTATTCATCCCAAATTGGGATGGCACAACTATTAAGAAAAATAATAAATAACATGGCTAGTTTACCATAGTACCGCTATTAAATGATGTTTACATTTTAATTTAAAGAAAAAGAAATTAATGCAAAGGGTAAAATATGAAAAAAAAAAAAAAATATCTTATCTTAATAAGTAAAAAAGAACAAATAAAATAAAACACCAAATTAAAAAATTTGGGACGGATAAAATAAAACGGAGGGAGTATCTTGTAATCCTCCTAAGCGTCAAGGATTGATAACTGGAGAACCTCTTCCCCAATATCATCTAGCACATCTAAATTAATAGGAATAATAATAATCAAAAAAACATTAATTAGTTAAGTCAGTACAACCTAATAAATAGTAAATTGTGCAATATATTGAATGCAAAATGCTTTTGAAAAATAAGCTACTACTTTGTAACAAGAAAAAATATCTTAAATTGCACGGTACAATCTAATATAATTGAAATTGACTTTTTTTTAAAAAAAAAATCATATCATTCTTAGAGTTATAAAAGGTAGATGATATCTATTTTTTTATGGAAAACGTTTATACTATTTATTTGCTTATCTTATTATAGTTTTCATATTAATACTCCCTCCCCCTCCCACACCCAAAAAACAAATAATTAAAAGAATAAGGATAAAAATTAAACATTTCAAATATGAAGGCGAGAGCCTTTCAACCCAAAAATGTAAAGAGGAATAAATTTGACCAAATTTAAATAGTTCTAAGGAAAAACAATGTATCGCATATGTCCTACATGTTTGTAGAATTTATTTATTTGGCAAGCAATTGTTATGTGACTTCTAAGTTATTTAGTACATATATTTTTTGTGGTCTTGTTCTAGCTGATCTTAGTACTGATTTTTTTTTTTGATGATTGTCATTTCAAGTAATTATATAGAGAGTTAATTTAATAACTTTATTTGTTTTATTTTATGTGAATTATGTTGATATGATATAATTCTCTAAAAAAAATTATAAGTATCAAAAGTGTAACTTAATTACTAAATTAATATTATTAATAATACTTTGAAACTTTTGAATAAACATTTTTTAGGTGCTGAATGTCCTAGATTTTGAAACTCGTGCACGTAAAGTTTTTTTAAGAAAATTTTCATAGTTTATTATGTCGATTTCAACATGGTATACTACAATTAAAAGACTCCCTGTATGTGAATTCTACCATATTGTTATGAAGTTCGATCTGGTAAATTTTAAAAGATAAATTTCAGCATATTTGTGCTAAAATTTCAAGAAAAAATGTTGAACCTCAATTAATATATAGACCTATAATTTTGATTCCAGCTTTCTTAAGTTGAAGATAGTGAAAAGTCCCCCAGGAACATCCAATAAAATTGATACTAGACAAGGAAGATTAGCATGGCCGCTTCGTGAAAGTGATGACACACACAAATCGAGAAAAGATGATGGAAAAGAAAAAAAGTTGATCTTTACACTTTTAAGTTTGATATATTTATCAGAATATAACTTCTGCATAAAAGAGTAGCAAACTTCAAATAATTTTAGAAATATTTATTTTTTAAAATAAAACAACAAATTTGCCTGATTGTCAATTTCGTCATATACTCTCTGGTGTTTATAAATTTGAAATTATTATGGTATGTATTATTATTATTATTGGGTAGAAAAATATTAGTACAAAAATGAATTTAAGTATACGACGAGCAGTTGTCCTAATCAACGTTATTAGTGAGATGGTACTAAATATTTTAGAATATCAATTGTTCATATAATTAAATAAAAGCAAGGTGACCTCACAACTTTCATGCATGTTTCTACAGTCTACACTCTCGTTTTTTTCTGTAAGTAATTGGTATATGAAAAAAGGAAAAAAAGAAAGTAATTGGTATGCTCATGCAAAATCAATTTCATTTCACATTGTCCTCCATGTTTGTACATATGTACTTAAATTGTAATATAGTGGTGAAAAAAATAAGAGCAAATATTACAAAAAGTTCATCCAACTATGAAAAATTATTTGATATTGTAATGATACCGTAAAATTATTTAATTAAGTTTTTTTTCTTATAAAATTACCCAGTCGAATTTGTCATTAAAAAATATAATATAGTAAAAATAAATTAATTTTTTATACAGTATAGTCATGAACATCACAACAACGACAATAACAACATATCCAGTGCATTCCCATAAAATGAGATCTAGAAAAGGTAGAGCGTTTATGCAGTCTGTAACATTACCTCAAAGCTGAGGTAGAGAGGTTGTTTCTGATAAATCATTCACTTAAAACAGAATGTCATCTAGAAAAAGATGCAACAGAGGTGCAAAAACAGTAAAAAGTAACATAACAACAAATAGCAGCAGAAAAATCTATATACAGGAAAATAATATTATAAATGATCTATCCGAAACGATATTTACCAATAAAATTTCATGAAAAAAAAAAACTATGACTACATATATATGAACACCATAAATAAAATAAAACTGAATTCATATCTTTCCCTCAATCAACTCACATATCAAAATGGCTTGATCAATTCTTTTGACAAGTGTAGAATTTGAAATGATTACCTTAGTACCTAATGCTCATGTTTATGTGTTGAAAATAATGTAACAGTTAACATTATTCACAAGATAGCAACACATTATGCTCAGATAAACCTTACGCATAATGATCCTATATGTCTATAACAAAATAGACAAGTATAGAGAGATGCTTATTTTGGGGTGGTAAAAATTATCATAAAATTAACTTGGTTAATTTATTTAGGTTTGAATGATTTAATGATTTGTTTATTATCAATTTAATTTATTTCGATTCGTTTAATTTAATATTTTTTGAAATTACGCTAATATATAAATTGATCGATGAGAAATTTTCATTTCTTTTTAATTTTTTAAATATATTATATATAGTCATTAATATTATTCCAAATTGATGGATGGAGTTATGAGTGATCTTATGACCTATGTAGACACGTGATTTCGTCCTCTTAAAGTTCAATTTTATTCACTTTTATCCATTTTATATTATCCTACCGTGTACCCTCACCCGTGTGATAACCCCTCCACAAATGACAAAAAATAACAATCCCTTAACTAATTTTGTCTTACTAGCAACCTACCCAAACAAAAATAGACACCTAACCCTTATCCCTCCAATTAAAAAACAACACCTACCTACCCTATCCTAACAACTCATCCAATCAAAAACCACATCACACCCTATCTCCTACCCCACGTGACCCCACCTACCTCACCACTACCCCTCACAGCATATATACACATTAAAAGGGAAAAGAATAAGGGGGAACGGGATTTTTTTTTGGTTTCTTCCTCATAACAGAAGAGGGTCCATTTTTTTTCTTACACAAAACTCACACCAGAACACATGACACTTATATATATACATTCTCTTCCATTTAGGCCCCATCATCAATATACCCAAAAACCAGATACAAAAGCTTCTTTCTTCACTAAAAAATAGATAAAAGAAACCCCCCCCCCTCCACGCCATTGATAGAAGTTGGCCATTTTTTGGTTTCTTCTCCACAATACACATCACAAAATGAAACACTCGTATCGTTACACACAAAATACATAAAAGGAGCACGATTTTCACGGGTGGGTCACAATTTCATCGCCGTTCAGCTAGAGGTAAGCTTTTTCCGGTGACCGGAGCTCTGGTTATCGGAAGCCGCGACGTTGCTCCAATTCCGTCACTACCTATTTAAGCTTAAGTTGAAATCTGCAGTTTAAGTTCGGGTTCAGGTTTTCGATCAGTTTTTTTTTAGATCTATTCGAGTTTGAATTCAACCGGAATTGGGAGGTTCGATGTTCTAAGGTCGTTTGAGGCCTCAGTTGTCTTTTATTCCATTCGTTACAAGTGAATGTGATATATTTATGCCATATTGAAATAGATAGGCAATATAGGTTTGGGTAGGCAAGAATTTAAGATTGATGTTTTGGTTGGATGTTGGAATGTGCGTGTGAATGTTTCTTTCTAGTTTATCGTATTTAATTCAATTGTATAATTTGACCGGGGAATGCCCCGAAGTATTTGTATATATTTATTCACCGGGGAATGCCCCGAGGTATCATGTACCCGAAGGACGTTTGTGATGAAGGCCCGAGGCGTCGGGTAGAGCATTAGTTTAGGATGGGCGTAGGTTTATCTTCAGTCCCTTTTTATTTCGGGTTGTAATAATTGGACTGGACTTTACATTTCGGATTGTTTTGTTTTGTTTGATTATTTTGCGTGCTTTTGTGTGGTTCATATATTTCTTAGTGCCAAAAAAATAGTCGATACACTCTACCAAGCGACCGTGGCTGAACCACGGGATCGAGGGGTGCCTAACACCTTCCCCTCGGTCAACAGAATTCCTTAGCCGGAATCTCTGTTCGGAAACCAGTTCAAAGAGTCAAATGGTTTTGAAAAGGATTTTCTAATGGTGACTTGGTACACCAAATTATGTCAAGTGGCGACTCTGAGTAAAAAATGTAAATAATCCTTTCCGAAACAAATTTTCGTTTTTTGTCACTTAAATAATAAAACCCTTTTCGAACATTAAATTATAACCATTTTTTTGAGTACGTAAAAAAGGGGGTGTGACAACCTAAATTTTAGTCCCAGATAACTTAATCGGTCCATTTATTAACTTGATTTAATTTACATGCCCCTAGTTATCATCATTTCAAGAAGAAAAAACAAAGGTTAGCGACAAACAATTTTTGTAGTAAGTAATAAAAATTCATCGATAATACTATTTAAAAATAAATTATAAAAAATCTTGTAAACTACAAAACTCTTCAGGGGAATATTAGTAATGAATATCGTAACTAATTTTATTTTTTCTGCTAACAAAGAGAGAGTCATGATTAGAGGCTTTGTAACATCCTAGCCAGAAGATGAAATAAAATGATGATCTTTAGCTTTTTATATGAGACGAATATTGCATGATAAAAACTTTTATTCACGAAAAAATACTAGCTTAATTATTAATCCTAGTATGATTGACTTGAATGGATGAGTAAAAAATAAGTATAACAAATCCAGCATGTGTTCGATAGAAAATAATTTTATAAAAAAATAAGTTGTTTTTACTTATTTTCATAGATGAAGTCAGCTACTAATGAAAGTTCATTAACATTAGTTAGATAACCTCTTGCCTTTTTTTTTTTTGGGTAATAGGGAATAAATATATAGATATTAAACGGTTACAGATGGGATAGAAGTAGTATTAACTTAGAAAAAGTAAGAACTAATATTTGTATTTGTTATAGTCATTATATGCGATCAGTTTTGAAGTTTTTTTTTTTAAAAAAAAAAAAAAGAACTTAGACGTTAGTATAGATGAGAAGAATATCTTGATTATTTGATCAAATATCTTGATTAAATTTTTGCAGTCTAATATTGGTAAGTAGAATAACAAATTAATTAACTAATTCTAGTATGATTAACTTGAATGGATGAGTAAAAAATAGTATAATAAATCTAGAATGTTTTCGCTAGAAAATAATTTTATTAAAAGCAAGTTATTTTTACTAAGATGAAGTCAGCTATTAATGAAATCTCATTAACGTTAGTCAGATAACCTCTTACCTTTTTTATTTTTGTAATAGGAAATAGATTTATAAATATTAAACGGTTATAGATGGGATAGAAGTAATGTTAATTTAAATAAACTAACAACTAATATTTGTATTTGTTATAGTCATTATATTTATATACGATCAATTTTAAAAGTTTTTTTTTTAAGAAGAACTTAGGCCGTTAGTATAGATGAGAAGAATATCTTGATTATTTGACCAAATATCTTAATTAAATTTTTGTAATCTAATATTGATAGTTAGAATATCAACTTAATTAATTAATTTTAGTAGAGCTAAGTGTGAGCTGGGACCCAATTGAGTGAGACCAAAATTTGTAACAAAAGTGTTTTAGCTACCGTTTTTTTGTTCTGAAGCCAGTAACGACATTTTGTCTTATGATTGTATTTTGTTTTATTACTTCATTACTAAGTGAATCATCTTTTTTATATCTCTTTTTTTCCACCATTCTCTATATTTTCTTCATATTTAATATTTATATCCTATTCAATCCCCTTATTTCTCCTTTTTACACTATCCTCCCTCCGAAAAAAAAACCTCTATATAAAGACGTAACTTAGGGTAGACTATCATACCATCTGAACAAAGAAAAAAAGATGAATGAAGGCGGCGAGAATGATTTTTTGATATGGAAAAATGATGAAGTGTGGTCATTTTTGAACTCCGACAATAACCAACTAGTTGGGAGCGGTGTAGAATTTGTGGGTGAAAAGTTGCCAGATCCGAATAGGTCTAATACTTGTCAGGAACTGACAGCTGTTAAAGAGGTAGGCAAAGCGAGTCTTGGTGGTAAAAAAAGATGTCGATCCAATGAAAAGAAGGGCACTAATGAAAGTGGTGAACCAAAGTCTGGGGCGAATGGAGATGGAGGAAGAGAATTAGGTCATGAGCTGCACATAAGGATGGACAGAGAAAGAAGGAAGAGGATGCGAAACATGTTTGAGGAGCTTCAAACTTTGCTTCCTCATCTTCAACCTATGGTAATTTTCTCCCCTTCAATGACATACCTTTTTTTATCCAATATCCTATCGATCAAGTAAAAGAAACTAAAAAATTTATGATCATCTTAAGTTTTTTTCCCTTGTTTTTATTTTTATTGTCTTCCACAACCTTAATAAATAATTCTAATCAACTTGTCCGATAACTATTCGAAAAATGAACATGAAAAAAATCTTTAGATCAAATAGAAACTTGTAAAATGATTTAAAAATTTACTTTTTTACTTTGTTTGGTTCTCTTTGGCAATTTGTATGATCTCTCTTCGAATTTGTGATATTTTTATTTCTCCAACCTTTCTAAATCGAGTAAATGTTTGGAAAATCTTTGTAGGAAGAAAATCAAGTTTCATATAGAATCATGTAGCTTGATTTTTTTCTTATGGTATAGATCCAACATCAAAGAACAAATATGATTTAATTTTTATATAATAAATAGAGTCTAAGAAGGATAGACAAATCTTTTCTCTACCTTTATGGAGTAGAGGGATTATTTTTAATAAATCCTCCATTCAATCGGAATCAATTCACTTGGGGACATACACATTCTTACTATTAATTTGTATGTACATGTTAATTCCAAAATGGAATGATATGATGCACCAAAATAATAATAATAATAATAATATAGAACTTCCGATTTTTTCGCACACAGCTATATAAGTTCTACACTTTTTTAAAAAGAAAATTCTTCCCACTTCTCGACTAAATGCATAAAAAAAAAAAAAAAGTTTTCAACATATTTTGATTTTCATTCAAAATTTATCTACTCTTTATTAATCCGATTAATAATAAGATATTTGTATGTATTAATTTTATATTAATTCAACTTATACACATTAACCGTATAAAAAATCTTTATATATAATAACAACATATTTTAACTTGTTATTAGCAATAGCTTGCTTATTTTTCATATTAATTGCTACTAATTATGATTTTCTATGTATATTTTCTTAACTTTTAAGATCACTAAATAGCATATACAATAACTTTTATAAGAGGGATAAACTGGTCTGTTGCGACATATGATTTGAAAATTATGGATTCTAAATTCTAGTCTTTTTGGGTGATTTGTATATTATCAAATGATCCCTTTTAGCCATTATACACATGGCTCGAAATCAAAGTCATATATCGAGTTTTGCCTAATTCCACCTTTCTATTCTAGCTTCGCCTTTGAGATTCATAGCTTGCAAAATATCATAAAAATGACCGATAGTGTAGATTTCTTATATTATTGTCAGTATATATTAATAAAACTTAAAATCAATTTTATATCGTAAGTATGTAGAAATTGAGTTCATTTATTTTTGTACGTATATATATATATATGCAAGTAATTTCTTATTTTTCTTATTTTTGTGTGTGTATATATGCAGGCGGACAAGTCCTTAATTGTTGATGAAACTGTGAGGAACATCAAAATGTTGGAGAACACTGTTGACAATCTTAAAGAACAAAAGCTAGAAAGGATTCAACTTGGCATAGCTAGGCTGTCCACAATGAACAATCCCGTAATGACTCCACAGAAGTTACGTGTTGGCACTAGCTGGGAACAATTTTTGGCTGATAAAGGATCTGCTAGTAACTCAGCTGCTATAACACCAAAGAACAACAACAATGTGACTGGCATTCCCCTTTTGAACACTAATGTTCCAACTGATTTTGAGACATGGAGTTCAGATAATGTTGTGCTAAATGTTTGTGGAGAAGAGGCACATATTAGTGTGTGTTGTCCTAAGAAGCCTGGACTTTTTACCTTCATTTGTCATGTTCTCGAGAAAAATAAGATTGACATTGTGCATGCTGACGTTTCATCTGATCAATTCAGAAATCTGTTCATGATCCAAACCCATGTAAGTCCTTTCTCCTTTAATTATTTTTTTTTATAGGGAAATTATTTCTTTAATGTGAAATTATTGTTCTTGCCCTTTCCCTGACTCCTGTATAGCGGGAGTTTTAATGCAGAACTGTCCCTTTGTTGATATTTAGAGATCCATTTAATTCTTATGTATTAACATGTGCTCAATTTACAAATCTGTATTGGTCATTTTGAAGATTGTGAATTAGGGTTTTTAGTTAAAAAAAATAAAAATAAAATAGTACTCATCAGAGGTAGAGGTATGGACTGCGTACATCTTACCCCCCCCCCCACTAGGTGGGAATACACTGGGTTTGTTGTTGTTGTTGTAGTACTCTTTTGGTTCATTTTACGTGTCTTTGGGAGAAACTTTTGAATTTTGAAGTATGAAATTAAGGGGTGTACCATAAAAAAAGTTTCCGTTGAATCTAGTGGTGTTAAACATACTATGTCATTCCTCTAAGAGGTATTAATTATTAACTAGTACTAGATGAAATGTTTTGGAATGAAAAATTTACTGCATAGAAAGATAAATATTCCTTTTCTTTTTTAACTAGATACTAAAAAGGGGCAGCTCGGTGCACTAAAGCTACCGCAATGCGCGGTGTCCGAGGAAGGGCATCACCACAAGGGTGTATTGTATGCAGCCTTACCTTGCATTTCTGCCAGAGGCTGTTTCTAAGGCTTGAACCCGTGACCTCCTGGTCACATGGCAACAACTTTACCAGTTACTCTAAGGCTCCCCTTCTAAATAGATACTATAATACATAAATTGAAACACATGAAATGCTACTCACACAAGAGTTTTTACTAATCATTTAATTTATTATGATACTCTTTTCTTTTCAACTTATCCAAAAAAATACAACACATTTTAATTTATATTTTAAAATTCTTTTTCTAGAAATGCCTCCTCTCATGCACCTAGTCTCACCCAAAATTCTCTCTATTTGTTTCATAAACCGCAGTATAGTTTAGTCCGAGATTATGTTAGAAATAATTTAGGTTGCTTTACTTGAACTGATTGTTTATAAAAAAACAGTCTCTTTACTTTGAACAAAATAAATATAGGGTAGTATACACACCACCCTCTTCAGACCTACTTGTAAAACTTTACTGAAAACATGTTGATGTATGTTCAGGCAAGAGGTGCAAGTGGCTTAGAGCAGTTGATCTCTGGAGCTTTATCAGTGGAAGACATGTACAAGCAAGCTGCACATGAAATAATGTCAGGGATAAACCCCAAATGATCCATGTTTGTTTCATCAGTCAAATCCAACTTTGCTAGAAGAGACCGTGAGGGTCATCATATTTACTTTAGTAGTTCATTTGTAGAGGATGAACATCTGTCGTTGTAGAGACAATTCTATTTTGTTCTCATAGTTCATTCGATGGAGGATGAACATGTTTGTTGCCATAAAGGCCAGCATATTTATTTTCATAGCTAGTTCATCCAGTGTCGAATGTGTGTCTGTCGCCGTAGAGGAGTGAAAACTATGGATTTTGGTCCTTTTAATTTTCTTCCAATGATATATATATATAGCAAAATCTTGGTTTTGGCAGTTGTTTATATGTTTGCTCTATGGTTATATTTGGTATGGATGAAAATGTTTTCTAATTAGTTCTTCATGTTTTATTTGTCTCTATGAATACAAGTTTTTTAAAAATATTTTTTTTTAACCGGGGCATGAAAAACAAGTTTTATAAATTACATTTTAAGTTCATTGTCTCCTCCTACCCTGAACAACCCCAACCCTATGACAACTAATACACCCACCAATGTCGGGCAATGACAAAGTCAATTAAAGCAATATCTTGAGGTCCCAAATTTTTAAGACCCTATTTTTTAAAAAGTAATTCTATGGTAATATTCCTTAAAAGTGAAAATTTTATGGTTTAAAAAGGCACATTCTCTTTATATAAGAGAAAAATTTGATTATATTTTTTAACATTCTTCCTAAGTTATCACTTATTGCAATAGATAAATTAAAATGATGAAATTGTATTCTATCGCCGGATTATAAATTTCAAGAATAAAATTCTATAACTCTAACTCTATAACCTAACATTTTTTGTAATTTTATCTTTGGAATCATGATTATTCTTAAAATTTAAGGTCTCTTAATAAAATTGTCTCAAGATGCCTAATATTTTGATCTTGTTGCGAAATTCATCTCTGAGTTGTTCTTTAACTAAAATATAGCATAATGATTTATTTATTTTCAAAAATTCAACAAATTTATCAACGATTTGAGAAAATTCAATAATAGAAGTCGACCTTAATTTTTGCTTTTTCTATTTCTTTTCTCATATTTTTATTGATTTACATGAATAAGTCATCCATGTCTTTGTTGTTTCATTAACTAGGAGGTAGTTTTTTTCTTTATGTCAAAGACCAAAAGATGATAGCACAGTTTTTTCACTCTTTTCTTATGAGGGCATTTACAACAACTTCGATCCCACAAGCCTGAGCTAGAATTGCCTCCCTCCCTTGAGGAGCAAGGGAGGATCTATGGTAGCCGGTGGGGGTTTTCGGGAACCCCCACCCACAACCGTAAGTCTTATAATTACATTAGAAAAATTCTCAATTGGTTTAAATATTAACAGGTAGGAATCCATAACAAAGTAATGGGATAGCTTAGTGATAGGAGTCTCAAACTTGAGATGCATGCCATGCTGCTCTTGGTCATGAGTTTGAACCTCTATGGAGGTTTTTTTTTGTTTAATTCTTTCCAGCTTTATTTATTTTATCGGGAACCCACAAGTATAAAATCCTGGATCAGCCTCTGTTGAGGAGTTGTATGGGGCAAAAGCTCATACGATTTTAAAGTTGAGTCTTTCTTGAAATAGAATGACCGATCGACTATGGACATCAATAGAAATTAGTGTGTGGGACCGCAAAATTCATAAACTATCACATTAGACTCACCTTTTACTTTAGAATGCATATGGGAAAAATAGCATTTCACATGAAGTGAGGGACGAATAAAATCCATGGGTCGTCCTATTTTTGTTGCTCAATTTATCTAGTACACATTCTATATTTTGTTTCTCATGAATACTCGGCTTTTAGGTAAAAGCGCATGCTTCATTTTAACTTCTTCCGCTTTTGCTTCTGCCGTCAGTATACATAACTAAAACTTTAGCTTATTTTAACACATGTTTCAATCATGCATGATGATTAAGATTTGCTCTTTATGATAGATGAAATTTAAACTTTTTAAAGTAATTTAGATAGGGCCATGGCCCAAGAGTATCAGAATTGTCAATCTCAACAGTATCCTGCATGGATTGCAACAATATTAGAACAATGATCCGTTCCATTCCATGTCTGATGAAGCCCAATAAGTAACCTTTTGGGAATTTTCAAGTTTATGGCTTTCTATGCAGCTTTGTGTAGATAACAAAATTATTCTGTCCATAAAAAACATTGAAGTCTGTAATAAGTAGGTCCAATTCACCTAATTTCAATGTGAATTTTAGCAAGAATTTCTTAAATCGTTAGAATTATAATCCAAATATTTAGTCCCAAAACATGTCCAGTGTTATCCCTTACCTTGGGTAAAAAGGTCCTTTCAGTAGATCATCGAAACAAAATGTAAATATTTATCTCTAATCTATAACTCTATATAGTTAAATAGTTATCACTATATCTAATACTTATTAATTATCATAATTAAATAAATATTGAAACAAGAGGCTAATCAAGATAAACTCTCTAAAAGCACTTATTTTGTCTCAAATGCTTGGTCAAACACATCAATTTTAAAAACATACTTTTCAGAAAAAATAAGTTTGACCAAATAAGCTATAAGACTCCTTTGATTAGAATTGGAATCAAAATTTTTAAATTGGTGGTCCCTTTTTTTTAGATTTAGACTACATGTTTGATATTTTAAGGACTTTAAACTGGATATACAAATCTATACCTACTACGAACTAAAAGGCCAGATTCAAAAGTGATCTCAAATATTAATTAAATTCTAATTACGTTAAGTTTCGTTGAAATTTATGACATGATTCAAATTGGAGTCTTGGATAGAGATTATGAATCATAGACGAACACTACTTCTACCGAGTTTATTATTTTAAGTTTATAAACATATATCAAACTTATGAAAAAAATATTTTAATGGCTCATGAGAATTTATTGTCTCACCTCAGATTTTGCAGATATAAAATATTATTTGCTCTAAGATTTTAATAATAGTTAATCATCTTAAATTTAAATATTAGGTGATCATATGCAAGTGCAATTTATTATTGTTAACATAACTATAGCACTATTGGCAAGGAATATTCGTATAACAGACATTCGTATAAAATACCATTCAAACATTAGATGACTTTTATTCATTGTAAAAGTTAAATATATTTTTACTGAAATAAATTTTATATGTTGCAACACACATTCGTAGAATTTTTTTTGCAAATATTAGATGATTTTTATATCTTGTAAAAGCTAAATTATCTTTTTTGATGAAATTTGTTGTTATTTAAGATTTGACCTAATGTTTAAGACGTTGAAAGTAACTAAAAAGGTAAAAATGAAACCTTTTGGATTCGTAGTGAAATGGACTTTAAATTTGATTGATAGCTGTCATACAATTCAAATTGTAAGAATCTAACACAAAAATAAAAAATGCATGTGTGTATGTTATTCAATATGAATTAACTTAGACTAGTAAGCTTAAGAGGATCAAGAGTTTCATCAAGTTTTAAAAGTGTTTCCTACTTAATTTTTATAGCAAGTTAACTTTATTTATCATATTGTTTTACTTTATAGAATATGTTATAAATTGAGAATTGATTTTAGAGACTTTGTCGTATATATGAAGAGAAAATGCTTGGATAATTTTGTACGGAGCATGGGGAAGGATTGTAAGCACAAATCAATGATATATTGAGAGAACGACTAATGATTGATGCCATGAAATGTTTAAAGGTGGATAAATGTTGAAATTAATATTTTATTATAATAACCGTCTCTCAAGTTTTGTCACTTTAAATTTTCTTTATCTACTTGAAAATTCTATTTTTGTGTAATTCTATTTTTTCTTTCCCGAATTATTAACTTTAGATATCAATAATAGAACTTTGTTCACTATATTTAACTTTGCTCTTTGATTATTGTCTGATGGTGCGTTATCATGTTCCTTTTACGTATACTTCTTATCTTACAAGATTTACTTTTTTTTTTTAAATTCTGTACTTAATAATATAATGTATACATAACAATTTGGTAAGCCAAAAGTACACTCAATGTAAGTAAATATTTTTGTATAAAATTCAGAAAACATTCATATTTGGCGTTTGAGGAGGTCAATCTTAAGAGTTGCAAGGTACTGCTAAGGGACTCTCCCTAATCTGAAATGGATAGACAATTGAGACAGAATAGGAAGATAGCAGCAAACACAAGAACTGAAAAAGTTTTCTAGGAGCAAATATTTTATACTTCCGATGCAGGATGTAATTCGCTGGAAAAGATTTGTGAAATTAGCTATTTCTGAACACTTTTGCTTTTGTGAGATGTCTAATTTTGCAGCCTACGTGTTATCCAACTTTACTGAGAATGACATTGTTAATAGTCATTGGAATCGACGAAAATATTGAATAAGCTAAGTATAGGCTTTTAATGAACTCCTATGGAGAAATACAATTCTACAGTTGGTATAAAGAGATAAGAGAATGGACTTTGATGTGGTCGACGCCAAAAGATATGTCTAGTCTATATAAATATTGCGAAAAGTTTGACATTTGTCACATCAATCATGAACTAGTATGCCGGTATTTGTCCTGTTTGAGCTCGATTCTGCAGAAATTATAAATTCAAGAAAATTCCTGATGGTTGTTCGAAGATGCCATGTAAGTCTTGCCAAGAAAATAATGAAGAAACACTTGATTTGAAACAAGTCAAAGAAATTTAGTAGTCCAAATCTATTGAATAAAACAATTGATACCCATTATGTTGTCATTGTTGTACACTATATAATTTATTCATTTACTTTAGCACTTTCAAATTAAATGAAATTGTGGCTATTGTTTTTTTTCCTTAATATAATCATATCGGAATTCCTAATATTTAGAAATTTAATGTTAAATAAGATTCTATTTGTAGAAACACAAATTCTTTCTTTATTTGAATTATTATTCTAGAAAAATTATTACTCAAAGTTTTCTTAAAAATCTTTCGAAGTAATAGTGTCATTAAATGACTTTATCGATTTTTCTTCTCGACATAGCGTTTGCTTAAAAGTTACATTAACTATTTATACAAAAAATGTACTTAAATTATTTGTACAAAAAATTAGAAGTTATAAAAAGTGATAAATTTATAAGAAAAAAAACAGAGAAGTTCAATTATTATTTCTTAAAGTTATAAACAACCAAGTATCATGCTTATATCTATAATCTATAATCTATAATCTATAGTATATTAAAATTGTGAAGACCTTTCAAAAAGTGATTTGAACTTTTTACCTTTCATTAAAAATATCCTTGATAGAAAAAATTGTTTTCTCACTGTTTTTTGTTAAATTATTATTTAATCTTATTAGGTTTACTAATTTAATTTATGAATCCTTTTAAATGTATGATTTATTAGGAATAGAATTAATTTAGGAATAAAATTCATGTAATATTCTTCAATTTAGGTAAATTAATTTTTCTTACCTATTTTAACAAGGCATTAGTTAGTTACATGTTTTTTAGGGGCTTAGGAGATCTTTTACTTATTTTATTATTTCCTTTTCTTCAAGAATCGGTCGTATTCAGACTTATCATACCACCATAGACATCACCTTGAAGAACATCCTGATCCTTCACCAAGTTCACCTGACTTGGTAATTCATAATAATGTTCTATGTTTTCTCTTAGTAGCTTTGTGAGTGGCCAAAATCCTTTTTATTTAATAGTGGTAGAATTTGGTGGTAATACTTTTGACTAAATTTTCTTGATTGTTTGTGGTAATATTGGAATCTTTGAGGTGATTGTTGGTTGGAGTCTTTGCTTACTTTATTAATTTCTTTATATTCTAACACCAGTTAGTTAGTTTAAAAAAAAAAAAAAATTAAGATCTTTTACTTATTTTATTTTTTCTGTCCTATTTTAATATGAATGTGATTCTTTATTTTAGCAATCGATTCTTAATTGTAGTATTCTAATTTATAATGTATTCTATGATACAATTTATATATATGTATTCCTTTTCACAATTTTTTGCAATACATTGTCTAGGTCTTATTTATATTGATTTTTGATTCCTAATGTATGGATTATGAATATAATTTTATAATTTGATTGTATTGTAAAGATTATGTTTAATCATATTGTTCTAATAATGCGATTATATTATAGTTTCTGTTATGCTACTATCTCGTGTTTTTCTGTAAAGATTATGTTTAATCATATTGTTCTGATAATGAGATCATATTATAGTTTTTGTTATGCTACTATCTCGTGTTTTTCTGTTTAATACAAGTGGTAGATAGAATCTTTTATTGAACTTTCACGAAAGTTTATGTAAAGGTAAAGTTTAAACGTTTGAATCTTAAAATTCAAAATGTACCCCATAAATAGGACGGAGAGAGTATACTTTTTTTTTAATTCATATACTATATGTAGAACGAATTAGATTTTAATATCAAATATTCGTTCAAATTAGTCTATTACCATTATATCTATCGATTTTTTTTACAAGAGTTCAACGTATACTATGCGTATTAGAATTTTAGAAATCAGCATGATAGTATAATTTTACTTAAAAAATGTTACAGGTTATTGGATCATTATACAACAATAATGGCAAAAAAAATGATTATATGTTAGTGCATATTCTTAATGAATTCAACAAAGTGAAAATTGATGCGATGGATTGACAAATCACTTAAGGATCATAGAGGAGGAATGCCGGGGGTAGTCTTCTACTTTGTGTCTATTGTAGGTTCGGCTAACACTATACCTTTATATATTATTGATGAATTCAACACTTTGACATTTCTTATTTGAATTGAGTTATAGTATTACATGAACTTGACCAAATTTTAGTTTCGCATCTTTCTTTCTTACTTGTGCAAATTTTTTGTATATTCAAAAATAATTTCATCCACGTTTGTTTAAGAGTTTTTTTATTTGATGTAATTTTTTTCTTTCATTGTTTTGTAAATATAGTTATATATATATATATATATATATATACACACACACAATAATCAAAATATCTAATTTATCCTTTTATATATATTTATAATTGACTAACATGATATATACGTGCTGAGCACGTACACTTAACTAGTAATAAAAATTGATGGAATAGCTTTTTTACATATGAAAACTATCTATTTTTATAATTTAGTTAGTTATTGACAATTTTGTAGTGACTAAGATGAACTACAGTCTACACGTGCATTGCGATAATAGTAAGATTTTCATATATTTTAAGTAAATAATATGTGCAAGGCACCTATACAAATTAACCTAGTGAAATTTCAGTAGATTTTTTTAGTAAAACATTAATTATATGGAATTTTTGTGCAATAATAAATATTATTTTTTATTTATTTTTATTTGTCACACTTCACTTACAAAAGTCAGTTTGACTAAACTTCAAAGCTAAATTAAAGTAGATTAATATTAATTAAATATTTTAAAGTTAAAATTTAGAAGATCAAAAACTATACGAAATGTCATAGGATGCAATTATACTCAAATTATTATGATGAAAAATACATCTTAAAACGTTCAAATAGTTTGACTCTCGAGAAGTAAAATATGACAATAAAGTGAAGGAGGGAGTACAATAAATTGTCCGACAAAGATTCACACGGGAGGGCATCTAAAACCCGTTAATATGATTGACATTTATCTTTTTAAAAAAATTATATTTGTTAGTGGCAAACATATCGTATTATTAGCCTTTTAACAATGATTTTTAATTTTTTTTCCTTACAACTTTCAAATTGCATATCAGAATAACTTTTTATCCTTCAACCCACGACCCGTATTGATAAGGAAAAGCATTAAAATGGGTCCCCGTGTTTTCGTGCTCTCAATGTGACCACAATTAGGTTTTTCTTGTGTTGGTCTCGCATGATGTCATCGAAAACTATGATGGTCATTTGGCTTGTATCGAAAATTATGTCAATAAAGCTTATCAAAAGATAAGAAAACTTAAGGAGAAGGGCACAGATGGAGAGGAAGGAAGAGTGTGGAGGTTGTCAATAAAGGTCGTAAGAACACGAAACGTCTATGGTGATTTTTTTGTCAAGTTACAAGGAATTTAGAAGTAGATTAAGAAGCAAAGTGTGCTGATTTATTAAATTGTATCTTACATATGAATTATTAAAAAACATTATTGATATCTTGTGCCTTGAGCCGGGGGTCTTTCGGAAACAGCCTTTCTACTTCATCAGAGGTAGAGGTATGGACTGCGTACATCTTACCCCCCCAGACCCCACTAAGTGGGAATACACTGGATTTGTTGTTGTTGTTGTTGTTGTTGATATTTAGAACTTTAAAACTAATTGTACACCACTGATTTAAATAAATATAACCTTTATTTTAATATCCATTGCTATTTTTTAATAACTAATTTTTTATATATAATTATAATGATTAACACGATATACACATGCAATATACGTACTTTAAACTAGTAATTAAATATAAGCAACGTCTTCTCACAGCTTTCCTGCATGTTTCTACAGTGTTATTTTTTTCAGGAAGTAATTGGTAAATGAAAAAAGAAAAAAACAAAGTAATTGATATGCTCATGTAAAATCAATTTCATTTCTCATCCCCCGCCCCCCCACCCCCCGCCCCCCCGGGATGTTTTTACATATGTACTTAAATTGTAACATAGTGGTGATAAAAATAAGATCAAATATTACAGGAAGTTCATTCAACAATGAAAAATTATTTAATACTATATTATATCAATAATATTGTTCAATTAAATTTTTTTCCTTATAAAATCACTCAGTTAAATTTGTCATAAAAAATATAATATAGTAAAAATAAATTAATTTTTATACAATGTAAATATGAACATCACAACAACGAAAACAACAACATATTCAGTATATTCTCATAAAATGGGATCAGGGAAAGAAAGAGCGCTTACGCAGTCTGTACCACTACTTCAAAGCTGAAGTAGAGAGGTTGTTTCTGATAAATCAATCGCTCAAGACAAAATATCATCTAGAAAAAAATGCAATAGAGACACAGAAGACAGTAGAGAGTAACATAACAACAGATAGAGGCAGAAAAAATCTATATATGACAAAATAATATTACAAGTGATATTCCCGAAACGATATTTACCAGTAGAATTTTTGTTTGTGGTGTTCATGAAAAAAAAACTACAAATACAACACCACGACTATATATATATGTGAACACCACAAACTAAATAAAGCTAAATTCATATCTTACCCTCAATCCACCCAAATATCAAAATGGCTTGATCAAATCTTTTGACAAGTGTAGAATTTGAAATGATTATCTTAATACATAATGCTCGTGTTTATGTGTTGATAATAATGAAACAATCAGCATTATTCAAAAGATAGCAATAAATTATTTCCAAATAAGCCTTACACATAATGATCCTACCTGTCTATAACAAAATAGACAAGTATAGAGAGATGTTTATTTTGGGATTGTAAAAATTATCCTTAAAATTAACTTAAATTATCTAGGATTGAATGGTTTAATGATCTATTTATTATTAATTTAATTCATTTTAATTTATTTTATTTAATCTATTTTGCACTAATGCTAATATACAGTATAAACTGAGCCATGAGAAAATTTATTTTTTTAATTTTTAAATATGTTTTTGATATAATATATATAGTCATTAATATTAGTTCAAATTGGTGGATGGAGTTTTGACCTGAACTTTGGTCCCAGATAACTTAATCAGTCCATTTATTAACTCGGCTTAATTTACATGCCTCTAGTTGGCATCATTTCAAGAATAAAAAAAAAATAGTGATAGACAATTTTTACAGTAAATAATAAAAATTCATCAATAATGCTATTTAAAAATGAATTATAAAAAAATTGTAAACTACAAAACTCTTTAGTGGAATACTAGTAATGAATATCATAAAAAAAGATGCATCTCCTAAATTGGAAAATCATTACCCTGCCAAAGGAAAAAGGAGGACTTGGAATCCACAAAACTTCTTATAAGAACCTCTCCTCTCTTACCAGCTTGGCTTGGAGATACAACCATAGCCACAACAGCCTCTAGGCTAAGATCCTCAAGGAAAAGTACAGCAACAGCTGCATCAACTCCAGAACCTGGAAAGACATGCTCAAAGGTTGGGAGATATGCAAAAAAGCTGGCTTATCGAAGATCCATGATAGCCAAAATGTAAATATGTGGTTTGATAAGTGGATACCCAATCTCCCACCTCTAAGTAAGCTAGTCCAGGGACTCGTATTGGAGCACCAAATGCACACTAAATGTAGACATGTGATTTCGTCCCTTCACAAATTTTATTTACCCCGTTTTACTACGTACCCTATCCGCCTAGTAATTTTTCTCCAAGAAAACAAATAACCTTCTCATCTTTTACTCAGTTATTTATTTGTTTTTGTTTTGTTTTATCCCATTTAACAAACCTAACTAATTTTGTCTTATTTTAAAGATTCCAACAACTCACCCTATTAAAAATTGACAACACATCCTAACCCCTACCCCTCGTACCCCTACCTCACGTGACCCCTCCCCTCTCTCTTGTTTTGCTTGCCCAAGGAACTTTCTAGGAAATTCCCTAGGGGGATGGACCCACAAGTCTCCTCAAACATTTTTCTTTTCTTTTGAAATATATACACACACAGTGCACGAGGAAGGGGGGATTTTTTTTATCATCCATTCACGTCACAAAGAGTGGCCCACAATAACCAAAAGGAGGCTATCTTTATTTTTGTTGAAATCAGTTCTATTTCAGATCATCTTTGCGATTTGTTCACTCTTGGGCTGGTTTATGTTGTTGTTATTTGGATTTGGGTCTCATCGGTCCCGGCTTTCACTACTGATTGGAGAATTCAAGTCTCATTCGTCCTGATTTGTTCATCGCGACTAGTTTTGGGGTTTCAAATTTCAATACCGAGTTTGGAGTTGGTTCGTTCGTCATTGGGGTTCTTGTTCGAGGATTTTGATCTCAGATTTCTTTATTATTATCAATGAAAACAAGTGCTATTGAGGTCTATTTCCTTAATCCACTCTCTTTTTATTTATTTTGATTTGTTGAATTGACTCTGATTATGTGTGATGTGATTATGTTTTGTTGGATTTTTGTTACCTTGATGTTATGATCATGATGCTTGGTGATTCGGTTGTAGTGGTTTGAGGAATAAATTTGATCATGTTTTAATGGATTGATAAAAAAAAATTGGGGGTGAGGATTGAAAATTAACAAAAAGGATAGATTCGATTTAATTTTGATTTATTGATTGATTTGAATCGTGATAGATTTATGATGTGTTGAAACGGATAGGCAATATAGGTTCGGGTAGGTAAATTTTAGAATTTGTTGTTTTGATTGAAAGTTGGAATGTACCTGTGAATGTTTCTTTCTAGTTCATCATATTTAATTTAAATGTATTCATTTAGCCAGGGAATGCCCCGAGAGACGTTGTATTTACTCACCGGGGAATGCCCCGACATATTATGTTGACAGAAGACGTTTATGATGAAGGCCCGAGGCATTGGGTAAAGCGCAAGAGCATAGTTAGGGTTAGTGTAGGTTAGATAGGATTTATTTTTGTGTTTTTATTTATTTTGGACTGTATAATTGGACTGAACACTATATTTTGGATTTATTTAGTTTCTTGTGTTTGGATGCTTGTTTATGTGTTTTATGTGGTTTATACGCCCTTAGTGTTAAAATTAGCCGATACGCTTCACCAAGCGATCGTGGTCAAACCACTGGACCGAGGGGTGCCTAAACCTTTCCCTCGGTCAACAGAATTCCTTAGTCGGAACCTCTATTCACAGATCAATTTTTACAGAGTCAAAAATTATTTTGAAAAGGATTTTCCAAAGGTGACTTGGCACATCGGATTATGCCAAGTGGCGACTCTGAGTTTTGAATATAAAAGATCCTTTTTGAAATAAATTTTCATCTTTTGTCACTTTGATAATAAAAATCCTTTCAAACTTAAAAATGAATCTTTTTGGTGGTAAAAAAGGAGTGTGACAGCTCTGGCGACTCTGCTGGAGACTTTTCAGAATTCGAGCTAATTTTTGGAGTTGTATCGACTTTGTTTGACATTATGGGTGTATAGACATTGTTTGTATCATTTTTTCTTTATTTTATCATTGTTGAGTGCCTACGTGCTCTTTGTTTATAGTTTTTATCCTATGTGTTACCGCTTTATATCTGTTATCATGTGCATAAATCGAGTCATTCTTTTCGCAACAAGTCTGTAGTACACGTGTTGTACACGACCTATAGTTGAGTCACCCTTATCTTAGGAGGGGGAGCCGTCGGTGTTATGGAGTGGGTGGAAAGCTCTCGCAGCCACTATCGACCATACGCTCTCCCGAACAGCCTTGTTAGTGAACCCCAACGTAGGTCAGCCCTTAGGTCATGCTTATTTGCATCATATTGAGACCTAGCGGGACCCACTTGGTCCTTTGTAGGAGACTCACCTCTAAAGCATCCCTACATTCTAAATGTCGCATCTCTGAGGGCAATGTGGTCATTTGATGGACTGATTTGGGGAAAAACATGTGCTAGAAGTAAAGTGTGTAGACAAGAAATGTGGAAAAGTGAAAAAAAAATATTTTGTAGTTTTTAGTGTTCTTTATGGCTTTTGATTTTTACAATTCAAAAATATTTTTTACCTTTGGCACTTATTTATACAAAAAAAATGAAAAGCTTTTTACTTTGTCTCCTTTAGCATGCATTCATAATTCGAAAACTTCAAAAACGCTTTTTAATAGAAGCCTTTTATAATTCAAAAAATATGGTAGAAGTTTTGTACATTTCATATATCATTTAACAAAAATACCAAAAGATTTTTCCTTCATATTTGTTGGTGTCAGTTTTGTTTGGAGTGTCTAGTTAAAAACCCCAAAAAAGATTTTATTCATCAGTCTTTGGTTATGTCTCTTAAGTTAAGGTGCAGTGTATTATTTAATCGTTAATTGTCCAATTTGGACCAACTACGCATACCTGATTTTTGTTCCTCGGGGTGGGATACGTAGGCAACCCTCGATGGGTTTGGTAATCTCTTTAATTTTTTTTGTCTTTGTCTCGATTTTAGCCTAGGGTCTATCTCCACGTAATCTAGTGTCGTTAACTGGTCCTTGCCAAGTAGGTTGATTTCATTCGGCGGTACTGTTCGGTGATTTGGATTCATAAGTGGTCTGTCCCTTCGACATATGTCTGTGTCAAATTTCCAAGGGTTGGGACTCTTTTGCTCTAATTGAATTGCTTGTTAAGTTAATATCCTATGTGTTATTTCAGGATGGACCCAACCACGAGGTCTAGAGTTCGGATGGTTTCCAAGGTCTCTAAAAAGTTAGTCAAGTGGTGGGGTACGTTCAACTACACTGAGCAGTACGAGGTAAAGATAGTGTTGGGTAATCTTACAGCCCTCCTGCGTCTCGCGCCCCATCCAGATCTGATAGAGGCAGCGTCGACATTTTGGGATCCTAGTAGTTTGGTGTTTAGGTTTGGAAAATGTGAAATGACGCCTACTCTGGCAGAAATATCTGGTCTGTGTCAGTTGTCTTATATCCTTCTAAAGATGATCTGAGCCCACAATCATTCTAGCTCAAGCTTTCTTTAGCGTTGTGGTTTAAAGAGTAAGAATATGCATTCAGGATGCCTTAATCAATCATGGATTTCCCTAGACTACTTGTTCGCTCGATTCGGATCATTGGGAGGTTTTGATTTTTTTTAGATGAGTTTCATATAGCTAAGAAGAAATGGGAAAGAAAACGTCTTGAAATCTTCGCTCTCACTTTGTTAGGCACTTTAGTGTTTCCATAAGACGAAAAATGTATTAATACTCAGTTGCAATCTGTAGTGATGGCCTTATTTCATAAGGATAAAGGGAGAAAGGTTACTCTAGTGCGTATGATTTTAGTAGAGATATATAAGGCCCTAACTGAAATAAAAAGGGGGATGCAGTTCTTCGAAGGAAGTAATCTAGTGTTGCAACTATGGATGATGGAGTATTTGCATGCTCCGTCTTTGATAAAATCAGATGTCATTGATCGTTGCTTCTGTAATCGAGTGAAATCCATGGAAGAAAGAATGCGCTTTGACAAATTCTCATTGCCAGTGGGAGTCGAGGCTTCGATTGAATTCCTCGAATCACAAATAGATGACAATGTACTGTGGACCAATTTTTGGCTTCACCCGAAAACAATCTTGGTTGGATGTAGCATGCAAATCCTTCTTGTTTTGTTGAAACTTAATTGTACTCGACCATACACCCCTTTGAGAGTAATACGCCAGTTGGGTAGACTGCAAGATGTTCCATCGGTAATGGACCTCCAAAAGGACGTTGAGTATTTTAGAGATCAAGCTAAGGATGAGATTAAATACGAGCAGTTCTGGGATAATGCAGTGTGGAAGGGCGTGAATACCCTTAATGAAGGTTTAGATAATCCAGGATACACTCCAACATATGGAATCTGGCTACAATCTTGTAATACCCCACATTTTGGACTAGAATGAAAATCCGTCATTCCTATGCGTGGATGTTTCAAAACCCTCAAATCCTATATAAATTTAGTGTTTTAATCAATTATTTATTGTGGGAATCTATTTGAGCATGAATTAGATCATAGAGGTCTCCTAACTCAAGTACAAGTTGAAAGCTTACCTATCGTTCAAGTTTTAGTGAGCGTCAAAACTTGGATCAAATTCAATCGACCATAAATCATTGTATATGATGAACTGAGTTGTTTACTATATATCAAATGAAATATATTTGAATTATCTTTCCAACGCCACCAAGTTTGCCTAAATCGGATATCGTAGCAAAGAGTTATCCCATTTTATTCCAGCATGTCAAGCTGGAAAATGATGACGACATTTCTGACGGGCTATCACGTTTCTGGCGACCTTTTTGACGACGTCGTCACATTATGACAACATTTTTGATGACTTCATCATCCCTGGGAAGTAAATCAAGAATTTGGATCCCTTTTGTGACGACCATTCGTGACGGCCTATCACGGATCAGACGGCCTGTCACGGATGGCGTCAAGTATATTTTTCCAGCAATTGAGGGACATTTTAGTAAGGGTATTTTGGCCTTTTTCCTTCACTTCCCATGACTTATAACCTCAAGGAGCGTATTATCTTCCATTCTCTTTAGTTAAACATCTCAAAAATCTCTCTCATACACTCTCAACCATAAGATTAGGGTTTCCTCTCAAGATCAAAACTCTCATGAACAAGCCCTAGGATTTTCATAGAAGAGTCTATTTCAAGGAAATTTTTCCGTCAATCTTCATGAATTATTAATCTAAGGTATGCTAGTGTTCATCCATGGGTCCCTTTCATCCATGGAGCTCAAGAATCATGTTTTAAATTATAAATTGTGATTTCCTTCTTGTTTTATGACGATATTCATGTTAATGATTGTTGTTTGGATTCAAGGTTGTGTCTTGATGTGTTTTCCATGAATCATGTGAATAGGTTATTTGGAAACCCATGAATTTGGGTGGTTCAAGATTTCTAAATTTGTTAAGTACACCTATGCTCAATATTATGCATGCAAGGTGTTTGATAAAATGCTTAGGATGCTAGAAATTCATGTTTACATGGTTCCATGATATCTAAATGACAAGTCCATGTTAGCTATATACTTCAATATAAATTCCATGCTATTGATGTGTTGCTATTGTTGTGGTATGAAGCATATATGATAATGGAGATATACTATATGTACATGAAATATATCCATGCACTCCCTACCATGCTTAAGATGTTGAAGAACTACATGAAGTATAATATCCCCTACTTATGACAATGTGAATTGTGGACTCTAATCTTATGATCAAGTCAGTCATGTTGTGTCAGTTTCTTTCCATCGAGTCCTGGGGGTATTCGTACCTGAAAAATATAGTTGTGTTCCTAGAGCCATATCATGTTTTCACGATACTCTCAGTCAAGCCATGTTCCATAGAACTCAGTCAGTCATGTGACTTAGGAAAGTTCAGTAACTCAGAAATCTCAGTAGTTCAGTAATCTCAGTGATCTTAGTACTCAGTCTATAACTTTAGTATTCACAGTCAATCTAAGTAACTTCAGTGCTCTCAATCAGTCCTCAGAACTCAGTACATTTTGTTAGTCATCAAAATTCAGTAAACTCAGTTTAGCTCCGCTAAACAATACCACTAGTATTAGCTCAGCTAATCAGTTCAGTTCAGTTATTCAGTTCATCTCTGCTATTCAGTTTAGTGTATTTCATATGGGAGTAGAATTCAGCACTGAGTGAGCCTAGGGATGGGGATTTACCTACTAGAATAGGACTGAGATCCCTAGAAGCAATCCCTAAGTTCCAGAACTACGTAGACAGCGTAGATACGAGATTTCACCCATTAGATAGGAATGACATACTCAGGGGTCACCCGTTAGCACATTTATATATATAGGAATGATCCTAGGAGTCACCCACTAGATTAGGACTGTCTCCACAGTAGATGTCTTTACTGGTGGCGTGGTACTGACACCCTTCCAGTCAGGGTAGAGATTGGACCCCAGTCCGCTTAGAGCATGTCAGTTAGATGAACACATCCCACAGTTTCAGTCATAGATTCAGGACTGTTAGATACAGTCAACTCATCTTAGTAATACAGATTCAGTACTGTTAGATACAGTTAATGCTTATCATTATAAATAGACTTTAAGATCACCCACTAGCTAGGACTGATCTCAACTATGATTAATCAGTATCAGAATTATTAGATTTAAAGATCACCCACTAGATAGGACTGATCTCAGACTAAGTCAAATCATCCTTATTATCAGTATACTCATGATCACTCACTAGATAGGACTGATCTCAAATTTAGTTACTCCAAGTAGAACGGAACTCAGATAGTTACATCAGAACTTAGACTATCAGATACAGTCACTCAGTATCAGTTACATCGATTAGGACGATCATCATAGTTATATCAGTTATATAAATTTTCTGTACTTATGTATCAGTCATATCAGTTATCAGAATTCATGATATCAATATTCAGCTTCAGGACTATCAGACACAATCAACTAGACCAGTTCTTAATAATTCGAACTGTCAAAAATAGTCATTCATCTATTTAGTAGCTCAGTATCGGTACACTCATGTTGTCAGTATTCAGGCTAAGTAGTCAGTGTCTCTACGAGTTGAGTTATAGTTATGTATGCATGTATGTATTCTCACGTTCATATTAGTCAGCATTATTCATGCGTATAACCCTTTGCATTTAGCCTACCTCACTCGTATACTAAGTACATTCAGATGTACTGACGTATTTTCACTATGGTTCTTTCTCTTATGTTACACCATAGGTTCAGAGGCACGAGCTCCAGATCAGCAGTAGCATTCCAGTGTTTAGAGTTTGCAGTGAGTCCTTCTCATTTGAGGACGATATGATTATTGCTACATTTACTATTCAGTTGCTAGATGGAGATAGTGGGAGACATGTTCCTTCAACTCCTTATTCAATTCAATTAGAGGCTTTCAGACTAGATGTCAGATTAGATATTTAGATCTTATTATTTTTAGTATTTATGACTTGTTTTGGTATTATTATACCTTTTTTTAGACATTTTGTTATCAAATGTTTATTCAGTTCGAACCTTATGGCCTTTCATATTCATGTTTCGATGCAGTATACAGGTACAGATATCAATCATGGGTTAGATTATGGTCCTTCGGGGTCATGATCACCGTGTAGCATTCCGGTTCAGAAAATTGGGTTGTTACAAATCCATTCCTTGGGGTGCCAGTAGGCCATTACCAGCAAAACTTAGAGGGATAATACAGGAAGAATGTATAGTTGATGACCGCCAGGATGAAAGTGTGGGGGCCAAAGTGGAAGAATTGAGAGTTCAGTTAGCAAGTTTTCTCCTAACTGTATCAAAACAATCTTTTCAAGTGTACTCCCTATAAGGCCACAACACGTACTAGGAGCTTTCTTCTGAATATCAAGGTGTCATTGCAGGGTATGTTGCAAAATTTGAATGGTAAGGTGAGAACTTCACAGACGGGTTTATCTCAACTAGGGACATCACATAGAGCACCAGTTTGAAGGAGCACTTCTTATCTTTTTTTAGTTTGAGTCATTTATTTTCTGTCATTGTATTGGCGTGTCTTTTTTAAGTTCATGTCAAGTTTGTTTTAACATTATGGTCTTTATTAGGAATGTCTCGCTTGTCGTCTTATGGGTCTAGAGTGTTGTTTGGTATTTGGTGATTAGATTTAAGTTATCTTAATCTGTTTAGTTGTTTCTCTTATGAATATGTCATGATGTGGCATGGTCCTTTCGTTTTGTTTGTTTATCGTTACAAAAAAAAATTAGAAAATCAAAAATCTTCAATTTCATGATATTTGTGCATATGTTGCCCGAACTATGCAAGATCTGATTCATGTACAACATGATACGTAGGCAACCTACTTTTAGGTTCGATCTAATTATTTTGTTTCTTTGATTTTCCCCAATTTTCCTCTTTTAGAGAAAAACAAAAGCCATAAAGAATGATAAAAGGAAATGAGATCGCGAGAGCAGGAAAGAAAGAAAGAAAGAGCAATAAGAGAAGAAAAGAGGAAGAGAAGAGATTGATGCAAAAGAAGAGAAAAGTGAAGGTGAAAAGCAAAAAGAACGAGGTGTGATAATGTAATAGGGAAATCGGGATGATGTTAAAATGGCCTCATTACCCTCAAAGGCAAGTAGAAATGTGCATAAACCTAGTATGTATACAATGTGATTTCTATACTTGTTGCCTAACCTAATCCTAATGGGTTTTGTCCTTGATGAGCATGTTCTTTCAGATAAGTGGTTGGTTTGTAGCACTCTGGCTAGTCATCCATACTTCACTAGATCAAAAGCGAAGCTTGCCATGGCTAGTAGGGAGATTGAAAATTTGCTCATTAACCCAGATCAGGATCCCAGGGAAGAAAGTTCAGAACGCAATGATGAGGTATTGAGACTTAGACAACAATTACTAGATCTGCACCGAGCATGGGCTAGTGGCATACCTCCTCCTCCACTCCCTAAAGATCTTGGGAATATCCCCTATTGCCCACCGCTCTCTTAGGTGCAATTCTCTGTTCCCATTGAGTCACCGGAGTACGCACCAGGATTCACTCTGCGGCAATATTACCCTGGTACTTCTACTGTGCCACTGGCAGTTCCTCAACCAAGGCCCGCAACTCAGCCGGCGCCACCGGCAGCGCCTGTGTTCATGGCTCCACCACCACCTGAAGCTACCATATATGATGTGCGTCTGAAAATAGTGCTTCCTCATTTTGCCAGTGAGCTAGTATTGAAGGTTTCAGATAGTCAGTATTATACCCCGGATCCTACTTTGAGAATGAATGAACCATATGGGTACGCTCAGCTACCTGCATTTCTATTTGATATGGAGAAACCCATCGCAATAGAGGAACAAAAGGTCATAGCACGGAAATTGAAAAGTTTGGAACAGTCCATGAGGAATCTGCAGGGAACCGAAGGTTATAAGAGTGTTTCCTATAAAGATCTTTGCATGTTCCCAGATGTCAACCTTTACCTTGGTTTTAAAATGCCCAAGTTCGAGAAGTATGCTAGGCAAGGTGATCCCGTGGCACACTTAAGACGTTATTGCAACCAATTGAGGGTTGCAGGGGGAAAGGAAGAGTTGCTTATGGCTTTCTTTAGTGAGAGTCTTTTTGATCTAGCTTCAGAATGGTGTGTCGATCAATATATCGACAAGTGGAATAGCTGGGATGACTTAGCTTCTGAATTTGTACAACATTTTCAGTATAATGTTGACCTGATTCCTGATGAAAAATCCTTGGTCAACATGAAGAAGAAAAGCACTGAAGGCTTTAGGGAATATGCGATAAGGTGGCGTGAATAGGCCGCCAAGGTAAAGCCTCCAATGAAGGAGAGTAAGCTAGTAGAGGTCTTCATTTAGGCACAGGATGAGACCTATTTTCAATATTTACTTCCGGCAGTGGGAAAGTCTTTTATTGAAGTCCTCAAAATGGGAGAGATGATAGACAACAGAATTAAGACCAGATAAATAGTGGGTTTTGCCGCATTAAAATCTACCACACAAGTGATTCAAGGTAGATCTGGTGCGTTCGGGGGTAAAAAGAAGAAAAAGGATATGGCAACCATTGTTACTAGACCCCATTCCTATCCCAAAAGACCACCTCGTCCCTATCCCCAATCTCAATCCCAAGCCTATGTCTAAGCTCTATATATTCCTCCCCACGATTACTACCCTCCACAAAACCCACCATATGCTATTCCACCCTCTCCTTACCCAGTATATAGCATACAGCCATATGCCCAAACCCCTTCTTACCCGCAATGGCTGTGCAAGCTCCACAAAATCATCCATCAGCTCTACCAAATTACCAAAACCCTTCCAGACCCAGTTTCCAACCCAGGCCCAAGTACAAGAAAGAGAAGGCGGTCAAAAATTAGTTCACACCTCTTGGGGAGTCATATGCTAGCTTGTTTGATAGGTTGAGAAAGATAAACGTCTTAAGCCCAATTCAAGGAAGGCTTTCAAATCCACCTCCTAGGAATATTGATTATTCTTTAAGGTATGCGTATTGTTCTGACATGCCAAGGCATGATATCGAGAAATGCTGGCATTTGAAGAGAGCCATCTAAGATTTAATCGATGTAAATCAGATTTTGGTCCAGGCCCTGGAGGTTCTGAATATCAACCAGAATCCGCTACCAGCCTATGCTGAAACCAATATATTGGAATTGATATATGATGGCAAAGAGTCATCGATGTGTCATGAGCGTATTGTTAGAATACAGACTAATAAAGATAAATCGGTGTATGTGGTGGATTCATTGAAAGCAATATCATTGAGCCAGGAAGAAGTGGGAGAAGATAAAGTCCAAGAAAACACGAAGAAACTTGTGATCACGGTGAAAGGAGCCGAAACAGTTGTTGGGCTAAGTCAGGGCAAACCTACATTAACGGTGATAGGAGCTCCGGGTAAACCTATTTTAATAGTAAAAAGAGTGTTTGCGGCACCTATTATCATCAAAATGGCAACCCATCTTTCGATCGTCGATATGAAAAGAGTCCCTTGGAACTATAAGCGGACTGTGATGACTCATCAGGGAAAGGAAGTTGAGAAAAAAGTAGATGAGGTAGGGGGTCTGACTCGATCAGGAAGATGCTTTATGCCAGAAGTTTTGAGAAAGCCTAAGCTAGGGGTAAGTGGGCCTTCATCTCTTAATAAGCCTATCATTGAAGAAGAAACCGAAGAGTTTTTGAGAAAGATGAAACTGCCAGAGTACTCGATAATAGATCAGCTGAAGAAAACCCCTGCTCAAATTTCCCTCTTATTTTTGTTGCTGCATTCCAAGGAACGTCGTTATATTATATTGAAGGAATGAAGCATATGTTCCTAGGGAGATTACAGTAAATCAGCTTGAGAAAATGGTTGGAAAAATCTTTGAGGTCAATCGGATCAGCTTTTTTGATGATGAATTGCCTATTGAAGGTACGGGGCATAACCGGGGTCTTTACATTACAGTGAAGTGCGAATATTTCTACGTCACTCATTTCATGATTGACGGAGGTTCAGGTGCAAATATCTGCCCTATTTCTACTTTGCAAGAGTTGAATATTGGTGCAGAGAGGATCATGCCCAAAAATGTATGTGTCAGGGCTTTCGATGGTGCAAAATCAAACTCCATTGGCGAAATAGAACTAATGTTGATTATAGGGCTTGTTGAGTTCACCATAGAGTTTCAAGTGTTGAATATAGACTCCTCTTACAATCTTTTATTGGGAAGACCATGGATCCACAAGGTCAAGGAGGTTGCCTCTACATAGCACCAAATGATCAAGTTTGAGCATGATAGGCAAGAAGTGGTTATTCATGGTGAAGGGGATTTGTCCGCCTATGAAGATTCTCCCTTGTCCCTTATTGAAGAAAACAATGTAGAGGAGACATTTTTCTATCAAACTTTTGATACAGTGTCAGTGAATTATATCATTGAAGAGTAGGTTATTCCAGGGCCACAATTGTCTCCCACTTATGTCATAATGATAAATAAAATGTTAAACTATGGATTCGAGCCAAGAAGGGGTTTGGGAGTGTCTCTGCATGGTATGGTTCATCCCATATACCTGAATGAGAACATAGGCACTTTTGGTCTGGGTTTCGAACCTACAGTTGAAGATCTGAAGAAAGCCAAGGAAATAAAGAAGGAAATATGGTCACTCCCTCGTCCAATGCCCCTACTCAGTAAGTCATTTACCAACAGCAGTGTTATGGCACCTATAGAGTTTGGAGCTGAATTAGTTGATGACTTCCAGAACCTGTTGATTTAATTTGACATAGTTGAAGTAGGAGAAGGTACCAATAAGGCAGATGTGCAGTTCATAGGCCCAGTTGTCCATCTCAACAATTGGGAAGTCACTCCTCTCCTCGTTAGGAGGGAGTTTTGATAGTCTATTTTATTTTTCTTTCTATTTATCTGAGTTATTCCAGGGTTGTAATTTGGAATTTAGCTTGTTTATATTTTGTTGTCGCTTGTGTTTAAACCCTTCTATATTTCCCTTTTAATGAAATGCAATATCCCCTTATTTGGTGTCTAATATATTTTGTTTTGTCTTTTTTTATACAGTTCTCTTTATGCTGACTCTAATGACATGACAAGCATGCAGAATTTTTAGCCTGATCTTAAAATCCAAACTAATCAAGATATTGTGAAGCAAGAGGGGGAATATGATGAAGAAAAGGCACTAGAAGAAATAAGCAAATAGTTGGAACAGTTTGAAGACAAGCCGACTCCTAATTTGGATGAAACTGAGCCAATTAATCTAGGGAATCAAGAAGATATTAGGGAAATTAAAATCAGTGTACATGATTTGCCACAACTAAAAGATGGAATGATTCAAGCATTAATTTATTATAAGGATGTTTTTGCATGGTCTTATGATGATATGGCTAGTTTAAGCACTGAATTAGTGGCTCATAAATTGCCAACTAATCCTGCCTTCCCCCCTATGAAACAGAAGTTGAGGAAGTTTAAGACTGATCTAAGTATCAAAATCAAAGAGTAAATCATGAAACAACTTGAAACCAAAGTCATTCGAGTGCCCATTACCCACATGGTTATCCAATATTATTCCTATCCCAAAGAAAGATGGCAAAAATTGAGTATGTGTTGATTACCATGATTTAAACAGAGCAATTCTGAAGGATGATTTTTTGTTGTCCAACATCCATATTTTGCTGGACAACTGTGCTAAACATGAGGTAGCTTCTTTTGTCGATTTCTATACCGGATACCACCAGATCATTATGGATGATGAAGATGCAGAGAAGACATTTTTTATCACACCATGGGGGACTTATTTCTATTGAGTGATGTCGTTCGGTTTGAAGAATGATGGAGCAACATGCATGAGAGCCATGACCACTATGTTTCATGTATGATGCATAAGGAGATTGAGGTCTATGTAGATGATGTGATTATTAAATCAAAGAGTCAGGCTGACCATGTTAAAGATTTAAGAAAATTATTTGAAAAGCTTTGCAGGTATAATCTTAAACTCAACCCGACAAAATATGTATTTAGAGTTCCGTCTGGAAAGTTGTTGGGGTTTGTAGTCAGCCACCAGGGAATTGAATTGGATCCTTCGAAAATCAAAGCCATTCAGGATTTACCCTCTTCTAAGAATAGGATGGAGGTGATGAGTTTGCTTGGTAGACTGAACTACATCAGCAAGTTTATTGCTCAACTTACAACCACTTGTGAGCCCATATTTAAGTTGCTAAAAAAGAGTGTTGTGGTAGAATGGACTGAAGAATGTTAGAAAGCATTCGACAGAATCAAAAGATATTTGTCAAATCCACCCGTGCTGGTACCACCGGAGCCTGGTAGGCCTTTGATCTTATATTTGTCAATCATGGACAATTCCTTCAGTTGTGTCTTGGGTCAGCATGATGTCACGAGCAAAAGGGAGCAAGCTATTTATTACCTTAGCAAGAAGTTCACAACATATGAATCCAAGTACACACTTCTTGAAAGGACGTGTTGTTCCCTGACTTGTGTAGCACAGAAGTTGAAGCATTATCTTTCGTCCTATACTACTTATCTTATCTCTCGCATGGATCCGTCAAAGTATATATTTCAGAAGCCTATGCCAATGGGTCGATTGGCAAAGTGGCAAATATTACTTATCGAGTTCGACATTGTATATGTGACTCAAACCGCCATGAAAGCCCAAGCCTTAGCAGATCATCTTGCTAAGAATCCCATTGATGAAGAGTATAAGCCATTAAAGACATATTTTCCTGATGAAGAGGTATTGTGTGTTGATGAAGTCATTATAGATGTTGATCCAGATTGGAAGTTGTTCTTTGATAAAGCTGTCAACATGAAAGGAGTCGGAGTAGGTGCAGTTCTTATCTCTGAGGCGGGGCAACATTTTCCGGTGACAGCGTAACTTTAATTTTATCGTACCAATAACATGGCAGAATATGAAGCTTACATTCTAGGTTTGAGGCTAGCTGCTGATATGGGAGTCCAGGAACTATTAGTGTTGGGGGATTCAGATTTGCTCGTCCATCAGATTCAAGGTGATTGGGAGATATGAGATTTAAAGCTAATACTGCATCGACAATGCTTGAAAGATCTATGTCAACGGTTTGTGTCTGTAAGGTTTAGGCATATTCCAAGAATTCGCAATGAGATTACTGATGCTTTGGCCACTTTGTCTTCAATGCTCCAATACCCTGATAAGGCCTACATCGATCCAGTGCATATACAGAGTCGTGATCAGTATGCTTACTGTAATGCAGTTGAAGAAGAGCTCAATGGAGAACCTTGGTTCTTTGATATAAAGCGATACATTCAGTCAGGAGAATACCCAACACATGCCACCAGTGATCAAAAAAGGACTATTAGGCGTTTGGCTAGTGGATTTTTCTTAAGTGGGGAAATCTTATATAAGAGAACCCTAGATCTGGGACTTTTGAGTTGTGTAGATGCAAGAGAAGCCTCGGCGATGATGGTTGAAATACACTCTGGAGTATACGGGCCACATATAAATGGTTATGTCTTGTCAAAAAAGATACTTTGAGTAGGTTATTATTGGCTTACTATGGAGAGATATTCCATTCATTTTGTTCAAAAATGTCATCAATATCAGGTATACGGTGATCTGATACATTCTTCTCCCGCTGAATGCACGCAATGTCTGCTCCATGGCCTTTCGTAGCTTGGGGGATGGACGTGATCGAGCCGATTGAGACAAAAGCATCAAATGGGCATAGATTCATTTTGGTGGCCTTTGATTACTTTACAAAGTGGGTAGAAGCAATAACATTCAAGTCAGTAACAAAGAAAGCGGTGGTACATTTTTTTCATGCCTACATCATTTATAGGTTTGGAATTCCATAGATGATCATTATAGACAATGATGCCAATCTCAATAATCATTTGATGTAAGAAGTGTGTCAACAGTTTAAGATCGCACATCAAAATTCCACTCTATATCATCCAAAGGCAAATAGCTTTGTGGAAGCCGCCAATAAGAATATCAAGAAGATACTGCGGAAAATGGTACAAGGTTCTAGACGATGGCATGAGAAGTTACCATTTGCATTACTAGGGTATCGCACTACTGTTCGCACTTCAATAGGGGCAACTCCATATTTATTGGTGTATGGGACAGAAGCAATTATCCCTGCAGAATTTGAAATTCCCTTTCTTCGAGTCATTGTGGAAGTAGAGATTGATGATGACGAGTGGGTCAAAACCCGACTTGAATAATTGAGTTTGATTGAGGAAAAAAGGCTAACATCAGTATGTCATGGCCAATTGCATCAGAAGAGCATGGCTTGAGCGTATAACAAAATGGTACGACCCAGGTATTTTGAAGTTGGTCAGTTGGTATTGAAGCGTATCCTTCCTCACCAGGTTGAAGCGAAAGGCAATTTGTCCCCAAACTGGCAAGTTCCCTTCATTGTGAAGAAATTGTTGCCCAATGCATCCTTATTGTAATACCCCGGGAAATTTTTCATTGAAATTTTGTGCGTAAACGTGTTGGGTTCTATCTTCTAGAATGAATTATAAATTTTTCGTGCAGAATGTCTTAGACTATGACCCACCATTGTAGAGAGTATCTAATAATCTTTCCCACGATATATGGATCATCCAAAACGGACACCTGAGCGACGAGTTATAAACATTCCGATCGAACCATGAATAGTAGTGAACAGCAAAACATGCAGGAAAAAGTACTGACGCCTAGCGTATTTTTGCTCTAAATTTAAATGATCATAACTCCTTGTACATAATGATCTGGGTGATCTACTATATATCAATGGAAATCCCTGCAAGTCCTCTTTCCAATGAAATTGGTTTCATCCAATTTGCCTATCGAAGCAAAAAGTTATGGTCGATCTACTTCAGCCTATAAAAAGTGAATTTTTGGGTCAACTTTAAACAATCATAACTCCTCGAACACAATGATCTGGGTGAGATACTATATATCAATGGAAAGATATGAGAGTCCTCTTTCTAATGAAATTGGTTTCATCTAATTTGGATATCGGAGTAAAACGCTATGGTTGATCTACTTCAGACTATCAAAACAATCCACCAAAGGACAGATTCGAGAATTATTTGATTTTTAGGGGTGTTTTGTCATTCCCCCTCGCCCAAAATCCATCCAAATCCTATATTAAAGCCTATTAGAAGCATTATATGTTATATTTCATCAAATTACCTCAAAAAGAAAACCCTAAACTCCTATATCCAACTTCAAGAACCTCCAAAGTTCACCATTAATTCTGCAAATTTATTCAAGATTCCAAGTTCCTAGTTCAAGAACTCCAAGAACCATCATTCAAAGGCACTATTAACATCTCAAAAATTAGTATCGATCTAAAGTTCATCATTCAAGGTATGTGGGGGTTTTCAACAATAACTCTCTTTCGTTCTTGTGGCCAAAAGTAATTTTCTTTACAAAGGCATATTTTTATTTGATTTTTACGAATTTGAAGCATGAACCCATATCTTATGATGATTATTATAAAATCTTGATATTTATGATTTTGAAAGATGAATTTACATGTGTGGAGATATAAAGCATGAATCTTGAACGATATTTATCATGATTTTGATATTTGGGTCGTGAATCCCCATTAGAAATTGTGTTTTTTTAGAAAGTGTGTGTTATAAGCACGTTGATGTTGAATATTTGAGATATTTTGAATGATTTGACCTTTTGGTCTTAATGGAGTTGTTTTGAACTTGAGTGTGAAAGAAATCCACAACGTGGTTGATTTTGATAGATGGGAAGCATGATGGCTCCCGAAGTATATTTATATATTACTGAAATTGTTTTATTGTGAATTGTCTTTGAAATGATCTGAGCTAAGTCCGGGAGAAATATTTAGCACCGAGTGGGAGGTATAAAGCGACCTTACTTTCCTAGAACTACGTGCCCTCGTAAGAGTAAGCCTGAGGCTGATTTATATAGTGATCACTAGTTTGTATGGATTTAATATCGATAGTTCTACTCCGATGGCAAGGATAGGATGACTCTCCCCAATGTGGGTTGTACGTTGGACTCCATGTAGCTCACATGGTTTATGTTGGGTATAGGATCTCCCACTGTATGTGTGTTTCCTTGTGTCTATGGTGAATGGTGAAGTGATTTGAAAGTGAAATTGTGAAAGTTATTCTTTCAAAAGATTTAAATGATATTTACATTATGAGAATTGATATTCTTGATGAACTGAAAGTGATTGACAAATTATATGATGACTCACATGTGTTATTGTACTTATTTCATCCTCTCATGATTATGATGATTTTCTTCGAGCTATGCGAGTCTTTCATACATCCTGCATATTTCTTATAAATATTTATGATGATGATGTTTATACAACTGCATACACCCCCATATACTCGGTTCCTTTCCATGGTACTGACCCACATCTTCAGATGTGGGTTGCATTTTCTCGAAATGTAGGTTCAGGTGCTCAGTTCTAGGTTCAACAGTGATTCTTCAGGAACGTTGTTCTACATCCTTTGTTGTGGTGAGTCCTCATGTTTCGAGGACGTGATGTCTGATGTTGGTTTCATGGAATTGTTTATATTTGATAACTGAGTATGAGTCAGTTGGGACATGTCTCAATGGCTCGCTGGTTTTATTGATTTTCTTAGAGGCTTGTCAAACTAGTATAGATGTTGGGAGTTGACTAATAAGTTATATTTTGTTATCTTTCTGAAATTCTTTTAGTCTTGGATGATGATTACTCTGTTGATATTTGAGGGTTATTTATGGAAACCCCATTAATTTGTGTTGAGCTGAATGAAAATAGATCAAAGGGTTAGCTTGGGGCTACTCGTAGCCTCAAGCACCGTGTGACACTCCGGGATCCATTTTTCAGGGCGTTACAAACTTGGTATCAGAGCCTAAGGTTTTAAGGTGTCCTAGGGAGTCTGACAGGCTGTGTTAAGTAGAGTCTTGATCATCGGTGTGTAGCGTGCCACATCTATGAGCAAGAGGCTACAAGACGTTTTAGGAAAAAGAGTAATTCTTTCTTACAGAAGTCTATCGTGCTTAAAGTGTCTCTCTCTGCTATTGATTTGTGCTTTCCTCTTTCAGAAATATACCTCCATGTCTAGCGAGAAGAAATAATTATGGTCTGGGAATTTTGTGTCACCCAAGAGTTATTTTATCTCTTACCTCAAAGCTAGAAAGCTTATTTCCAAGGGGTGTATTTACCATTTGGTTAGAGTCAAAGACACTAAGTCTGAGACTCCAACTTTCCAGTCTGTTAACGTCGTCAATGAGTTTTTTGATGTCTTTCTGGATGATCTTCCTGGGATACCTCCTAATAGAGAAATAGAGTTTAGGATTGTTCTTCTTCCCAATACTCAATCCATTTCTATTCCTCCTTACCGTATGGCCCTTGCAGAACATAAGGAGTTGAAAGAGCAACTCAAAGATCTACTAGATAAGGGTTTCATAAGGCCTAGTGTTTCTCCTTGGGGTGCTCCTGTGTTGTTTGTGAGAAACAAAGATGGCTATTTGCGTATGTGCATTGATTACCACCAACTGAATAAAGTCACCGTTAAAAATAAGTACCCCCTTCCGAGAATAGATAATTTGTTTAACCAATTGCAAGGTACAAGTTATTTCTCAAAGATAGACCTTCATTCCTTATATCATCAACTCAAAGTTAGGGAGTGTGACATCCTGAAAACTGCTTTCCGAACTCGTTATGGCCATTTTGAGTTTCTTGTTATGTTTTTCGAGTTAACTAATGCCCCAGCAGCTTTCATGAACCTCATTAATTTAGTGTTCAGACCATATCTGGATATGTTTGTCATAGTGTTCATCGATGATATACTGGTGTACTCCCATAGTGAGGATGAACATTCTGATTATCTCCGAACTGTCTTGCAAACCCTTAGAGATCACAAGTTGTTTTCCAAGTTTAATAAGTGTGAGTTTTGGCCAAGGTCAGTTGCTTTTTTGGGTCATATCATTTCTTCCGAAGGTATTAGCGTTGAACCCTAAAAGACCGAAGCCGTTAGAAATTGGCCTAGACCTATTTCTTTGACTGATATCTAAAGTTTCTTGGGTTTAGCTAGCTATTACCGCTCTTTTGTTGAGGGCTTCTCCTCTATAGCGTCTCCTATGACTTGGTTGACCCAAAAGAAAGTGAAGTTCTTGTGGTCCGAATCTTGTGAGAAGAGTTTTTAGGAGTTGAAGACTCGACTCACTTCAGCCACTGTTTTGACTTTCCCTAATGGTGTTGATGGTTTTGTGGTGTACTGTGATGCTTCGAGAGTTGGTTTGGGTTACGTATTGATGTAGAAGGGTAAGGTGATAGCTTATGCTTCTAGACAGTTGAAACCCCATGAGAAAAATTACCCCAACCATGACCTTGAGTTGGCTGCTATTGTGTTTGCTTTGAAAATCTGGAGACACTATTTGTATGGTGTCCATGTTGATGTTTTCACTGATCATAAGAGTCTGCAGTATGTGTTTACCCAGAGAGAATTAAATCTTAGGCAGAGACGATGGTTAGAATTGTTAAAGGACTATGATATGAGTGTGTTGTACCATCCGGGCAAGGCTAATATTGTGGAGGATGCCCTAAGTAGAGTGTCCATGAGTAGTGTTTTGCATGTGGTAGAAGGTAAGATAGAGTTGGCTCGTGATGTACATCGTTTGGCTAGATTGGGGGTTAGGTTGTTTGACTCTGTTGAAGGTAGTATAGGGGTTTTGAGTAGTTTCGAATCCTCCTTGGTTTCAAAAATAAAGGAAAAGCAATACTTAGATGCTAGTTTGGTCAGACTGAAGGAATCAGTCAAGGACCAAAAAGTAAAGGTTTTCTCCCAAGGGGGAGATGGTGTGTTGAGATTGCAAGGTAGATTGTGTGTTCCGAATGTTGATGATTTGAGATAGAGGATTATGGCTGAAGCGCATGGGGCGTGATATTCTATTCATCCTGGTGCCACCAAGATGTACTGAGACTTGCGGGAAATCTACTGGTGGAGTGGCATGAAGAAAGATATAGCAGCATTTGTAGCTAAGTATGCAACATACCAACAGGTTAAGGTCGAACACCAAAGACCTGGTGGTATGATGCAAGAGTTTAGTATTCCCACCTGGTAGTAGGAAGAGATAAATATGGACTTCATGATTGGTTTACCTCCTCCCGATGCCATCATGATTCTATTTGGGTTGTGGTTGATAGGTTGACTAAGTCTGCTCATTTCTTGCCTGTTCATACTTCATATACTGCTGAGGATTATGCTAGATTGTATATCTGAGAACTAGTTAGACTGCATGGAGTTCCCTTGTCTATCATTTCGGATAGGGGTACTCAGCTCACTTTGCAATTTTGGAAAGCTTTTCAGAAGGGTCTTGGTACCTAAGTGCTTTTGAGTTCTGCTTTTCATCCGCAGACCGATGGTCAGGCTGAGTGGACCATCCAGACCTTGGAGGATATGTTGAGAGCTTGTACACTTGACTTTAAGGGAAGTTGGGATGATCACTTATCGTTAATAGAGTTTGTTTACAATAACAGTTTCCACTCTAGTATTGGCATGGCTCTATTTGAAGCCTTATATGGGAGGAAGTGTAGATCACCCATAGGTTGATTCGAGGTGGGTGAAGCGGCTGTGAGTGGTCCTGATTCGGTATTTGAGGCTATGGAAAAAGTTAAGTTGATTAGGGAAAGGTTGAAAACTGCACAGAGTCGTCAGAAGTCATATGCGGATGTTAGAAAGAGAGACCTTGAATTTGAAGTTGGTAATCTAGTGTATCTAAAAATTTCACCCATGAGGGGGGTGAAGAGATTCGGAAAGAAGGGGAAGCTTAGTCCCCGTTATGATGGTCCTTACAAAATTCTTAGCCGTGTTGGTAAGGTAGCTTATGAGGTCGAGTTGCCTTCCGAGTTGTCCTCTATTCATCCAATATTTCATTTCTCCATGCTTAGAAAGCATATTAGCGATGTTGTAGCAGTGGATTCCTCTTTGAGTGCTGACATTCAAGAAAATCTTTCTTTTGATGAGATTCCAGCTGAGATTCTTGATTTCAGTATCCGAAGACTAAGGAACAAAGAAGTTCCCTTGGTCAAGGTGTTGTGGTGAAACCAATCTGTTGAGGGTGCAACTTGGGAAGCTGAGGAGGATATGCGATCCAAGTACCCGCACCTATTTTCCGCGAACTCCAATCAAGCCGAAGGTACCGTTCTTTCCTAAATCATGCACTTTTGATAAAAGTTGCAGCAGTTCAGCTGTCATTTATTATGTGTTCAGGTGTAGTTTCTTGAATTTATGCATTCTATGTTGCATTCGGAGTGAGAAACGATGTGGTGATGCTAGCATCATTCGAGGATGAATGTTTCCAAGGGGGGATGATGTAATACCCCGGGAAATTTTTTGTTAAAATTTTGTGCGTAAACGTGTTGGGTTCTATCTTCTAGAATAAATTATAAATTTTCCGTGCGGAATGTCTTAGATTATTACCCACCATAGCGTAGAGTATCGAATAAGATTTCTAACGATATATGGATCATCCAAAATGGACACCCAAGCGACGAGTTATGAACATTCCGATTGAACCGTGAATAGTAGTGAACAGAAAAACGTGCAGGAAAAAGTACTGAGGCCTGGCGTATTTTTGCTCCAAATTTAAACGATCATAACTCCTTGTACATAATGATCTGGGTGATCTACTATAAATCAATGGAAATCTCTGTGAGTCCTCTTTCCAATGAAATTGGTTTCATCCAATTTCTCTATCGGAGCAAAAGGATATGGTCGATCTACTTCAGCCTATCAAAAGCGAATTTTTGGGTCAACTTCAAATGATCATAACTCCTCGTACATAATGATCTGGTTAAGATACTATATATCAACGGAAATATATGAGAGTCCTCTTTCTAATGAAATTGGTTTCATCTAATTTGGATATCGGAGTAAAACGTTATGGTTGATCTACTTCAGACTATCAAAACAATCCACCAAAGGACAGATTCGAGAATTATTTGATTTTTAGGGACGTTTTGGTCATTCCGCCTCACCCAAAATCCATCCAAACCCTATATTAAATCCTATTAGAAGCATTATATGTTATATTTCATCAAATTCCCTCAAAAAGAAAACCCTAAGCTCCTACATCCAACTTCAAGAACCTCCAAAGTTCACCATTAATTCTGCAAATTTATTCAAGATTCCAAGTTCCTAGTTCAAGAACTCCAAGAACCATCATTCAAAGGCACGATTAACATCTAAAAAATGAGTATCGATATAAAGTTCATCATTCAAGGTATGTGGGGTTTTTCAACAAGAACTCTCTTTCGTTCTTGTGGCCAAAAGTAATTTTCTTTACAAAGGCATGATTTTTATTTGATTTTTACGAATTTGAAGCATGAACCCATATCTTATGATGATTATTATGAAATCTTGATGTTTATGATTTTGAAATATGAATTTACATGTGTGGAGATATAAAGCATGAATCTTGAACGATATTTATCATGATTTTGATATTTGGGTCGTGAAACTCCATTAGAAATTGTGTTTTTTTTAGAAAGTGTGTGTTATAAGCACGTTGATGTTGAATATTTGAGATATTTTGAATGATTTGACCTTTTGGTCTTAATGGAGTTGTTTTGAACTCGAATGTGAAAGAAATTCACAACGTGGTTGATTTTGATAGATGGAAATCATGATGGCTCCTGATGTATATTTATATATTACTGAAATTGTTTTATTGTGGATTGTCTTTGAAATGATCTGAGTTAAGTTCGGGAGAAATCTTTAGCACCGAGTGGGAGGTATAAAGCGACCTTACTTTCCTAGAACTACGTGCCCCCATAGGAGTGAGCCTGAGGCTGATTTATATAGTGATCACTAGTTTGTGTGGATTTGATATCGACAGTCCTACTCCAATGGCAAGGATAGGACAGCTCTCCCCAACGTGGGTTGTACGTTGGACTCCAAGTAGCTCACATGGTTTATGTCAGTTATAGGATCTCCCAGTGTGTGTGTGTTTCCTTGTGTCTATGGTGAATGGGGAAGTGATCTGAAAGTGGAATTGTGAAAGTTATTCTTTCAAAAGATTTAAATGATATTTACATTATGAGAATTGATATTCTTGATGAACTGAAAGTGATTGACAAATTATATGATGACTCACATGTGTTATTGTACTTATTTCATCCTCTCATAATTATGATGATTTTCTTCGGGCTATGTGAGTCTTTCATACATCCTGCATATTTCTTATAAATATTTATGATGATGATGTTTATACAACTGCATACACCCCCATATACTCGGTTCCTTTCCATGGTACTGACCTACATCTTCAGATGTGGGCTGCATTTTCTCGGAATATAGGTTCAGGTGCTCAGTTCCAGGTTTGACAGTGATTCTTCGGGCACGCTGTTCTACATCCTCTGTTGTGGTGAGTCCTCATGTTCCGAGGACATGATGTCTGATGTTGGTTTCACGGAATTATTTATATTTGATAACTGAGTATGAGTCAGTTAGGGCCTGTCTCAATGGCTCGCTGGTTTTATTGATTTTCTTAGAGGCTTGTCAGACTAGTATAGATGTTGGGAGTTGACTAATAAGTCGTATTTTGTTATCTTTCTAAAATTCTTTTATTCTTGGATGATGATTACTCTGTTGATATTTGAGGGTTATTTATGGAAAACCCGTTGATTTGTATTGAACTGAATGAAAATGGCTCAAAAGGTTAGCTTGGGGCTACTCGTAGCCTAAAGCACCGTGTGACGCTCTGGGACCCATTTTTTGGGGCGTTACATTTATATTTGACAGATATTGAAGGCAAAATGGTAGAAATGGCTATCAATGCTGATGCGGTCAAAAGATATTATGTATGATATTTTATTCTTTGTTGATTTTATTGCATGTTTAGTACTTGCATTTTTGAAGATTGATATGATGAAGGCATTTTATTCTTATATCCAAATATTGTGTCATACTTTGTTTACCCGTTTGAGCTTAGTTTTATTTTTCTTTCATATCCCTCTTTTGGAATCAAAATAGAGTCAAAGATAAATGTCAGGAAAATAAGAATAAAAGAAAGAGTTCAAAAATAAAATAAAAAAGAGAGAAGAAAAAATCAAATCAAAACAAAGAACAAGCTGATGGAACTACGTGCGACTTTATTCTCCTCTCTTGAGAGTAAGATACGTAGGCTGCCCTATTCAGGCTCAGTCCAACCAAACAAACTTTTTTAGAGTCACCCAGTCAACAAAAAAAATGGAGTATGAGTTAATGTGTTGTTTGAGTCGATTCCAAAAGTTGTACGTCCCACCCCCACTTCAAGCGTCATTTGAGCATCATGTTATCCTTTTCTTTCTAACTTTATCCAAAAGCCAAGTTACAACCAAAGAAAGTCCTTCACATCAATTTTTGATAATGTTAAGGCTAAGAATGCAATGGATATGATGATACATCGTGGGGTACTACTTATTTTCCTCAACGTAAAAAATCGGGAAAGAAATAAAAATGAGAGAGTCTTATTGGTGAAAACCCTTATGGGCATCATAAGTCGATGGTAAGTTGAGAGAAATAAAAATGAGAGTCTTATTGGTGAAAACCCTCACGAGCTCCATAAGGCGATGAGGAGTTGAGAGCAATAAAAAATGAGAAAGTCTTATTGGTAAAAACCCTCATGGGCACCGTAAGACGATGCCGAGTTCAAGAGAAAGGTGAAAAGAAAAGAGGTTTGTTGACAAAAATCTTCTAAGATGTCATCAATTGAATGAGATATATGAGTCCAATAAGTTGAAGAAGCGGCAGCGACAAAGGCACGAGCTCAACAACAAATGGGAAGTTTGGATAGGAAGATCAGACAGCTTAATCCAAAATGCATGTAATAGTCATTGGAGTGGGTTGCCGTTTTTTAGATAAGTTTTCTTCTTTGTTAAAAAGAGGGACATTTCCCTTTTATTTCATTTACTCATTTATATTTTATCCTTTTATGTCTTCTGTCAAAAGAAAATTCACCATTGTTTCTTTACATTTTTTAGTCTGCTTTGTGTCAAAATGAGCGAGGAAGGATTTCAAAACTTGCTACCAGTCTCCCTAATTGTATGAGGGAAAGCCAAGGCCAACACATGAGAGAAACATGATCATAATTCAAATCAAGGAAAGGTTAGTATATCAATCGACAAGTTACTGGATTCATAGGAGTATCAGATGTCAAAAGGTGCATCTCAGAGGCATGGTAAAATAGAAGCTTGGTATTCGAGTCAAAGGCATTTCCCCGATCTGGCCTGGGTCAATGATGCGACAAGACAGGGGCAAGCGTCAGCAATTTGAAACAAACATGAAAGGAACAACTGCTAGAGCATATTCCTGAAAAGCCAAATGCTGCAAACCACCACTAAGCTTTCAACTAAAAAAATTTTCTTTGATGAAACTGGGGCGAAGTTTTGTTCATTGAGTTCAGCTGTCATTGGAAAGCATATCCTGGGATTTTACTTTCTGTTCAGGACCCTCCTAAAAAATGGGACTTTACTTTCTATTCAGGACCCTCCTGAAAAATGAGATTTTACTTTATGTTCAGGACTCTCCTAAAAATGAGATTTTACTTTCTGTTCAGGACCCACCTAAAAAATGGGATTTTACTTTCTGTCCAGGACCCTCCTAAAAAATGGGACTTTACTTTCTGTTCAGGACCCTCCTGAAAATGGGATTTTACTTTCTGTTCAGGACCCTCCTGAAAAATGGGACTTTAGTTCCTGTTCAGGAATGTCCTGAAAAATGGGATTTTACTTTCTTTTCAGGATCCTCCTGAAAAATGAGACTTTACTTACTGTTCAGGACCATCCTGATAATTGGAATTTTACTTTCTGTTCAGGACCCTCCTGAAAAATGGGACTTTACTTTCTGTTCAAGACCCTCCTAAAAAATGGGACTTTACTTCCTATTCAGGAACTTCCTAAAAAATGAGATTTTACCTGCTGCTCGGGACCCTCCTGAAAAATGGGACTTTACTTTCTGTTCAGGACCCTCCTGAAAAATGGGCTTTCACTTTCTGTTCAAGATCCTCCTGAAAAATGGGACTTTACTTCCTATTTATGAACCTCCTGAAAAATAGGATTTTACCTGTTGCTCAAGATCCTCCTGAAAAATGGGATTTTACTTTTTGTTCAGGGCCCTCCTGAAAAATGAAAATTTTACTTTCGTTCAAGACCCTCCTGAAAAATGGGATTTTACTTTTGTTCAGGACCCTCCTGAAAAAGAGGATTTTACTTTCAGTTCAGGACCCTCCTGAAAAATGAGAATTTACTTTAGGTTCAGGACCCTCCTGGAAAATGGGACATTACTTTTAGGAAAAAGGTGAAATTTTTCTTTATCATAATCTTCGTTTGGGACTATTTTGCTTCTAGCTTTTATATTGATTTCAGGAGCCCGCCTGAAGAACAGAGTGATGAAACTGTAAGTCAGGTGCCCGCTTGAAGAACAGGGTGACGATATTGCAAGTCAGGAACCCGCCTGAAGAACAGGGAGATGAAATTAAAAGTCAGGAACCCGCCTAATGAACAGGGTGATGAAATTGAAAGTCAGGATTTCACTTGAATAATAGGGTGAAAAGTTGAAAGTCAAGGAACAAGCCAAAGAAATCGAAAGAAAAATAGAAAGTCAGATGCCCGCCTGAAGAACAGGGTGAAGAAATTGCAAGTCAGGAGCCCGCCTGAAGAATAGGGTGATGGAGTAGAGAATAAAGAGTCAAGGAAAGCTGCATAGATAGGATTTTGTAATTTCATTTATGTTTTAACGTGTAATTTTTATTTTTGATGTAATGATAGAGCCGTAGATCGAAACCTCGATGGAACCTCACTCGACTCTCCAACTCGTTATGGTTCCTCTCCTTCCAACCCTTAGAGATACCTGTCACTTGATTCCCTCATAACGTGGCTAGGTAGGATGTCCGTCAAGACTAGGTTGTCTTTCTTTCTTTTGTTTCTTTCTTCGAATAATGATCGGGACAAAATTCTGTCTCGTTGTCTACTTCTTTGTATGAAAACACTGGCTGTTTACATTCAAAGGGGGCATGATGTAGACACGTGATTTCTTCCCTTCACAAATTTTATTGTTTACCCCATTTTACTACGTACCCTATCCGTGTAGTAATTTTTCCCCAAGAAAACAAATAACCACCTCATCTTTTACTCATTTATTTATTTATTTTTGTTTTGTTTTATCCTATTTAATAAACCTAACTAATTTTGTCTTATTTTAAAGATTCCAACAACTCACCGTATTAAAAATTGACAACACATCCTAACCCCTACCCCTCCTACACCCACCTCATGTGACCCCTCCCCCCTCTCTTGTTTTGCTTGTCAAAAAAGAAAGGACCCAAGGAACTTTCCAGGAAATATCCTAAGGGGATGGACCCACAAGTCTCCTCAAACATTTTTTTTCCTTTTGAAATATATACATGCACAGTCCACGAGGAAGGGGGGGATTTTTTTTTTTATCATCCATTCACATCACAAAGAGGAGCCCACAATAACCAAAAGGAGGCCATTTTTATTTTTGTCATCATCTTCTTCTTCACTAAAAAAAATTCCCAAGAAGAATAGAAAACCACACTGCAAAAATATTCTCCATGGTTTTGTTTTGTTCTAAAACACACATACACCTGGTAAACACACTCAGTGGCATACACATAGAAATAGAGAGGTCGAGAGTGAGAGAGTGTGCGAGAAAATAGATCGAAGACAGCTAAAAATGGAGAGATTCAGTCTTTCTCTGAACTTTTCCCGGCTAAACTTTCACCAGAGTTGATTTTGGTTCATCATCTGGCCAACCCAATTCAAGAGGTCTCAAAATTTCTTTATTTTTCTTTGATTTCTAGGTAGAATTGGTTGAAAAACACTAAGATTCAATGGAAAACAGAACCAGTAGCGATTTTTGTTGTTGAAATCAGTTCTATTTCAGATCATCGTTGTGATTTGTTCACTCTCGGGCTGGTTTATGTTGTTGTTATTTGGTTTTGGGTCTCATCGGTCACCGGCTTCCACTACTGATTGGAGAATTTAAGTCTCGTTCGTCCTGATTTGTTCATCGTGACTAGTTTTGGGTTTTTAAATTTCAATACCGAGTTTGGAGTAGGTTCGTTTGTCGTTGGGGTTCTTGTTCGAGGATTTCAATCTCAAATTTCTTTATTATTATCAACGAAAACAAGTGCTATTGAGGTCCATTTCCTTAATCTGCTCTCTTTTTATTTATTTTGGTTTGTTGAATTGACTCTGATTATGTGTGATAGGATTATGTTTTGTTGGATTTCTGTTACGTTGATGTTATGATCATGATGCTTGGTGATTCGTTTGTGGTGGTTTAAGGAATAAATTTGATCATGTTTTAATGGATTGATAAAAAAAAGTTGGGGGTGAGGATTGAAAATTAACAAAAAGGATAGCTTCGGTTTAATTTTGATTTATTGATTGATTTGAATCGTGATAGATTTATGATGTGTTGAAATGGATAGGCAATATAGGTTCGGGTAGGCAAATTTTAGAACTTGTTGTTTTGATTGAATATTGGAATGTATGTGTGAATGTTTCTTTCTAGTTCATCGTATTTAATTCAAATGTATTCATTTAGCCGGAGAATGCCCCGAGAGACCTTGTATTTACTCACCGGGGAATGCCCCGACGTATTATGTTGGCGGAAGATGTTTATGATAAAGGCCCGAGGCATCGGGTAAAGCGCGGGAGCGTAGTTAGGGTTAGTGTAGGTTACATAGGATTTATTTTTGTGTTTTTATTTATTTTGGACTGTATAATTGGACTGAACACTATATTTTGGATTTATTTTGTTTCGTGTGTTTGGATGCTTGTTTATGTGTTTTATGTGGTTTATACGTCCTTAGTGTCAAAATTAACCGATATGCTTCACCAAGCGATCGTGGTCAAACCACGGGATCGAGGGGTGCCTAACACCTTCCCCTCGGTCAACAGAATTCCTTAGTTGGAATTTATGTTCGCAGATCAGTTTTTACAGAGTCAAAAATCATTTTGAAAAGGATTTTCCAAAGATTACTAGGCACACCAGATTATGCCAAGTGGCGACTCTGAGTTTTGAATATAAAAGATCCTTTTTGAAATAATTTTTTATCTTTTGTCACTTTGATAATAAAAACCCTTTCAAACTTTAAAATGAATCTTTTTGGTGATAAAAAAGGGGTGTGACACTAAAGTCTCTAATATTTGGGTCAACGGGAATTGGATATTTGAGGCTCTCCCTATGGAAATCACTAAGTAATTGAAGCATAGCATTCAACACACCATCTATCCTAATCAAAGAGCTTCTAAAGACTACTTAGTCTAGAGCTTGACAGGGAATGGGCTTTACTCAAACTCGAGTAACTACAAGTTCATTGCAGAAAAGGAGGGTCATTCCATTCAGTAGAGGGAGGAGGATTTCGCACATATTTGGAAACTCCCTTTACCTAATAAAATCAAATCCTTTCTCTGGATACTCCAACATAGGAAGCTTCCCACGAACTACCTCCTCAATCATAGAGGTATAACCTTAGATCCTGGATGCTCACTTTGCAACCACCACACTGAAGACATCCAACACATCTTCTTTCAGTGCCCAATGGTTTCTAACTTCTGGAACACTTTACTAACCAAATGCACTAACCACACTCATCTTCTTACCAGATCAAGTTTTAATACTGAGAACTGGGTAAGCACCTGGATGAGGATTAGAAATGCTAGGTTTGATAACTTTGTGTCTTGGAAGGTCATTTTCCCCTTTAGCTTGTGGACCATCTGGAAAGCAAGGAACCTCAATACCTTTACCAACAAGAAAGGTAAGCCTGAATTCCAACATGCCTACGTTGAGGCGTTGGAGTATGCTTACATTTCTTAAAATCACCATAAGCTTAGACCTCGAACCACTATCTGGGTCAAATGGAACCATCCACAAGCAAACCACTACAAACTGAATGTGGATGGGGGCTTGTGCTAGTAACCCAGGTAATGGGGGTATTGGTGGGGTTATTAGAGATGAGAATGGGGATTGAAAGGTGGGATTTCCACTGGAGTTTTGGGAGAACGACGAACAACTTCATGGAACTCCTTGCATTCCGGGAACGCCTTAAGCTAGTGGAACAATTCAACTTCCTACCAATAGAAATTAACACTAATTCAACTGAGGTTATTAACATGCTAACAAATGATAATCTACTCTACCATATGCTTTTGGATGGATGCAGGTCAAGACTTCGAAGCATAGGGACACCTTCAGTAAGCCTTTCAAACGGGTCGGGTTGACCCGGCCCAGCCCGGCCCACTTACAAAAACTAGTCCGATTTGACCCGGCTTGGTCAGCCCACAGGTTGTAGGGTACCGGGCCATTTTATTTTTTTGGTTGGGCCCGGTTAACCCTACCCAGATCAAACCCGGTTAGGCTCGGCCCGGTAAAGTTTTTTTTCTTTTTTTTTTAATTGGATTTAATTATAACTTAGTTTTAATATATTATTAATTTACTATCAAGTATTATTAAATTATATATGTGTATATATATCTTCTATAGACATATATATTTAACGTATACATGTGTATATGTTATATAAATTAATATATGACTATATAAATAATTATATATTGTTGTGTATATACATACATATATATATATATATATATATTAGTATATTTTATTTAAAGTAGTACATATATATTGAATGGTGCGTATATATGTGTATATATATCTTCTATAGACGTATATATTTAACGTATACATGTGTATATATTTTATAAATTAGTATATATATATATTGTAATATATGTTTTATTTAAAGTAGTACATATATATTGAATGGTGCGTATATATATGTATATATCTTCTATAGATGTGTAGATTTAAAGTATACATGTGTATATGTTTTATAAATTAGTATATAACTATATATATATATATATATATATATATATATATATATATATTGTAATGTATATATATATATTGTAGTATATTTTATTTAAAGTAGTACATATACATTAAATGGAGCGTATATATGTGAATATATCTTCTATAGACATGTATATTTAACGTATACATGTGTATATGTTTTATAAATTAGTATATAACTATATATATTATAATTTATATATATTGTAGTATATTTTATTTAAACTTTAAAGTAGTACATATATATTGAATGGTGCGTATATATGTGTAATTGTGTATATGTGTATATATTTTTTAAATTCTAATGTAGTATATACCATATATATAGTGTATATATATTGTTTAACGTATATAAAATGTATATAGGTGGCAGGTTCGTATATATAGTGTATATTGAAAAAAAGTTTTTTTTATCGGGTTTGACCGGGTTGGGTTAAGTGGGCCGGGTTAGGGTTGTTTTTAAAAATTTTACTGTTGAGCCCGGTCCGGCCCACTTAACCCCAACCCGAACTAAGCCTAGGCCACAACCCGGATAATTTTAACGGGCCAATTTCGAGTTGGCCCGGCCCGACCCACTTGACAGTCTTACCTCCAGTACAACAAATCTATAGGGAACAGAACCAAGTGGCAGATCTACTAGCCAAGGAAGGTGCAAGTAACCAAATCACCAGTGAACCATGATTTTGTTAGTTCCACCATTTTTTGCCCAGAAAGCAGTCTGGGCAGACAACATTGGAACAATGTTTGAAAGAAACATTCCCCTTTGTAATGAACCCAAGAGGGTGTTATTTTGGATCCAGGCTAATAGCCATCTTTGTAAACTCTTATTTAGTTATGCAATCTAATCTCTGTTTAACCAAAAAAAAAAAAAAACTAATTCCATTTTTTCCTGCTAACAAAGAAAAAGTCATGATTAAAGGCTTTGTAACATCCTAACCAAAAAATGAAATAAAATGATAATCTTTTTCTTTTTATATGAAACGAATATTGCATGATAAAAACTTTTATTCACGAAAAAATATTTGTTTAATTATTAATTCTAGTTTAATTAACTTGAATGAATGAGTAAAAAATAGTATAATAAATCTTGGATGTTTTCGATAAAAAATAATTATAAAAAAGCAAGTTTTTTTTACTTATTCATAGATAAAGTCAGCTATTAATGAAATCTCATTAACATCAATCAGATAACCTATTACCTTTTTTATTTTTGGAATAGAAAATAGATTTATAGATATTAAATAGTTACAGATGGGATAGAAGTAGTGTTAATTTAGATAAACCAAGAACTAATATTTTTATTTTTTATAGTCATTATATTTATATAGATCAATTTTAAGAGGCCGTTAGTATAGATGAGAAGAAAATCTTGATTATTTGACCAATATATTGATTAAATTTTTGTACTCTAATATTGGTAAGTAGAATAACAAATTAATTAATTAATTTTAATAGAGCTAAGTGTGAACTAGAACCCAATTGAGTGAGAACAAAATTTGTAACAAAAGTGTTTTAGCTACCGTTTTTTGTTTTGAAGCCAGTAACGACATTTTGGCTTATGATTGTATTTTGTTTTATTACTTCATTACTAAGTGAATCAACTTTTTTATATCTCTTTTTTCCACCCTTCTCTATATTTTCTTCATATTTAATATTTATACCCTATTCAATTCCCTTATTTCTCCTTTTTACACTATCCCCCTTGGAGAAAAACCTCTATATAAGGATGTAACTTAGGATAGACTATCATACCATCTGAAGAAAGGAAAAAAGATGAATGAAGGCAGCGAGAATGATTGTTTGATATGGGAAAATAATGAAGTGTGGTCATTTTTGAACTCCGACAATGGCCAACTAGTTGGGAGCGGTGTAAATCCGAAGTGGGATAACAACACTTTTATAAAATTACATTTTGTAGCAAAAATAGCATATTTTTAAGTGGGATAAGTCACTTTCACATTTTGGGCATGTTAGCAACCACCTTTCACGCCACTTCCAAATCAATGTTATCTCTTTCCTTTATCTCACTTTATCTTCTTTTACAAAAAAAAAAAATCTCCTGTTTTTGAGGTTTTGTAAATTTTTTGTTGGAAGATTGTGGAGGATTAACACAAGATAAGATCTTAAATTTATTTCTACACCTATTTTCAGATTTCTCTTTCTATTCTTTACCTTTTCTTACGTTCCTCTCCCCTCTTTGATAAAGATTGTGTTTCATAAAATCAAATAACTATAAAATTTTAATTATTGCGTGTTATCTCTTTCACAAATTATAATTTTTTTTATATTTTTCTCTACACCATTCTCATTGTCGATTTAGAGTTTTTTGTTTGTATAATTATCGAGGTCTTCTCTAATGGCAGAACACACATCAAATAGGGGTATACCACCTATCAATTTTGTTTTTGATAATTCACTATCATTTAGTCTTGAACCAAATCAAGATGAAATTTTTAATGTTGCTTCTACTCCTTTACAATCGAAGAAATCAGTGAGTATCGAAGAGGTTAGGTTCAAGCATCATAACGATTCCGAGAAGATGACCGATATTATGAAATAAAATGGGTGAAAAAATCATCATCTCCAAGATTCCCAAAATTACAATGATCTCAGAAAAAAAGAAAAGCAAAAGAAAATGAAGAATCAAACAAAATTTTGAGTGATATTGAAAACTCTTCTGAATATAATTTCGAAGAAAACAAAGAGGAACGAAAATTTTGTATATATTTATTAGCCAACATGTACTCATTTATATACATATACAAATCTGGTTGTGTATATATATATATATATATATTTGGGCATGTGCAGAGATATGTAAAGATTTCTACTAATTTGTGCATAGATGCGTACGCATTTTTATATATTTACACTTGGGACATATGTTTAGAGATTTATGTCCTATATGTATATAAATACATATGGATTAGTGAAGTATTATGTAAATACATAAACAGATGTATATGTATTTTTGTATTGTATTGAGCGTGTGTATTTTTTTTACAGTGTAATAAAAAAAAAAATTATAAAAATTTGTGCTAAGATATTACAGCGATATGTACCCATTTGTATGTATATACATTTGCAGCATATTTGCAGAGATTTATGTCCTATATGTATCATTTGAGGATTTTGCTTAAAGTTTAAAGAAGATTTTCAAAGCAAAAGAAAATTTTTATTTGCTACGTTCTATAGGAAACGTTAATGATTTTTTCATATGTATTTTTTTAGTTATGCATATGTATTTATAAGTGCATATGTATTTTATATTTCTGCATATGTATTTATATGACTGAATATGCAATTATAGATATGCATATATATTTTCTGTTAAGCTTAGATTTTTTAAAGACGTGTATATGTATTTTTTCAGATTTTTAATGCTTGCCTATGTAGTTTACGTAGAACTATCCATATATAAAACTAAAAATATATATATGTATTTTTAGATTTTTATATGTATATTTCAAGTTATTGTATTTTTTTTATTGATTCTGTTGGTACATTTATTGGTTACAAATATAATGACGTTGAATAAATTTAAAATAATGTTTCAATTTTCGTTTTATGTTTAATATCACATTTGTTGTATATATATAGATGTACAAATTTTGATTATTGATGCTTATTCAACTTACATTGAATGTTTCGTGGTTAGTTTTATATTTTTTTATTAGTTTTATGTTTCTGTTAACTGCATATGTATATTTTCAATTATGCATATGTATTTATATGGATGCATATGTATTTTCTGGTTCTGCATACAAATTTATATGACTGAATATGTATTCATAGATATGCATATGTATTTTTAGTTATGCTTAGGTTCTTACATATTTGCAGATGTATTATTTAGGTCTCTATATGTTATTTTTCAGATTATTAAAGTTTGCATATGTAGTTTATGTAGAACTATACATAATAGAACTAAAAATGCATATATATTTGTATCAGTATATTTAATTAGAATCAATTACACTCATTTATTCACAATGAACTAAAATAACTTTCAAGTTCAGTAAATAAGTGCAACAATTTTAAGAGTAAACAAATTCACATACATGTAACATACGACTTCAAATACATCTCTGATAATACATCATGTGACTTTTTATAAGTTTTTTCACGTTTTTTCATAGATGTCACATACATACATAACTCGGTACATTTTTGTATACATCATCAACAACTTTTATGATGCTTCTATTACAATCAGAAACAACACACATGTGTAGACACGTAATTTTGTCCCTCCTCGAAAATATTTTTTACCATTTTACCCTCGTCTTACTGTGTGCCCTCACCCGTGTGATTATATCCCACAAAAATACAAAAAATAATAAACTAACCACTCAACCAATTAAATCTCAACACCCTCTACCTTATCCTAACCACCAACATCACCCTAGGATAGGCGTGTGGTGCATTAATGAATTTCTAGTAAGAGAAGGATTCATTAGATGTTGTGACTGGTATGCTTCGTGTTACCAACCCTAGAAGCATCACAGTAAAAAATAATCCATCTGAACTATCTGTCCTTAATTATCCGACCTTAAAAATTCACCTTCTTCTAGGTCAGCTTAGTTAACGAAGAAAATAGAACTAAAGCTCAAGCGGGGTTCACAAAGGTTCTTTATGGATATGGGGTTTTAATTGGGTAAGGAGAAACTGAATTATGCTGATGACAAGTACAAGGCAAACCCACCATAAACTTTCAATAATTAAATTGTCAGCTCCAGCAAGTCATAAATGACTTGGGGCAGCTATAGGAAAGATCAAAATGGTGAAAATGTATGGAAATGTATAAAATGGCCCCCTTGAAGTTGATTTTTACACGTATATGTAATTGTGCATTTTCGGCGCGCGCGTGCATCGGGCGACTAACGAACTCCAGTGAGGAAAGCGCCAATGAATACTTAAATCGATAGCCTACCCCTTGCGCCCCATCTACCCTACCTCACTACCCCACCCATGTGACCCCACCACATTTCTTTCCCACAAAGAAAAGGAGAACACAATAGCACAAACAGATAACAATAATTTTGAGGGGCCCCATGAAAATTCTTTTATTCTTCTACACAATTTACTATCACAGGGGTAGATAACAATATTCCCCTTCACAGGAGAGGGATACATAGAAAATCCTCACCATTTGAAAAAAAAAATTCTCCATTCACCACAATTGACAATACACACACAGCACATATGATAAACCCACACACACCCCACACCAAAAAAATACATCTCGCCAAAAAACACACACCCACACATGTCGAGTGAGAAATTAGAGATGGGAGAGAGATTGAGAGAAGAGAGAAAAAAATGGGCTGACGGTTTCGACGAGCCTTTATTGGGAAAATGCCACCATCGCACCAGTCGCATCATCTTTCTACTATTCACACCGTCACCGAGCTTGTGGGACCCCGGTCAAGTGAATACCATGAAGCCCAACTCCGATCCGATTGAGTTTGATGACTTTCAATCCAATTTCGGCGAATCCAGTACAGATTTGGCCTTTGCAGTTTTTAATTTGCGATTTCTAGTTAGGGCCGACGAAAAACCAAGATGGGTCATAGCAATTTGATGTGGGAAGTTCGTGATTGAGGGTCGATATTGAGGTTCCATTGGGATCGAGGTTCCGTGGCTTTGTGAGTTCCGATCCATCTTGGTTGTTCAAAATAAAACCGTCAAATTGAGATCCAATTCTACTTCCTTGTCTTTTTATCTCATGATTTATTCTATTCAATGCATTGAATTGAACATGGTATGAATTGTTGTTGTTGAGATTCTATGATTAATTTTGTGATTATGAACTGCGTGTTGAAATGACACTTTATTGGTGTTTAGAATGGATTTGGGTCGGGGATCGAAAATTGATAAAAGTGAATATTATGGTATTTTGATTTATTGTTGATGTTGAACGTTATATGTCATCGAGCGGGTAGGCAAACAATAGTCTCGGATAGGTAAATTTAGAATTGGTGGATTGTTGGAATGTTTGGAATATTTGTTGGATGTTTCCTACTTTATCGCATAAAATTGACATTGTATTCATTTGTCGGGGAATGCCCCAAAGGAATTAAATTTATTCACCGGGGAATGCCCCAAAGCTTCAAGTACTTGAAGACGGCACACGATCAAGGTCCAGAATGTCGGGTGGAGAAAGCAATGGAGCGTAGTCAGGATTAGCCTAGAATAAAGTAGGTTTATATTTTTTTATTTTTTATTTCGGGACTGTATAATTGAACCACACACTAAATTTTGGATTGTTTTGTTTTGTTTGCTTGATTGATTGTTTTGCGTGCTTCATATGGTTTATACATTCATGATGTCAAACTAGTCGATATGCTCCACCAAGCGACCGTGGTCGAACCACAGGATCGAGGGGTGCCTAACACCTTCCCCTAGATCAATAGAATTCCTTAGCCGAAATCTCCGTTCGCAAACCAGTTTTAAACAGTCAAATCATTTTGAAAAGGATTTTCCAAAGGTGACTTGGTACACCGGATTATGCCAAGTGGTGACTCTGAGTTTTGAATATAAAAAGTTCTTTTTCGAAACAAATCTTCACTTTTGTCACTTTAATAATAAAAACCCTTTCAAAATCGTAAAAATATTCTTTTGGGGAGTTAAAAAGGGGTGTGACAGCTCTGGCGACTCCGCTGGGAAATTTTCAAAATTCGAGCTAATTTTGGAGTTGTATCGGCTTTGTTTGACATTATGGGTGTATAGACATTATTTGTGTTATTGTTCGTATTCATTTTATCAGTGTTGAGTTCCTACGTGCTCTTTGTTTATAGTTTTACTTTATGTGTTACCGCTTTATATCTGGCATCATGTGCATAACCCGAGTCATTCTTTCTGCAACAAGTCCATAGTACACATGTTGTGCACGACCTCTAGTTGAGTCACCCTTATTTTAGGAGGGAGAACCGTCGGTGTTATGGAGTGGGTGGAAAGCTCTTGCATCCACTATCGACCATACGCACCCCCGAACAGCCTTGTTAGTGAATCCCAGCATAGGTCAGCCTTTAGGTCATGCTTATCTGCGTCATATTGAGACCTAGTGGGACCCACGTGGCCCTTCGTAGGAGACTCACTTCTAAAGCATCCCTACGTGCTAAATGTTGCATCTCTAAGGATAATGTGGTCATTTGATAGACTGATTTGGGAAAAGCATGTGTTAGAAGTAAGGTGTGTAGACAAGAAAGTGTTGAAAAAAAGAGAGAAAAAGAAAAGGGTGAGTCAAAAAAGAGTTTCGTAAGTTTTAGAGTTCTTTATGGCTTTTGATTTTTATTTTTTTTATTTTTTCACAATCCCAAAATTCAAAACGATTAATTTTTACCTTTCGCACTCATTTTCTCAAAAAAATATCAAAAAGATTTTCTTTTTATTCCTTTACCATGCATTCATAATTCGAAAATTTCCAAAGATTTTTTTCTCAAATAGGAGCTTTTATAAAAGGAAAATTCAAAAGAAGATGGTAGAAGTTTTGTATATTTCATATCTAAAATATCAAAAAGATTTTTCTTTCATAGCTGTTGGTGTCATTTTTGTGTGAAGTGTCAAATTAAAACCCAAAAAGATTTTTCTTTCATCGTCTGTCTGTAATCGTGTCGCTCAAGTTAATTTTTAGTTTGTTATTTAATCTTTAATTGTCCAATCTGGATGAACTACACACCCCTGATTCTCCTCTCGAGAGAGTGAGATACGTAGGCAGCCTATTATAGGTTCGGAGATCTTATTTCAAAAAATTAAAAAATATTTTCTTCACTCTTCATTTAGGGTAGGTGTTTCATATACATCTTTAAAATAAAACTATAAAAAGATTTTCCTTTAATAGTTTTAAGTTTCATTTCATATGAAATGTAAAATTGAAAACCCAAAAAGATTTTCTTTGATAATCGTAGGTTTCATTTTGTATAGAAACCTGAAAAAAAAAAAAACTAAAAGATTTTCTTCTCTCTTTATTTAGAGTAGATGTCATATACATCTTTAAAATAAAATTAAAAGAAAAAAAATTTCTTTAATAGGTTCAAGTTTCATTTTCGTATTAAATTCAAAACTGAAAACCCAAAAAGATTTATTTGGTAATCATAGAATTTCACTTTGTAGAAGGGTGTTTAAACCTGAAAAATACAAAAAGATTTTCGTCAATTCTTTGGATAAATTATTATTTTCTTTTCTTCTTAAAGTTTCAAGAAAAAAAAAGAGTTTAATTTGGCCATTTTTGCAAGACTTCATGAACTACACACACCTGATTCTCCTCTCTTGGGGGTGAGATACGTAGGCGCCCTTCTCGGGTTCGGTGACATTTTCAAAAAGAAAAAAAGAAGTTTTTGAAAAAATGTTAAATTCTAACACACTGGTTATCTCTTGTTCAGTTAGTTTAAGGTGGTTGGTTTGCGGCATTTTGGCTGGTTCTCCATATTGCACCAAGTCATCGAGAAAGTTATGGCCAACAAGGATACCGAGTTTGTTGTCACTAATCAGATAGGGAGTTTGGAAAATGAGAATTTAGGATCTAATGAAGAGATTCAAAAATTAAGGCAGCAAATGATAGAAATGCATCAAGCTTAGGCTAATGGGTTGCCGCCTCCTTCAGTTCCCACTGATAATCTGGAGCATCTTTCTAGTTTGCCTCCCGTGTCACATTCACAATTTCTCATTTTTGTTGACATGCCACAACATGCATCAGGATCGACTCCAAGGCAACAATATTCAACCACTAACAATGTTCATTTCCTCACTCCCCAATTCAAGACTACCACATACTCGGCTCCACCTGTTGTTCATGCTTTTACGGCACCACCCCCACCTGAAGCTTCTACTTTTGATGTTCATCCCTAAATTGTACCTCCCTACTCTACAAGAGAGCCTGCATTGAATATTACTGGTGATCAACATTACGCTACCGAGCCTACATTCAAGTTGACTGGTCTTTTCGGTGACACTCACCCGCCTGAATTTTCTTCTAACACAGAGAAACCTGTTATGACAGAAGAACAAGAGAAAATGACCAGAAAATTGAGAATTCTGGAACTGGCTATGAAGAACTTGCAATGACTTGGGGGTTGCAAAAGTGTCTCATATAAGGACTTAAGCATGTTTCCAGATGTCAACCTTCCTCCTGGCTTTAAAATGCTGAAGTTTGAGAAATATGATGGACATGGGGACGCAGTGGCACATTTGAGATGTTATTGTAACCAGTTAAGGGGTGCTGAAGGGAAGGAAGAACTACTTATGGCTTATTTCGGGGAGAGTCTTTCAGGCCTAGCTTCGGAATGGTTTGTTGACTAAGACATCGACAAGTGGATTAGTTGGGATGGCCTAGCTAATAAATTTGTGCAACTATTTTAATACAATGTGGATTTGATCCCTAACAAAAAATCCCTAACTAGTATAAAAAAGAAGAATACTGAGAGTTTCAGGGAGTATGTGATTAGATGGCGCGAACAAACTGCTAGAGTAAAACCGCCAATGAAAGAAAGCAAAATAGTGGAGGTGTTTATTAAAGCACAGGATGAAACATATTATCAACACTTATTACCTGCATCAGGCAAGTCATTTATTGAGGTCCTTAAAATGGGGAAGATGATAGAAGAGGGAATTAAGGCGAGTCGCATTGTAAGTTTTGCAACATTGAAAGCGAAAACTCAAGAAATTCAAAAGGGTTCAGGAAGTGTTGGGGAGACAAATAATGAGGAAGATGCATCTTCTATTGTAGTTGGACATCGGGCACAATCAAGAAGACCTCGTTGTCGCCACTCTCAGGCTCAAATCCAAGTTCATACCTAAGCTCCATATAATCACTCTCGAAATTCATTATACTCTGCTCCTCCACCTTCATATCCAGTATATAACACACAACCACATGTTCAACCCCCATCTTACCCATAGTGGAACACACCAACTCCTCAGAGTCGTCCTCTAATTAGACAAACATACCAAAACCCTTCTAAGCTTGATTTTTGATCCAATCTAAATGATGAAATGAGGCAGAAGTCGGGAGATAGCTTCACACCAATTGGTAAGTCGTATGCCAGTTTATTTTAGAGGTATAATGGGGCATGATCGCTCCTCTCCTTGTGTGCACCCTTAATCGGTGTTCCAGAAATTTTGATTCTAATGTACGTTGTGCGTATCATTCTGATGCTCAGGGTCATAGTATTGAAGATTGTCGAGATTTAAAAAGAGAAATTAAAAAGATGATTTAAGATAGATCAATTATGGTGCAGAACATTTACAGTGAGGGAAGCTGTAGTCATACTGATATGCAAACCAGTGGCTAAGTTGTCAGGCTGAGCAATTGAGAAGTCACCCTTCTCCCTACTAGGAAGAGGTGTGGTAGTTTATTTTCTTTTCTTTTCTGTTTTTCGAATTATTTCAGGGTTGTAGTTCGGGATCTATCTTGTTTTATCCTTTTGTCATTTAGGTTCAAACCCTTCTATCTTTTATTTCAACTAAATGAATTGTCCCTTTTCCTTTGTGTTTTAAATATGTGTTATTTGTTTGTTTTCTTTATACAACACATTTTATGTTGACTCTAGTGATACGACATGCTTGCGGAATTTTCAGCCAGATCTTAAAGTCCAATTTAACCATGAAACATGGAATTAGAGGACTAAGGGTGGAAAAAGCATCTGAGAAGAATTGATAGAATGTTGACACATTTGGTGACCATGTTGAAGCCTTCTTTCAAAATTAAAGAAATTATTTTGAGAATCACAAGAATAACTTGGTCATCAATTGAAAAACAAAGCTCAATTAGGTCAAATAGCGGATGTGTGCTCCCGAAGAACAGAACAAAAATCAACTCCACGAAAGCATGAATCATTCAATGTGAGGGATGTACAACAAAGGTGGAGTTGATGTTTGACAAGTGTAGAAGAAGAGGTGGCACATATGCTCGGGGCAAGTTAGTGTTGTAAAACATGTCATAAATGATGTTGATCGTGCACTTTCACATTGTATGCTGTGTACTAGTATTTTCAAGGATTGATATGACAAAGGTATTTCATTCTGCTATCCAAATATTGTGTCATCCTATGTTTACCCCATTTGAGACTTAGTGTTATTTTCTTTTATACCCCTCTTTTGGAATCAAGATAGAGTCAACAAAGCTCAAAAGAAAAGTATCGAGCAAAACAGTAGAGTCAGAAAAAATTTTAAAAAAAAAGTAGAAGAAAATATGTCCAAAAAGAAAGTACAGAGGAGTGTCGAGAAAAATAGAGTCAGAAAGTTTCAAAGCGAAAAAAAGTCAATAAAAGAGAAATGCAAAAAAATATCAGAATCAAGCAAAAGAACAAACTGTCAAAACTACGCATGACCTGATTCTCCTCTCTTGAGGGTGAGATGCGTAGGTTTCCCTACTCAGGGGTCGGTCAACACAAATAAAAATTAAGAATTGCCCAGTCAAAAACTAGGGCATGATTTAATCCTCATTGTTTGAGTCGATTCCAAAAGTTGTAAGTCCTACCCTACTTTAAGTGTCATTGGCCCCATGTCATCCTTTCTTTCTAACCAATCCAAAAGCTAAGTTACAACCAAATAAAAACCTTCAGATCAATCTTTGAGAATGTTAAGGCTAAGTATGCAATGGATGGGATGATGCATTTGGGAACTAATTGTCTTCCTCAGTATAAGAAATCAAGAGAGAAATAAAAAGGAGAGTCTTATTTGTGAAAACCCTCACGGGCACCATAAGGCGATGGTAAATTGAGAGAAATAAAAAATGAGAGAGTCTTATTAGTGAAAATCCATACGGACACCGTAAGACGACTGTGAGTTGGGATAGATGAAGATAAGAGAATCTCATTGGTGAAAACCCTCACAAACACCAAGAGGTAATGGTGAACTGAGAGAAAAAAAATGTTGTTGGCGAAAATCCTTCAAGGCGCCACTAGCCGAATGAGGTGTTTCAATGTCATTAACTCAACAATAACTGGTAGAAAGCGTGGATGAAAAGATCAGGCGGATTAATCCAAAATGCATGGCATAATCATTAGAATTGGCTGTCACTTTTATATAAATTTTTGCTTCTTTGTTTCAAAAGGGGACATTCATTGTCTTTTATTTCTTCTCTTTATTTTGTTTTATTTTTCTTAAGTCAGTTATCCAAATAAAAATTATTGTCATTTTTCTCTTGTCTTTGAGTCAAGTCCATGTCAAAACAAGTGAGAAAAGTTTTCAAAATTAGCTACCAGCTCCTTCAATTGCACAAAGCAAGACAAAAGGCCAACACATGAAAGAGACATGATTGTGAGCCGAAGTAATGCATGCAAAAAGTTTTGTCAGCAGACAAGTCTGGGAATTCATGGAAATACCAAGGTTCAAAGGGGTTATCTGAGGAGCATGGCAAAGCAGAGATACTGTGTTTGTTTTAAAGTTACTCTTAATCATCTGAGTTTGAGTCAATGAAGCAGCAAGTTAATGGCATATGCTAAGGGTTGGAAGCAAGGTTAAATGTGACAAGGGAAAGAGTGATCGCCGCAAAAGCTAAAGCCACAAACCAGCCACCATGTTTTAAACTCACAAGTTTTCTTTGATGAAACAGGTAATAAATTACATTCAAATCAAGGACTTCAAAGTTTAAATATCAAGGGATGCAATGCCTCACTTTTACAAATGCAAGAAGCAATGTTGCTGCACAGGTTTAATAGTCAAATCATGGTAAAATTCACCATTCTACATCCCTCGGAGACACACTTTCTTGTCCAGGGATTTCAGTTTTCAATTGTTAGGTGATACACTTCTTAAATTGAACCTTTACTCTTAGAAGACGTACCTTTTAGTCAAGTCATTCCCTTTGATTCCTATAAGACGTACCTTTTAGCCGAATCATTCCCCTTAACCCCTAGAAGACGTATCTTTTAGTCGAGTCGTTCCCTTTGATTCCTATAAGACGTACCTTTTAGTCGAATCATCCCCCTTGACCCCTAGAAGACGTACCTTCTAATCGAGTCATTCCCTTTGACTCTTAGAAGACGTACCTTTTAGTCGAGTCATCTCTCTTTGATTCCTATAATACATACCTTTTAGTCGAGTCATCCCCCTTGATTCCTATAAGACGTACCTTTTAGTCGAGCCATCCCCCTTGATTCCTATAAGACGTACCTTTTAGTCGAGTCATTCCCCTTGACCCCTAAAAGACGTACCTTTTAGTCGAGTCATCCCCCTTGATTTCTATAAGGCATACCTTTTAGTCGAGTCATTCTCCTTGATTTCTAGAAAATGCACTTTCTAGTCAAGTCATTGCACTTAATCCTTATGAGACGCACTTCCTTGTTAGTTTTCATTTGTCAGATGACATACTTTTTAATTTAAACTTCTATCTCTAGAAGACGCACTTTCTAGTCAGAATTCCTCACTTTAATTCTTAGGAGACGCACTTCCTAGTCTTGTTCATTCAATTTTACCCTCAAGAGATGCATTTCTTGGTCAGAGTCTTGATTCATTATTGCAACATGCAAGTAGGTATGATCTGACTTTCTCAAAAGTCTTCTGATGGTAAACTGGGGCAAAAAAAAAATTTATATCTGTTTTGGAACTTTACTTTTTTGGCAAACAATTTTCTCTTTACAATAATTTTGTTTGGGATAATTTTCTTTCTAGTTTTGATGTGATTTCAGGAGCCCGTCCGAAGCACAGGACGAATAAATGGAAAGTCAAGCGGCAAGGTGAAGAAATTGAAAGTCAAGCAACAAGGTGAAGAAGTTGAAAGTCAAGTAACAAAGTGAAGAAAATGAAAGTCAACAGATCAAAAATAGCAAGTCAGGAGCCCGCCTGGAGAACAGGATGAAGAAATTGAAAGGCAAACAACAAGTTAAGAAAATCGCAAATCAGGAGCCCGCCTGAAGAATAGGGTGATGAAACTCAAGTCAAGAGTCCAAAAGAAGCTGCATAGATAGGATTTTTGTAATTTCATTTATGTTTTTAAATTTTAATTTTTATTTTGATGTAATGACGGAGCCACAGACCGGAACCTCGACAGGACCTCACTCGACTCTCCAACTCGGTTGTCCTTCTACCTTTTATTTTTCTTTGAATAATGGTCGAGTCAAAATTTTGTCTCGTTGTCTACTTCTTTGTATGAAAACACTTTGTGTTTACATGCAAAGAGGGGCATGATGTAGACACGTAATTTTGTCCCTCGCCAAAAATATTTTTTACTATTTTACCCTTATCTTACTGTGTGCCCTCACCCGTGTGTTATATCCCACAAAAATATAAAAAATAACAAACTAACCACTCAACCAATTAAATCTCAACACCCTCTACCTTATCCTAACCACTAACCTCACCCTACCTCTACCCCACCTACCCTACCTCACTACCCTACCCATGTGATCCCACCATATTTCTTTCCCACAAAGAAAGGGAGAACACAATAGCACAAAGAGATAACAACAATTTTGAGGGGCCCCACGGAAATTATTTTATTCTTCTACACAATTTACTCTCACAGGGATAGATAACAATATTCCCTTTCACAGGAGAGGGATGCATAGAAAATCCTTACCATTTGAAAAAAAAAATCTCTATTCACCACCATTGATAATACACACACAGCACATACAATAAACCCCCACACACCCCTCACCAGAAAAATGCATCTCTCCGAAAAATACACACCCACACACACTAAGTGAGAAATCTTATATGAGAGAGAGATTGAAAGAAGAGAGAAAACGACGGGTTGACGGTTTCGGTGAGCCTTCGTTGGGAAAACGCCACCATCGCACCAGCCGCATCATCTTTCTACTATTCACGTCATCATCAAGCTTGTGGGACCCCGGTGAAGTGAATACCGTGAATCCCAACTCCGATCCGATCGAGTTTGACAACTTTCAGTCCGATTTTGGTGAATCCGGTACAGATTTGGCCTTTACAGTTTTTAATTTGCAATTTCCAGTTCAGGCAGACGAAAAACCAAGAAGGGTCATAGAAATTTGATGTGGGAAGTTTGTGGTTGAGGGTCGATGTTGATGTTCCATTCGGATCGAGGTTCCGTGGCTTTGTGAGTTCCGATCCATCATGGTTGTTCAAAATAAAATCATCAAATTGAGGTCCAATTCTATTTCTTTGTCTTTTTATCTCATGATTTATTCTATTCAATGCATTGAATTGAACATGGTATGAATTATTGTTGTTGCGATTCTGTGATTAATTTTGTGATTATGGATTGTGTGTTGAAATGACACTTTATTGGTGTTTAGAATGGATTTGGGGCGGGAATCAAAAATTGATAAAAGTAAATACTATGGTATTTTGATTCATTGTTGACGTTGAACATTATATGTCATCGACCGGGTAGGCAAACAGTAGGCTCGGGTAGGTAAATTTAGAATTGGTGGATTGTTGGAATGTTTGGAATATTTGTTGGATGTTTCCTAATTTATCGCATGAAATTGACATTGTATTCATTTGCCGGGGAATACCCCGAATCAACGCCCGGAACATCGGGTGGAGAAAGAAATGGAGCGTAGTCAGGATTAGCCTAGAATAGAGTAGGTTTATATTTTTGTATTTTTTATTTCGGGACTGTATAATTGGACCGCACACTAAATTTTGGATTGTTTTGTTTTGTTTGTTTGATTGATTGTTTTGTGTGCTTCATTTGGTTTATACATTCATAATGCCAAACTAGTCAATATGCTCCACCAAGCGACCATGGCCGAACCACGGGATCGAGGGGTGCCTAACAGCTTCCCCTCGATCAACAGAATTCCTTAGCCGAAATCTCTGTTCGCAAACAGTTTTAAAGAGACAAATCATTTTGAAAAGAATTTTCAAAAGGTGACTTGGCATACCGGATTATGCCATGTGGCGACTCTAAGTTTTGAATATAAAAAGTCCTTTTCAAAACAAATATTCACTTTTGTCACTTTAATAATAAAAACCCTTTCGAAACTGTAAAACTATTCTTTTTGGGAGTTAAAAAGCGGTGTGACAACATGTGTTTTCTTTCACTGTATGCCTTCTTCAGATTCTCAGAGAACCAAGTTCAAGATACATCATTTTCTGAATCAAGCACACCATATACCAAAGAAAATATGTGTCCTGCATATGTAAATAAATACATATAAATGAATGATCTAAATGGTAGACAAACACTCTCATTTAATATAGTAAGAAAATGTATATGACACATTACAATAATAACTATGTTTCACATATAAAAATTCAGTTAACATGTTGATCTTATACATTTATAGAGTAAATCATGATTGTTAATACATATTATACTATATGTGTTTTTTTCATGAATGACAGTTCAATACACACACATATTTTATACACGTTGAAGAACATGGTAGTTGAAAACATATACATATTGCATATGTATATTATATATACATATAGCTGAAAACATATAACAGTGAAATGTAATTTTTTGTATAACAGTGAAATTATTAAATACATCCTATTTTATTCTGTCAAATTTGTAAAATAATAATAATATACAACTGTCAAAACAAACAATGATTTTTATTAATTATACAAATGTAACAATAACATATAATTAAACTCAAATAATCTGATTGAGATAAACTTATAAGTTATCATTAAGTTCATGTCAAACACAATCAGAAAAAATTACGAATATATAAATACAATCTGGAAAAAAAAAACTGCTAAATGCATATCAGTTAAAATCAATTTTTTTAACAAATACGACTAACATTCAAATTTGTACGAATACGTTGAAAAAAAAAAGTATTTTGCAAAAAATAATGACTACTAAATTTAATGAAATTCATATACGAACTCACATTTTTAATTATAATGTATGAATTCGCAGAAAATAATTTTAGTTCATATACGAACTCAATATATGGATTTGCAGAAAACAATGACAGCTAAATTTTATGAAATCCATATACGAACTTAAATTTGAATTATAGTGTATGGATTCACGGAAAAAAATTTGAGTTCATATACTAACTCAAATTTTAGTTCGTATATGAATTCACTGAAAACAATGGCTGCTAAATTTGATGAAATCCATATACAATTGCATTGTTGATTTTAAAAAAAAAAAAAAAAATTTAAACACTAATCAAACATTACACACAAAATTTGATGAAATTCAAATACACAAATCAAATTCATTTTTCAATACCTGTAATTACAGTTTTTTTTTTTTTTTTGAATTTAGAAGCTCTTCAACTTCAATCTGATTTTTTGGGTGGCTGGTCATGAAAAAGGATTTTGAATTTTGAAAAAACTAACTGTAAAATAATGAAAGATATTAAAAAAGAGTCATATAAGGAAAAGAAATTTATAAAATTAAATAAATGCCATGAATTAAGGAATTTGTATAATTAAATGTACCGTAAATTAAGGAACAGTTTCTTCCCTTGTTTAACTCTAACTGATTAGAGTTAAATTAGGAACGGATTCTATATTTGTATATATATTTATATAGCAACATTTTACTCAAATACAGAATACTTATTGCTATTTTTCATAATTTTGAAACTGTTGCTATAAAAATTATAATTAAGGCTCTATAATTGCTACTTTTGAAATTTTTCCTTATTTTTAATATAACAAGTGAAGTCCAAGGAGGATAAGATATACACAGATCTTATCTCCACCTTTATGAAATAGAGGGATTATTTTTAATAAATTTTCGACTCAATCAGAATCAATTCACTTGGTGATAAACACATTCTTACAATTATTTTGTATATATGTACATGTTAATTCCAAAATGGAATGATAAGATGCACTTTGTTTACCAAAAAAAAAAAAAAGAAGAAAAACTAAAATAGAACTTCCGATTCTTTTGCACATCTATATCTATAATCTATATCTATAATCTATAATATATTAAAAGTGTGAAGTCCCTTAGAAAAGTGATTTGAACTTTTTACCCTTCATTAAAAGTCTCCTCAATAGACAAAATTGTCTTTTCACCTTTTTTTTTTTTAACAAAAAAAATTATTATTTAATCAAATTAAGGATTCCTACAAATATATGATAGAAATTAAACACTCCTAAAATATATGGGATAGAGATTAAGGACTTCTGAAATATGTGAAAAGAAAGAACCAACAAAATATATATGGAATCCTAATAAAATAAATATACTAAATTTTGATTATTAATTTTTTTTTTAAAGTCAGGTGATCTAAAATAGATATTCGGGTTCTCTTTTTGCTATTAGTATAGTTTTTCGTTGTTTTCTTAAAAAATATTTTGTCCGTGCTAAATTTTTAAGTAGAGGTGCCACTTCCATAAATAATGGCTTTTATTTATATTTGTCATTTTAAACTTTCTTTTTTTTTTTGTGATTTAGGTAATGTTTTTTCTAAGTAGGAGTCTATTTGTATTTTTCTTTAATCTTTTTTTCACGTTTTAGCTCTTTTTTTAGGTGTTGAAATTTATAATTTTTACTTTTTTAATTCCTTTTTGGTTTAGACAATGTTTACTTTTTTAATTCCTTTTTGATTTAGGGTCTTCTGTATATATAAAAAATATTAGTGGACAATCTCATTCATGAACTTTATCGTTAACATTGCTTCTGTATTTCTAAGTTTTCTTTTTTTACGAATTTTCTTTTATAGTAGATCTTAATGTGTGTCTTATTACTTTCTCTTATGTTTTTCACCGTAAATATATCATTCATATTCTTTATCAAAATTTTAGTTTCTTGAAGTGAATTTGTCCATAGGTATGTTTTCTAAAATTTTAGATTAGTTTTGAATTTTACAATAATAAATGATGTATTTTTGATAAACAATTATAAATTGAGAAATTTCTTTGTGAGTTTTGTTTATAGTATTTCATATACAATTAGTGATTTGAAATTGAATTATTTACAATTTTGGACAGATTATTTAGATCATCACATTTTGTCACGAGAAATTGATTGGTCATTCGGAATTCATGATAATTAGTAATGAAATTGACTTATTTATAATTTTGAATAAATTATTTAGATCGTCGCATTTCGTTACAAAAAATTGATAGGTCACTCTGAATTCATAATAATTAGTTGTCTTATTAATTAATTAAAGATTTTTTTTATTTATGCCTATAGTTAAAAAAAACTACGTGTACTATGTTCTGAGGATTATTCATGGGATCAGGATTTTAGGAGATTTGATTTTTATTTATTAGTTGTTTGGCTTATCATTAAATTTTTTTAATCACTGATTGTAGGTGTAAAGAGGCCAATTTCGAGAATTGCTCCTATTGATTTGAGGTAAACTTGAGAATTTTTTCTTAGTTTGATGTAAATTTGTATATATATATATATCTTCTCTTATTTATTTATTTATTTACATTACAATTTGAAGTGTTCAGTATCTGCATTGGAGCTCGACTGAATCCGAATTCACATAAAAAAGTTTCATATTAGAGGTTAACCGCTCTCTATTAAAGGTGACTTGGAACTTATTGTTCAAATCTAAGGTTGTCAAGAAATCAAATCGTAATACAATAAGGTAATAGTAACTTATATTATGATCAAGAACTATATCTTTATTGGGTGAACTTGAAAAAAATATCAAAAATATAATATGTGAAAAAATAGGAATAGATGAAACAATAAATTCATATCTCTTTTAAATACTCTATTTCTAAATTTTCATACAACATATTTAAAATTACAAGATTAAAGTATATTATAATATATTTCACATGTCTATAATAATTAAAAGAGACATTAGAAAATGTATGGTGAATTATCATGTTCTTCTTCATGTACATTTTTTTCTTAATAATATAATGTACACACAATAATTTATTCTTTTGATATTCATTTATTGTTAATTAACTATATTATACCTAAACTAGTAGCTATATAAGATTCCACACTTTTATAAAAAAAAAAAATCTTTCCCCTTCGATTAAATGCATAAGAAAGAAGTTTTCAACATATTCTGATTTCCATTTAAAATATCTACACTTTCTTAATCCGGATAATAATAATAAGATCTTTGTATGTGTTAATTTTTATATTAATTCAACTTGTTAACTGTATAAAGAATCTTTATATATACTAGTTGCGTATTTTAACTTGTTATTAGCGATAACTTGCTTATTTTTCATATTAATTGCTACTAATTACGCTTTTCTATGTATATAGAGTTAAATGAAATTATTCTTGAGTTTTAACTTGACAAGAAATTATATATTTTAAACTTTTAAGATCACTAAATAGCGTGTACAATAACTTTTATAAGAGGGAAAAATTGATTAGATGCAACACATGATTTGAAAATTGTGGATTCAAAAATCTAGTCTTTTTGAGTAATTTGTATATTATCAAATGAATATCTTTTGGACAATATATATATATATATATATATATATATATATATGGCTCGAAATCAAAGTCATATATCATAGTTTTGCCAAATTCAACCTTTCTATTCGACCTTCGCTTTGAGATTCATAACTTGCAAATAACCTGATAGTGTAGATTTCTTACACTATTGTCAGTATATATTAGTAAACCCAAAATCAATTTATATCACCAGTATGTAGAAATTGAATTCATTTTTTTTTTGTATGTATATGCCGGTAATTTCTTCTCTTTTTTTTTTTTTTTTGTGTGTGTATATACGCAGGCTGACAAATCCTCAATTGTTGATGAATCGATGAGATATATAAAAATACTGCAGAACACTGTTGACAATCTTAAAGAACAAAAACTTTCAAGGATTCAACGTGGGATAGCAAGGCTGTCCACGATGAATAGTCCCATAATGACTCCACAGAAGTTAAGTGTTGGCACTAGCTAACTGGGAACAATTTTTGGCTGACAAAGGATCTGCTAGTAACTCAGCTGCTATAACACCAACCAACAACAACAATGTGAATGTCATTCCCCTTTTGAACATTAATGTTCCAACTGATTTTGTGACATGGAGTTCAGATAATGTTGTGCTAAATGTTTGTGGAAAAGAGGCACATATTAGTGTGTGTTGTCCTAAGAAGCCTGGACTTTTTACCTTCATTTGTCATGTTCCGGAGAAAAATAAGATTAACAATGTGTCTGCTCACGTTTCATCTGATCAATTCAGAAGTCTGTTCATGATTCAAGAAATTATCTCTTTATGCACTGGGCTGTCTTTTTATTGGTATTTAGAAATTGATTTAATTCTTATGTATTAATATGTGCTCAATTTACAAATCTATGTTGGTCATTTTGAAAATTGTGAATTAGGGTTTTTAGTTAAGAAAAATAAAATAGTAGTCTTCGATTCATTTTACGTGTTTTTGCAGAGAAACTTTTGAATTTTGATGTATGAAATCAAGGGGTATACCATAAAAAAGTATTCCTCATATCTAGTGGTATTAAACCTGCTATGTCATTCCTCTAAGGGGTATTAATTATTAATTAGGACTAGATGAAATCAACGTTTTGGAATGAAAATCTTACTGCTTAGAAAGATCAATATTCCTTTTCTTTTTTAATAGATACTAAAATACATAAATCGAAACACATGAAATGCAACACCCACAAGAGTTTTTACTAATCATTTAATTTTTTTAATTTTTTTTTTGGTAGTAAGGATAGTACTATATTAGCATCATAACAAAAAAAGTCTACAGAGAGATGTTCGGTAGTGTAGCTACCATAGTATCTGCACGTAGTGCGTTATTTACAGACCATCCACGAGAAAGCAAAGCAGTAGGAATATTTACATAGGAACTAGGCGGTAAAACAGTCGTGGTTTTAACGCATCTAGTAGCAAAACTGCCTCCCTTGTCAGCTTCCAGAAGGTGTAGCAGATCCGAAGGAGGTGTCCAAAAAGTAGAAATAGTAGCCGTTAGTGGAGTACTAGTACGTAGAGTGGATGGTAGTGCAATAGCAGTAGCTTTTTTCGCCAGGCCATCAGCTAGCCTGTTCTGCTCTCTGTAGACGTAGCTGATAACTGGCCTATCCAGTTGAAGGAGCAGGTACCTGCAGTTTAAAACAAGAGTAGAAACATCAGTGCAATTATCGGTTTCCGATAACAAGTTGGTAAGTTGCTTAGCATCCACAATAACTTCTAAAGGTTTTAATTAGGCTGTGCATGCTGCCAAGGTGCAGACCTACAAATAAAGATAGAAGTTCAAGATGCATTATATCCTGGGCCGTAGTATAGGCTGTGAAGCCCATTATCTAGTCTCCGTGGGAGTTGCGGAAAATTCCCCCTAGCCCGCCGATTCCGTACTTAGTACACAAAGCAGCATCAGTGTTTAACATTAAATTATTTAGGTTTGGGGGATTCCATTTAACATAAAGGGTAATAGGTGTAGCCATAGCTCTTGGGGTACTGGCCAGGTAGCATTATTCAGCGGCTAAGTTTATGGCAGCAGTTGGCGATGGTGTACCAATTTGATTTTCGAACAAACATTTGTTACGGTGGGTCCAGATGGCCCACAGACAGTAAAGAATTAAAGTACCTAGGGGTATCATGGGAGCGGTTGTAGTGTGTTTACGAAGGTTATTACGTAACCAGGAAATAAGATTGCCAGCAGAACCATTTGGTGGGGTTAAAAAGCTCACCGTGCCTGTTTTCTCAATTACCTTTTCCCAGAATTGATCAAGGCCCGTGCATGTGCTGAGCAGGTGGGGAATTGTCTCAGGCTCATTCAACAGGCAACGCTTACAATTTGGTGACTGAATACTAGAGATATGATACAAGTATGCTGAAGTAGGTAGTTTATTTGACCAGAGTAGCCAGAGAAAGTATTTAATTTTTGAAGTGATGTTCAATTTCCATATCCAACTGTAGTCCCGTTGGGACGAAAGGTTGTCATCCTGAAGGATTATCTGATTGTAACATGACTTAACACTAAACCTGCAATGGGGAGTAAGTCCCCATTTAATGCGGTCGTATGTGTTTGGGAAAAGAGGGAAGCTGTGAACGGCTAGAATTTGGATCAGAATCGGCTGCGGGAGCACCAAAGGAAGACTAGACAGGTTTCATGAGTTATTTGTTCTATAATCGGAGATACATTTGACGTCCTCTAGGTGAGTTAGTGGCCCGAAAATCATGGACCGCAGAGTGATCCCCGGCTTTATCCATGGTTGGTTCCAAAAGTTAATGTACCTACCGTTGGCAGATTGCCAAATAATTCCTTTCTGGCAGTGTTGCCATCCAAGCATAAGGTTTCTCCATAATGCCGAAGCAGAACTAGAGTTTGCCGGAGATCTTATGTATTTATTCCCCAGGACAGACGCCCAAATTGAGCTCTGTGCATGAAAAAGTCTCCATGCAGTTGAAGCTTTGAATGCCTAAGCCCCCCTTTTCTATGGGTTTTGTTATAGTCGACCACTTCACTAGATTAAGCTTATTTCTAGAGTCAGTGGTGCCCCAAAGAAAATCTTTTTCATTCTTCTCCATTTTCTTGACGATTTGCCTTAAGTGATTAGGCAAAGCATTAAGCACGGACTTAATAAGAGTGATACGGCCTGCAGGGTAAGGAATTTTGCTTTCCAACCCGCTAACCGTCGTTTGAAATTATCCAGTAGGAATTGGTAGTCTTCCTTGACAGGCCTAGAGGTAAAGATAGGAAAGCCCAAATATTTACCTAGCTTGGTCCCTTCAGCTATTCCCAAAGAAGAACAAGCCTGATACTTAGTAATAGATGGCGTATTAGCCGAGAAGAATAGCCTGGTTTTGGCAAAGTTAATTCTCTGGCCCAAAGCCCTTCCAAAGACCGAAATAGTTTGAACTATATTACTGCAGGTGTGGTCTTTAATCTTACTACAAAGAATGATATCATCCGCGAAAAGGAGATGAGATATTGGGGGACCCCTCGGAGAAAGCTTGACGGGAGACCACAAACCAACATTCACTTGATCATTGAGAGCTCTAGATAGCCTTTCCATACACATAATGAAAATATATGGTGACAGAGGGTCGCCTTGGCGGATACCCCTTGTGGGGTAAAAGAACGGCAAGGCACTTCCATTTAGAAGAATAGAAATAGCCCGATGTAGTAATGCAGGACATGATCAAAGTAACAAGTCCTCTGAAAAAACCAAAGTAAAGAAGAGTATTGCGTATAAAGGACCACTCAAGGCGGTCGAAAGCCTTTTCTAAATCAATTTTAATAAGAACATTAGAATCTTTGGCTTTGGTACGCTTAAAGTAATGGAGGATCTCTTGAACTACAGCATTATCCGCCGCACGCCTATTTACCAGGAAACTAGGAATTTATTATGATACTTTTTCCTTTTTAACTTCTCCAAAAAATACAACACATTTTAATATATATTTGAAAACTCTTTTCTAGAAATGCCTCCTCTCATGCACCTAGTCTCACCCAAAATTCTCTCTATTTGTCGCATAAACCACAATATAGTTTAGTCATATATAGATTATGTTAGAAATAATTTAGGTTGTTTTACTTGAGCTGAGTGTTAATAAAAAACAGTCTCTTTACTTTCAACAAAATAAATATAAGGTTGTATACACATTACCCTCTTCAGTCCCACTTGTAAAATTTTACTGAGTATATTATTATTGTCAATGTTGTTGCTCCGTTCTGAAAACATGTTGATGTATATTCAGGCAACAGTTGATCTCTGGAGCACTATCAGTGGAAGACATGTACAAGCAAGCTGCACATGAATTAATGTCAGGAGTAAACCCCAAATGATCCATGTTTGTTTCATCAGCCAAAGCCAACTTAGTTAGAAGAGACCGTGAGGGTCATCGTATTTGCTTTAATAGTTCATTCGTAGAGGATGAACATCTGTCGTTGTAAAGACAATTCTATTTTGTTTTCATAGTTCATTCGATGGAGAGGATGAACATGTATGTTGCTGTTCATTCGGTGTAGGATATGTGTCTGTCGTCGTACAGGCAATCATGATCGCAGGAGTGAAACTATGGACTTTGGTCCATTTGATTTTCTTCCAATGATATTTATATATAACAAAAATCTTGGTTTTGGCAAATGTTTATGTGTTTTCTCTATGGTTATGTTTGGTATGGATGAAAATGTTTTCTATTTTTTTAATGTTTTATTTCAAAATATTAATTATCTCTATGAATATAGGTTTCTTAAAATGTAGTTTTAATTGGGGCAGAAAACACGTTCGATAAATTACATTTTAAGTTCATTATCTCCTTCCACCCCGAACGATCCCAACCTTATGACAACCCATACACCCATCAATGCCGGTCAATGGCAAAGCCATTAAAAGCAATATCTTGAGGCCCCATATTTTTAAGACCTTATTTTTTAAAAATTAATAATAAAGTAATACTATAGTAATATTCCTTAAAAATGAAAATTTTATGGTTTAAAAAGGCACATTTTCTTTATCAAAGAGGAAAAGAGAATTTGTTTAGCCAATTTGATTACATTTTTTAATATTCTTTTCAAGTTCTCACATATTGCAACAGATATATTGAAATGATGAATATTCTATGGTCGAGTTATAAATTTCAAAATTAAAATTCTATAACCTAATATTTTTTTATAATTTTATCTTTGGAATTATGTTTAATCTAAAAATTTAAGGCCTCTTTATAATATTTGTCTCAAAGTGCCTAACATTCCAAGCTTATTGCGAAATTCATCTTTTAGTTGGTCTTTAATTAAATTATAGCATAATGAAAATTCTTTCAGAAATTCAACAATTTTATTAATGATTTGAGAAAACACGACAATAGAACTCAACTTTTGATTTTTGCTTTTTCTATTTGTTTTTTCATATTTTTATTGGTTTACATGAATAAGTCATTCATGTCATTATTGATTTATTAACTAGGAGATAATTTGTTTTTCTTTTTTCTTTATGTCAAAGGCCAGAAGATGATAGCATAGGTTTTTCACTCTTTTCTTATGAGGGCATGTACTACAACTTCAAACTCATAAGCCTGGGCTAGACTTGCCTCCCTTCTGTGA
>NC_061118.1:166452584-166456198 GCF_002878395.1 Capsicum annuum
AGGTCGACCCAATTCTTCCTGATTCCGGCAAGGTCCGCCGAAAAATAAGAGAAACAGCAAAAAGGGCGTATGAATTTTAGTACTAGTTTCATGTTGCTTTCTCGATTCTGATTCAGGTTGGAGAAACAGAGAAAAAGGTATATAGAGCTCAGGTTGGTTGGTTGAGGTTCGATTTAAGGGTCATCGGTGCGGACTCTACCGAATTTAATCGAAATAATACATTGAATTGAGAAAGTTTTAAATCGAGGTCCAATTCTACTCTTTTCCTCTTTTTATCTCATCGTTTATTATATTTGGCATGTTGGATTGAATATCATGTGTTGCTTGATCCTTGTTTATGATGAATAGTAATTTTTTTTTATTCATGGTTGGTTCCCTTGATTATAGATTGCACGGTGAAATGGTATCTCGTTTGAGAATTAAAATTAATTTGGGGGTGAGAATTGAAAACTTGACATAATTGGTGAACTTTGATTAGTTTGATTCATTGGTTGTTTGACTTGAAATGAACGCTAATTGAACTTGGTAGTATCATGATACGTCGATTGATTTAGACAAACATAGGTTGGGTAGGCAAAGTTTAGAATTTGTGGCTTTGGTTGAATGTTGAAAATTCCGTGAATGTTTGAAATTTTATTGAATAGTTTGATTTTTCTGCACTAATTATGTATTCATTTGGCTGGGGAATGCTCCGAAGTATCTTGTACTTGAAGACGACGCACGATCAAGGCCCGAAACGTCGGGTGGAGCAAGAAATGGAGTGTATTTTAGAATTGGCATAGAATAGAGTAGGTTTATATTTTCGCATTTTTCTATTTCAGGATTGTAATAATCGGACTGGACACTATAATTTTGGATTTATTTTGTTTGTTTGTTTGATTAATTGTTTTGTGTGATTTTGTGTGGTTTATATATTCATAATGTCAAATTAGCCGATACGTTCCACCAAGCGACCGTGGTCGAACCACGGGACCGAGGGGTGCCTAACACCTTCCCCTCGGTCAACAGAATTTCTTAATCGGAATCTCTATTTGTAGATCAGTTTTTAAGGTCTAACTGTTTTGAAAAAGATCTTTCAAAGATGACTTGGCACACCAGATTATGTCAAGTGGCAACTCTGAATAAAAATGTAAATAATCCTTTTTCAAAACAAATTTTTAGTCTTTTGTCACTTTAATGATAAAAACCCTTTCGAACCTTAAAATAAATGAATCTTTTTGGTTAAAAAAGGGGTGTGACAGCTCTGGCGACTCTGCTGGGGACTTTTCAGAATTCGAGCTTATTTTTTGGAGTTGTATCGGCTTAGTTTGATATTATGGGTGTGTAAACATTGTTTGTGTTATCGTTTGTTGTTATCATTGTTGAGTGTCTACGTGCTCTTTGTTTATAGTTTTTCTCTTATGTTTTACCGCTTTATAACTGGCATCATGTGCATAACCCGAGTCAATTCTTTCTACAACAAGTTCTGTAGTACATGCTGTGTACATGACCTATAGTTGAGTCACCCTTATTTTAGGAAGGGGGAGCCATCGGCTGGTATGGATAGGTGGACAGCCAAAGCAGCCACTATCGACCATACGCTCCCCCGAACAGCCTTGTTAGTTAACCCCAGCGTAGGTCAGCCTTTAAGTCATACTTATGTTCATCATATTGAGACCTAGCGGGGCTCATTTGGTCCTTTGTAAGAGACTCACCTCTACAGCATCCCTATGTGCTAAATGTTGCATCTTTGAGGGTAACGTGGTCATTTGATGGATTGATTCGGGGAAAGTATGTGTTGGAAGTAATGTGTGTAGGCAATGAAAAATTGAAAAAAAAAAAGGAAAGTGAGTCGAAAAAAAAAAGAATTAGTTTTTTGAGTTCTTTATGGCTTTTGTCTTTTCACAATCTAAAAATTCAAAAAGTTTTTTTTCACCATTTGCACCATCTTCGGAAAATACAAAAAATATCAAAAATATTTATCTTTTGTTTCTTTAGTAATCGTTCATAATTTGAAAATTTCAGAAAAGATTTTTCATTCATAGGAGTTTTCATAAAAGAAAAATTAAAAAAAGATGGTAGAAGTTTTGTACATTTCATATAATGAAAATACCAAAAGATTTTTCTTTTATAGTTATTGGTGTCAGTCTTATGTGGAGTGTCAAATTGAAAATCCCCAAAAAAGTTTTTATCGTTGTAGTCGTGTCTCTTAAGTCAGGGTTAAGTTTAGCCTTGATCTTTAATTGTCCAATCTGGAAAAACTACGCACCGCTGATTCTCCTCTCTCGGGAGTGAGATACGTAGGCAGCCTATTATAGGTTCGGGGATCTTATTTAAAAATTCAAAAAGATTTCCTTCACTCTTCATTTAGAGTAGGTGTTTCATACATGTCTTGAAAAGAAAAATACAAAAAAAAAAAAAATTCCTCAATAGTCGTAGGTTTCATTTTTGGTTGATCTTATTTGAAAAATCCAAAAAAAAAGATTTTCTTCACTTTTCTTTTAAAGTAGGTGTTTCCTATACATCTTTAAAAGAAAATCACAAAAGAGATTTTTTGTTAATAGCTTCAGTCTCATTTTCGTATGAAATTCAAAAATTGAAAACCCAAAAAAAAAAATTCTTTGGTAATCATAGGTTTCATTTTGTATAGGGAGTTTAAACCTGAAAAATGCGAAAAGATTTTCGTCAATTCTTTTGACAATTTGTTATTTTTGAAGTTTCTGGAAAAAAAAAAGAAAAAAAGAATTAATTGGCCATTTTGGCAAGACTTCACGAACTACGCACACCTGATTCTCCTCTTTCGGGGGTGAGATACATAGGCGCCCTCTTGGGTTCGGTGACCTTTTCAAAAGAAACAAAAAAAAGGTTTTGAAAAAAAAAATGTTGAATTCTAACGCATTTGTTATCTCTTGTTCAGTTAGTTTAAGGTGGTTGGTTTGTGGCATTTTGGCTGGTCCTCCGTATTGCACTAAGTCACAGAGAAAGTTATGGCCAACAAAGATATCGAGTTTGTTGTCACTGATCAGATAGGGAGTTCGGGCAATGAGAATTTAGAAACTAATGAAGAGATTCGAAAATTAAGGCAACAAATAATAGAAATGCATCGAGCTTGGTCTAATGAGTTCCCACATCCTCCATTTCCCGCTGATAATCTGGAATATCTTTCTAGTTTGCCTCGAGTGTCATATAAATAGTTTCCTATTTTTGTTGACACGCCACAACATGCATCAGGACCTGCTCCGGGGCAACACTATCCAAACACTTCCAGTATTCATTTCCTCACTCCTCAACACAAAGCTACCACATGCTTGACTCTACCCACTGTTAATGTTTTTGCAGCACCACCCCCACCCGAAGTTCCTACTTTTGAGGTTTATCCACAAGTTGTGCCTCCCCACTCTATGTGTAACGCCCCGAAAAATGGGTCCCGAAGCGTCACACGGTGCTTGAGGCTACTAGTAGCCCCCAAGCTAACCCTTTGAGTCATTTTCATTCAGTTCAACACAAATCAACGGGGTTTCCATAAATAACCCTCAAATATCAACAGAGTAATCATCATCCAAGAATAAAAAAATTTTAGAAAGATAACAAAATACGACTTATTAGTCAACTCCCAACATCTATACTAGTCTGAC
>NC_061118.1:166459198-166469974 GCF_002878395.1 Capsicum annuum
GTAGTTGTATAAACATCATCATCATAAATATTTATAAGAAATATGCAGGATGTATGAAAGACTCACATAGCCTGAAAAAATCATCATAATCATGAGAGGATAAAATAAGTACAATAACACATGTGAGTCATCATATAATTTGTCAATCACTTTCAGTTCATCAAGAATATCAATCCTCATAATGTAAATATCATTTAAGTCTTTCAAAATAATAACTTTCACAATTCCACTTTCAAATCACTTCACCATTCACCATAGACACAAGGAAACACATACACACTAGGAGATCCTATAACCGACATAAACCATGTGAGCTACATGGAGTCCAACGTACAACCCACGTTGGGGAGAGACGTCCTATTCTTGCCATCGAAGTAGGACAATCGATATCAAATCCACACAAACTAGTGATCACTATATAAATCAGCCTCAGGCTCACTCCTACGGGGCACGTAGTTCTAGGGAAGTAAGGTCGCTTTTTACCTCCCACTCGATGCTTAAGATTTCTCCCGGACTTAGCTCAGATTATTTCAAAGAAAATCCACAATAAAATAATTTCAGTAATATATAAATATACATCGGGAGCCATCATGCTTCCCATTTATCAAAATCAACCACACTATGGATTTCTTTCACACTCAAGTTTAAAATAACTCCATTAAGACCAAAAGGTCAAATAATTCAAAATATCTCAAATATTCAACATCAATGTGCTTATAACACACATTTTCTCAAAAAAAGACATAATTTTCAATGGAGATTCACCACCCAAATATCAAAATCATGATAAATATCATTCAAGATTCATGCTTTATATCTCCACACATGTAAATTCATCTTTCAAAATCATAAACATCAAGATTTCATAATAATCATCATAAGATATGGGTTCATGCTTCAAATTCGTAAAAATCAAATAAAAATCATGCCTTTGTAAAGAAAATTACTTTTGGGCACAAGAACGAAAGAGAGTTCTTGTTGAAAAACCCCACATACCTTGAATGATGAACTTTAGATCGATACTCATTTTTGAGATGTTAATCGTGCCTTTGAATGATGGTTCTTGGAGTTCTTGAACTAGGAACTTGGAATCTTGAATAAATTTGCAGAATTAATGGTGAACTTTGGAGGTTCTTGAAGTTGGATCTAGGAGCTTAGGGTGTTCTTTTTGAGGGAATTTGATGAAATATAATTTATAATGCTTCTAATAGGCTTTAATATAGGGTTTGGATGGATTTTGGGTAAGGGGGATTGACCAAAACGCCCCTAAAAAATAAAAAATTCTCGAATCTGTCCTTTGGTGGGCTATTTTGATAGTCTGAAGTAGATCAACCATACCGTTTTACTCCGATATCCAAATTGGATGAAACTAATTTCATTAGAAAGAGGACTCACAGAGCTTTTCGTTGATATAGTGTAGATTACCCAGATCATTATATCCAAGGAGTTATGATCATTTAAAGTTGGAGAAAAAATACACCAGGCCTCAGTACTTTTTCCTGCACGTTTTACTGTTCACTACTATTCATGGTTCGATCGGAATGTTCATATCTCGTCGCTCGGGTGTCCGTTTTGTATGATCCACATATCGTTGGAAAGATTATTCGATACTCTACGCAATGGTGGGTCATAATCTAAGACATTCCATACGAAAAATTTATAATTCACTCTAGAAGATAGAACCCAACACATTTACGCACAAAATTTCAATAAAAAATTTCTCGGGGTATTACACTACGAGAGAGCCTATGTTGAATATTTTTGCTGATCAACATCATGCTATTGAGCCCACATTTAAGTCGACTAATCCTTATGTCTATACTCACCCACCTAAATTTCCTCTTAACACTGAGAAGCCTGTTATAACAGAACCAAAAAATTGAGAAGTTTGGAACTGGCTATGAAAGACCTCCAGGGACTTGAGGGGTACAAAAGTGTCTCATATAAAGATATGTGCATGTTTCCAAGGGTTCATATTCCTTTTAGTTTTGAAATGCCAAAGTTTGAGAAGTATGGTGGACATGGCGATCCTGTAGCACATTTGAGACGTTATTGCAACCAACTAAGGGGTGCTGGGGAAGGAAGAATTACTCATGGCATATTTCGGTGAGAGTCTTTCAGGCCTAGCTTCAAAATGGTTTGTTGACCAATATATCAACAAGTGGATTAGTTGGGATGACCTAGCTAATTAATTTGTGCAACAATTCCAATATAATGTGGAGTTGATTCCTGATGAGAAACCCCTAACTAACATGAAGAAAAAGAGTTCTGAGACTTTTAGAGAGTATGTGATTAGATGGCATGAACAAGCTTCTAGGATGAAACCGTTAATGAAAGAAAGTAAGATAGTGGAGGTATTTATTCAAACGCAAGATGAAACATATTATCAACACTTGTTACTTGCATTAGGCAAGCCATTTATTGAGGTCCTTAAAATAAGGGAGATGATAGAGGATGGAATTAATACCGGATGCATTGTGAGTTTTGCAACATTGAAAGCGATTACTCATGCAATTCAAAAAGGTTCGAGAAGTGTGAGAGGGAAGAAGTATGAGGAAAATGCATTTACCATTGTAGTTGGACAACAAGCACGGGCAAGAGGACCACACCATCGTTACCCACAGGCTTAAACCCAAGCTTATGCCCAAGCTTCACAGAATCACTCCCAAAATCCATTATACTTCATTCCTCCACTGCCATATCCAATATACAATGCATAACCATATGTTCAATACCCTTCTTACCCACAATGGTATGCACCAAATTCTCAGAGTCATCATCAAACTCCACAAACATACCAAAGCCCTTATAGGCCAGACTTTTTATCCAAGCTAAATAATAAAATGAGGTAAAAGTTGAGGGATAGCTTCACACCAATTGGAGATTCATATGCCAGTTTATTCTAGAGATTGGTACAGTGGGGTATGATCACTCCTCTCCTTGGGTATACTCATGACCCGCATTTAAGAAGTTTTGATCCTAATGTACAATGTGCATATCATTCTGATATTCAGGGTCATAGTATTGAAGATTGTCATTCTTTGAAAAGAGAAATAGAAAAGATGATTCAAGATAAATCAATTATGGTGCAGACCACTAACAGTGAGAAAAGCTCTAGTCATGCTGATATGCAAACCAGTGGCTAAGATAACAGGTTGAGCAATTGAGAAGTCACCCCTCTCCCTACTAGGAAGAGGTCTAGTAGTGTGTTTTATTTTATTTTTTGTTGTTTGAATTATTTTAGGTTTGTAGTTCAAAAACTATCTTGTTTTGTCCCTTTGTCGTTATGTTCAAACCCTATCTTTTCTTTTAATTAAATGGAGTGTCCCTTTTTTCTTTGAATTTTAAATTTGTGTTGTTCGTTTGTTTTCTTTATATAGCACATTTTATGTTGATTCTAGTGAAATGACATGCTAGCAAAATTTTCAGCTAGATCTTGAAATCTAGTTTAAAGCATGAACATTGAATCAGAGGGTTAAAGTTAAAAAAAAAATATCTGAGAAAATAGGTAGTGTTGAGATATTTGGTGACAAGTTGAAGCCTTCTTTGAAAATTAAGGCAATTATTTTGAGAATCACAAGAATAACTTGGTCATCAATTCAAAGACATGTCTCAATTAGGTCAAATAATGGCTGCGTGAACAGAACAAAAATAAGCTCCACAAAATCATGAGTCATTCAATGTGAGGAATATGCAACAAAAGTGGAGCTGTATGCTAGAAAAATGCGGAAGAAGTAGTGACGCACAGACTCAGTCAAAGTTAATGCTGCAAAAAATGTCACAAATGATCTTCATCTTTCACTTCCATATTGTATAATATGTACTTGAATTTTTAAAATTGATATGACAAAGGCATTTCATTCTGCTATCCAAACATTGTGTCATCCTTTGTTTACCCCATTTGATCTTTAGTCCTATTTTCTTCCTTACCCCTCTTTTTGAAACAAGATAGAGTCAGTAAAACTCAAAAAAAAGTGTCGGGGAAAAAAAGTGTCCAAAAGGAAAGAAAAGAGAAGAGTGTCAAAAATAGGGTCAGAAAAAAATTCCAAAGAGAAAAAAAAAAGAAACCAAAATCAGAATCAATCAAAAAAAATAAGCTGCCACAACTACGCGTGACCTGATTCTCCCCTCTCGGGGGTGAGATACGTAGACTGCCCTGCTTAGGGCTCGGTCTAATCAAATAAACAATTTATAATTGCCCAGTCAAAGAAACTGGGACATGAGTTAATCCTCATTGTTTGAGTCGATTCCAAAAGTTGTAAGTCCAACCCCACTTCAAGTATCGTTTGAGCCTCATGTCGTCCTTTCTTTCTAACCCTATCCAAAAGCCAAGGTACAACCAAAGAAAGACCTTCAGATCAATCTTTGAGAATATTAAGGCTAAGCATGCAAGGGATATGATGACGCATTATGGGAACTACTTGTCTTCCTCAGCATAAGGAATCAGGAGAGAAATAAAATGAGAGAGTCTTATTGGTGAAAATCCTCATGGTCACCATAAGGCGATGGCAAGTCGAGAGAGATAAAAATCAGAGAGTCTTATTGGTGAAACCCTCACGGGCACTGTAAGACGACTGTGATTTGAGAAAAATAAAAATAAGAGTCTCATTGGTGAAAAACCTTCACAGACACCATAAGACAATAGTGAACTAAGAAAAAGATAATGAGAGAGGCTTGTTGGTAAAAATTCTTCAAGGTGTCACCAGCCGAATGAGGTCTTAAATGCAATTGACCTAAAGAAACGACTCAGTTTCATGGCCATTAACACAACAACAATTGGTAGAAAGTTTGGATGGAAAGATCAGGCAGCCTGATCCAAAATGCATGGCATAATCATTAGAGTTGACTTTCAGTTTTAGATAAATTTTTGTTTCTTTGTTTCAAATGGGTACATTCATTGTCTTTTCTTTCTTCTCTTTATTTTTGTTTTGTCTTTCTTGAGTCAGTTATTCAACTAAAAATCATTGTCATTTTTCTCTTGCCGTTGAGTCAAATCTATGTCGAAATAAGTGAGAAAAGATTTCAAAACTGGCTACCAGCTTCTTCAATTGTACAAAGCAAGATAAAAGGCCAGCACGTGAAAAATGCATGATTGGGAGCCGAAATAAGGCATGCAAAAATTTTTGTCAACAGACAAGTCTGGGAACTTATGGAAATATCAAGGTTCAAAGGGTTTACTGAGAAGCATGGCAAAGCAGAAATACTGTATTTGTTTCAGAGTAACTCTTAATAATTTGAGTTCGGATCAATGAAGCAGCGAGTCAATGAAATATGCTAACGGTTGAAAACAAGATTAATGTGACAGGGGCAAGAGAGATTTCCACGAAAGCCAAATTCACAAACCATCCACCATGTTTTTAAACTAACAACTTTTCTTTGTATGAAACAGGAACATACGTTACCTTCGAATCAAGGATTTTAAAGCCCAAACATCAAAAGTTGCAATGCCTCACTTTCACAAATGTAGGAGACAATATTGTTGCACAGGTTTGGTAATCAAAATCATGGTAAAACTCATCATCCAATATCTCTAGGAGACACACTTCTTTGTTTGAGTAATTCAAGCAAACATTTGTAAGGGGATGCACTTCCTTGTTTGGACAATTCAAGCAACATTTATAAGAAGACACACTTCCTTATTTTGGTAATTCAAGCAAAATTTGTAAAGATATGTACTTCCTTGTTTAGGTAATTCAAGTGACATTTATAAGGAGACGCACTTCCCTATTTGGGCAATTCAAGCAGCATTTGTGAGAAGACGCACTTCCTTATTTGGGCAATTCAAGTGACATTTATGAGGAGACGCACTTCCTTGTTTGTTTAATTCAAGCGGCATTGGTAAGGATATGCACTTCCTTATTTTGTTTAATTCAAGTGGCATTGGTAAGGAGATGCATTTCCTTGTTCGGGTAGTTCAAGAGACATTTGTTAGGAGACACACTTCCTTATTTTGGTAATTCGAGCGGCATTGGTAAGGAGATGCACTTTCTTATTTGGTAATTCAAGTGGTATAATAAGGATATACATTTCCAAAGGAGACGCACTTTCTTGTTTAGGTAATTCAAGTGACATTTGTAAGGAGACGCACTTCCCTGTTTGGGCAATTCAAGCAGCATTTTATGAGGAGACGCAATTCTTTATTTGGAAAATTCACGTGACATTTGTGAGGAGATGTACTTCCTTGTTTGGGTAATTCAAGAGACATTGGTGAGAAGACACACTTCCTTGTTTAGATAATTCAAGCGGCATTGGTAAGGAGATGCACTTTCTTGTTTTGGTAATTCAAGCGGCATTTGTGAGGAGACGCACTTCCTTGTTTTGTAATTCAAGAAACATTTGTAAGGAGATGCACTTTCTTATCTGGGTAATTCAAGCAATATTGGTAAGGAGATGCACTTTCTTTTTGGTAATTCAAGTGGTATTTGTAAGGAGATGCACTTCTTTGTGTAGGAAATTCAAGCAACATTTGTAGGGAGATGCACTTTCTTGTTTGGATAATTCAATCATTTGTAAGGAGATTCATTTCCTTGCATAATTCAAGTGGCATTTGTTGGGAGATGCACTTCCTTGTCAGTTTTCATTTTGCAGGAGCCCGCCTGAAAAACAGGGCGAATAAATGAAAAATCAAGCAACATGATGAAGAAGTTAAAAGTCAAACAATAAGGTAAAGGAGTTGAAAGTCAAACAACAAGGTGGAGAAATTAAAAGTCAACAAATTAAAAAATAGCAAGTCAAGAGCCCACCTGGAGAACAGGGTGAAGAAACTGAAAGTAGTCAACAAGTTGAAAAAAATTACAAAGTCAGGAGTCCGCCTGAAGAATAGGGTGATGAAACTCAAGTCAAGAGTCCAAAAGAAGATACATAGATAGGATTTTGTAATTTTGTTTATGTTTTAACTTGTAGTTTTCATTTTTAATGTAATGACAGAGCCACGTACCGGAACCTCGACGGGACCTCACTTGACTCTCCAACTCGGTTGTCCATATTTCTTTTGTTTCTTCTTTTGAATAATGGTTGAGTCAAATTCTATATCGTTGTCTACTTCTTTGTATAAAAACACTTTGTGTTTACATGCAAAGAGGGGCATGATGTAGACACGTAATTTTATCCCTCTCCGAAAGCATTTTTACCATTTTACCCCCATCTTACTGCGTGCCTTCACCCGTGTGATTATATCCCACAAAAATACAAAAAATAACAACCCTTAGAAAAATCCCTAACTAATTTTATCTCATCCTAACAACCTGCCCAACCCCACCTCCTACCTCACTACCCACCTACCCACATACCCCTTCCCTTCACGTTTTTTCTTTGGTTATCCCATAACAGAACAAAAAAAAACAAAAAACAAAGGGGACACATGATAAAAACTTGTGGGGACCACAGGGAATCTTCTCCATATACATACTCCTAATTTCCACAAAAAGGGAAATACACATAGAGGAGACCATATTTTGAACTCTTCTTTTTTCTTTTCCTTTTCCTCTTCGTACACCCACACAGATTCCACACGGTAACATTCTCTCCATTTTCTTTCATTTTTAGAGAAAATCACTCAAAAATAATACCACATAATCAGGGAGAGAGAAACCAAATATAAATGAGAAATTGAATGGAGACAGAGGAGGGAGATCGAACGAGAGAGGATTCAGGGAGGAGGAAAATAGCATCGCCACTTTTAAGATCACCGGAGCTCTGGTGACGCTACAACAGTGATTGGACAAACCTCCAAATGATCGAGCTCAACCCAATTCTGCCTGATTTCGGCGAGGTCCGTCGAAAAATGAGAGAAACAGTAAAAAGGGTGTATGAATTTTAGTACTAGTTTCATGTTGCTTTCTCGATTCTGATTCGGATTGGCGAAATAGAGAAAAAGGTATATCGAGCTTGGGTTGGTTGTTTGAGGTTCAATTCGAGGTTCATCGGCACAGACTCTAACGGATTTAATCGAAATAATACATCGAATTGAGAAAGCTTTAAATCGAGGTCCAATTCTATTCTTTTCCTTTTTTTATCTCATCGTTTATTATATTTGGTGTGTTGGATTGAATATCATGTGTTGTTTGATCCTTGTTGATGATGAATAGTGATTTATTTTGATTCGTGGTTGGTTCCCTTGATTATAGATTGTATGGTGAAATGGTATCTCGTTTGAGAATTAAAATAAATTTGGGGGTGAGAATTGAAAACTTGACATAATTAGTAAATTTAGGTTAGTTTGATTCATTGGTTGTTTGACTTGAAATGATGTTAATTGAACTTGGTAGTACCATAATACGTCGATTGGTTTAGACAAACATAAGTTGAGTAGGCAAAGTTTAGAATTTGTGGCTTTGGTTGAATGTTTGAAATTTTGTTGAATAGTTTGAATTTTCCGCACTAATTATGTATTCATTTGGCTGGGGAATGCCTCAAGGGATTTGTAGATTTATCCGAGGAATGCCCCGAAGTATCTTGTACTTGAGGACGACGCACGATCAAGGCCCAGAACGTCGGGTGGAGAAAGCAATGGAGTGTAGTTTAGAATTGGCATAGAATAGAGTAGGTTTATATTTTCGCATTTTTTTATTTCGGGATTGTAATAATCAAACTGGATACTATAATTATGAATTTGTTTTGTTTGTTTGTTTGATTGATTGTTTTGTGTGATTTTGTGTGGTTTATATATTCATAATGTCAAATTAGCCGATACGTTCCACCAAGAGACCGTGGTCGAACCACGAGATCGAGGGGTGCCTAACACCTTCCCCTCAGTCAACAGAATTCCTTAACCAGAATCTCTGTTTGCAGATCAGTTTTCAGGGTCAAACTATTTTGAAAAGGATCTTTCAAAGGTGACTTGGCACACGGGATTATATCAAGTGGCGACTCTAAATAAAAATGTAAATAATCTTTTTTCAAAACAAATTTTCAGTCTTTTGTCACTTTTATAATAAAAACCCTTTCAAACCTTAAAATAAATGAATCTTTTTGGTTAAAAAGGGGGTGTGACATTACCGTAGTTTCTACATTTGTTAAATCTTATTTAACGATGTTTAATGCAATGACTATAACAATACTTTCTGATGTTTTATTAAATTAACTTATGCGATGCATTTTTAACAGATTTTCGTCGCTTAAACAAACGATTAATTGTTATCGTATATACAGTGCTCAACAATCGTACACTGTATTCTATGTTAATTATGGCATAATTAAGCTAAATAACTTTGTTACATATACATTTCAATAATAACTATATAAATAACTATGTTATTACTATTGTTTTAGGAGAACAACATATATAGTTGCATGTCATACTTATTCATAACTATGTTATTGTATGTTCTGAACTAAAACAGCTAAGAAATATGAATTTTAAAATAGGTACACAACTATTTTTATGTATATGATGTGTGCTAAAAAATTATCAAGTTGTATGTCTTGCATATCAAATTTGTAGAATTTGTATGTCTTGCATATCAAATTTGTAGAATTTGTATATCTTGCATATCAAATTTGTAGAACTCATACAGACACATAGCTAATAAAAAAATAAATGTGTCAAACTAAGTACATAGTACAATCATATACTAAATTATGTTTAATATACATACATACATACATACATAATTTAGTCATGTATATGATATTGTCTAGGTTAAGAATATACATAACTTTGTGATGTTTAATAGTGCCTAGTCAATATCACATACATAACATAGTTATATAATTGTGTGTAGAATATACAACCAGACAAACATGCACAAAAAAGAGTTAGATGTGTTAATAATTTGCAAATACACATTTCAGATGATACATACGCAAAACAGTGCTATGTACAATCCACCCATGTATATAACTTAGTGTATGTTGGGCACACCAAAGCATAACATGCATCACTGGATGTCATAATAATAATAAAAAAATAAGTTAGCATATTATGATCATTTTGTACAACACAAAACACAAAGTCTTTAAATTTTTAGTTTCAAAACACATCATCACCAATATTTTGTAATAATATTTGCACAGAAAAATTATTCTTGAACATGGGATCGTTAAATTTATTCTATGCTAACTATTGTTGGTTTATCAAATGGTGGATCATAATTTGTTCTTGATCTTCCAGGATCTTCGTTGTCGCTAACATAGATTTTTTTTACCTTGACCATTTTCGTAATACCCCTGGAAATTTTTAGTTGAAATTTTGTGCGTAAACATGTTGGGCTCTATCTTCTAGAATGAATTATAAATTTTCCGAGCGGAAGGTCTTAGATTATGACCCACCATTGCGTAGAGTATCGAATAAGCTTTCCAATGATATATGAATCATAACTCCTTGTACATAATGATTTGGGTGATCTACTATATATAAACGGAAAGTTATGTGAGTCCTCTTTCCAATGAAATTGGTTTCATCCAATTTGTCTATCGGAGCAAAAAGTTATGGTCAATCTACTTCAGCCTATCAAAAGCAAATTTTTGGGTCAATTTCAAACAATCATAACTCCTCGTACACAATGATCTGGGTGAGATACTGTATATCAACAGAAATATATGAGAGTCCTCTTTCTAATGAAATTAGTTTCATCTAATTTGGATATCAGAGTAAAACGTTATGGTTGATCTACTTCAGACTATCAAAACAGTCCACCAAAGGACAGATTCGAGAATTATTTAATTTTTAGGAGCGTTTTGGTCATTCCCCCTCACCCAAAATCCATCTAAATCCTATATTAAATCCTATTAGAAGCATTATATGTTATATTTCATCAAATTCCCTCAAAAAAAAAA
>NC_061118.1:166472974-166487136 GCF_002878395.1 Capsicum annuum
AATGATATAAAAACATTAGGTTTGGGTCAAAAATTAGGTGTTTACAGTGTATATGAGATATAGAGGGAAAAATTATAAAAGTGAAATATTTGTAGTTAGTTTGAGAATTTGAAATATTATGTACTCTCTCCATTTCAAAAAGAACTACCTACTTTGACTTGACACAAAATTTAAGAAAATAAATAAGATTTTTAAATCTTGTGGCCTTAAATTAAAATTGTGTCAAATGTACCTAAATGTCCTTAATCTTATGGTCTTAATCATATCATGTGGAAATTTGAAATTAAAGTATTGTCAAAAAGAGAAAAAGGTCATTCTCTTTTAAACAGATTAAAAAGGAAGTAATAAAACAAAGTAAAATTGTGTATATAAGTAACTTTTCCAAACAAAAATACAAGACCGAACACTACAGTTTCGGAACAAAACACACTTATAATTTGATGAAAGTGACAAATCAGATGAAAATAGGGGAGAAGGACAAAAATAACCTCTCCGTAAAAAATAAAGACACGAAAATAGCCCATGAATTCAAAATTTCATTTTTAGTCATTTCGGCAGTTCACAGCTTTCTTTGACCTTTCCTTTTTTTTTTTTTTTTTTTTTTTTGCTGAATTTGTCTTTTTTATTTTACTTTTGTTGTTGCTTCTTTTATTATTATTATTATATAAAGTGAAAATTATTTTTGTTTTTCCGTTGTTGGTTTTTTTTTTTTCCCCTTGCTAGTTGTGTTTTCTTCTTTTTTCCTTTTTTTTTGGTTGCGCTCACTTTTTTTCTAAAAAAATGATATTTCTATTTATTTTTTTAATTCTATCAATAAACAATCAAATAAAATTTTGTAGTTCTCTTTTAAAATAATCAAATACTAATTTATAATGTCGTAACCAAATAAAATTTTGTAGTTTTTTGAAATACAATTTTTTTAAAATAACATATTTTAATGACTAATATACATGTTTTAATAAACGATGATACAATTTTTACACATATTTTGTACATATACATATTCAATATAATAGTTATACAACAATGATACAGTTTTTATACATATGTATATTATACAACTGTTATACAGTTTTTATGCACATTCTATATCTCATATATATATCATGTTGATACTTATTTAGAGTCATACTTTATACAATCATTATACAGTTTCTATACATATTTTATACATGTACATATTTTATACAACAATGATACAGTTTCTATACACCTTATATATATAGTTTCTATACACATTTTATACAACAATTATATAATTTTTATACACATTATATATAACCTTTAGCTGCAATTATTATTCGGATATGTGTTTTATACATCAAATATAAATTTTTATACACATTCTATATAATTTTTTATATATATTATACATATATATATATTTTATAAACTATACAATTTTTATACGTATATCGTATGTAGATACATTCCTACATAATAATTATACCATTTTATATAATTACTTAATTATTATATTTAAATAATTAAAAAACAGACTATTTTTTAGTTAAAATTTATAGGAAAAAAAAAAAAAACTGACACAACCTTACTAAAGGGCCAAATGGCCCAAGGGTGAAAATGACCAGTATAGTCGAATGGCCCAAGGCTGAAAATAGCCCAATATACTCCAGATGACCCAGTGGCTATTTAATGAAATTACTTAGGATGACAGGCCACAAAATGGCAAAAGGCCCAAACTTGGGCTATTAGTTTTACGAAAAATTACACAAATACACAACTTATATTTCTAATATTACAAAAAATCTCAACATATACACAGAATGTTATGTATATGTTGGCTATGTTATGTATATTAATAGGGAGAGAGAGTAAAGTAATTAAAAAGGTTGGAGAGAGTGTAATTACTTCCAAAAGGGTTGGTATAAATTACAGAAAATAGCATACTTAAGACTATAATTATAATAAATACCAATACTTTTATAAAATTACAGTTTATAGCTAGAGTAGCATTATTTTACTCATTAACTAGGCAAGTGCATGTTTTAATCTCACTACTTTACATTTTCTTATTTTCACTCCATTGTTTCACCTCCCCCAAATATAGTCATATCTTTTACCTTCTTTTTTTTCATCTTAGTTTCTTTATTATTTTTTTTTTTTTAATTTTTTTTTTTTTTTTTATTTTCACTTTATTTTCTCTCTTATATTTCTCTTCTTTTTTCCTTTTTTGTTTTCTTTTTTTCCCTTTTTCATATTTGAAGATAATTATCTTCATGATCTTCAAGAATTTAAAATAAAACATCATTACTGTCTTTCACTATCTTATGTCTCTATCTTTTTTTTTCTTGTTGGTTTTTTTTCATCCTATTTTTTTATTTTAATTTCTTTTTTTTCATTTCCACTTTATTTTCTCTCTTCTATTTCTCTTTTTTTCTTTCCTTTTTCGTTTTCTTTTTTTTCCCTTCTCATATCTTCTTTTTCTTTTTCTATTCTCGTTTTCTTCTTCTTCTTTTTTATTTTATTTTGTTTCTTTTTTCTTTTATTTTTACACTTCTATTTCTCTTTCTTCCTTTTTTTTTTTTTTCTTTTTTTTTTTTTTTTTTTTTTTTTTTTTTTTCTTTTTTAGTCTTCTATCTCTAACTTTTATTTTGAAAAAACAAATATGTATATCACATACACATATTCAAAAAGCATATAAAATACATAGTTATACAGATCTGGATATGTATTTACGGTACAAAATATACATATGTATTTACGATATACATATCATATTCATATTAAACAGTAACAAACATAACTATACTATATATCTTCATATGTATCTGCGAAATACAAAAGTGACTCATATAAAATAAGAATATACATATGGATCAGGTATGTATTTTGTAAATACATATGTAGAGCTATATGTATTTTATACGGTGTTAGATTTGTCTTTGAACTGTACATACCATATCATTTTAGAGGGTAACATATGTACTTATTTGTTTTCTTTTACTGTTTAAGATATCTATCATATATTTTTTTATTACCTTTATGTATATGTATATAATTGTCATTTTATTATCGAGATTTTGTGTCATATATGTTTATATATACATGTGAGTCAGATATGTATTTCTATAAATACATATGCAGATATATATGCATATTTTTTTTACCGTGAATACATATGCAGATCTGTATGTCTATTTATTTTGTATTTTTTTGAATATGTATATATCATATAGATATTTGTCTTTTAAAAATAAAAGATAAAGATAGAAAAGTTAAAAAAAAAAAAAAGTGAAAAAAGAAAAAAAAAGAAAGAGAAACAGAAACTAGAAATAGAAGTGTAAAAATAAAAGCGAAAAAATTTTTAAAAAAAGAAGAAGAAAATGTAAAAAAAAAAATATGAGAAAAGGAAAAAAAAAAGAAAATGAAAAAATAAAAAATAAATAAAAAACAAAAAAGGGAAAAAAAAGGAGAAGTAGAAGAGAGAAAATAAAGTGGAAAGAAAAAAAAATAAAAAAATAAAAAAAATAAAAAAAATAAATAGTTAGAGATATAAGAGAATGATATTTTGAAATTTTGAAGATCATAGAAATAATAATCTTCATATTTAATTTTGATTTGGAAAAGGAATCTACTAATATAAATAAGAGTAATTTATGGGAATTTAATTAGCTGGAATAATTATTCCTTATTTAACTCAACTAAATTGAGTAAAACAAGGACAGTAAATCTTGTTGTATATGTATTTGTATAGCAATAGTTTACTTAAATACAAAATACAATTTACTATTTTTCATAATTATGAAACTATTACTATAAAAGTTGCAATTAAGGCTTTATAATTGCTATTTCTAAAATTTTCTCCTTATGTTATTTATACGTTTTACTAAATAAAAATGGGCCATAGTGTATCCTTTTCCCACGAAAGCTTGTGGCCCAACAGCTCCGGGGCTGGCCTTGGTTCATAACCCACACAACCCAAATAATTGGAGGATTTTTTTTTTTGGGGGAAAAAATACATAAATTAACATACTTAAATATTAAATGACAAAAAATAGCAATACTTTTATCAAATTATATTTTGTAGCATATGTATTTGTATGTATTTATATTTTTATAGCAACAGTTTACAAAAATACAAAATATATATCGATCATAAGGGCAGTAAAAATCATATGTATTTGTATTTTTGTAGCAACAATTTGCAAAAATACAAAATACAACTTGCTATATTATGTAATTATGAAACTGTTGCTATGAAACTCATAATTAAGGGGATAAGTATGTTATTTCTGAATTTTACCCTTTTTTGTTTCTAAAAATTATATAACTACACAACTTATGTTTTCAATATTACAAAAAATTCCAACTCCCTAAACATATTACGAAAATCTCAACATATATACACAAAATGCTATGTATATGTTGGTTATGTTATGTATATTAATAGGGAGAGAGAGTAAAATAATTTAAAAAATGGGAGAGAGTGTAATTATTTCCAAAAAGGTTGGTATTTATGTTATTTGTATTTTTTTATTTTTTTTTCAAATTTCGACATAAAAAATTCTTCTTTTTTCCACTGATTTTCAGGTACTTTATCGGCCAATTAATTTGTTGAATATATATGTGACTATTAGCATAATTTTCTAAATTGTGAAAACATTATCTTTTTGTTTAGTTGGATACTTTTTGAAAGTAATATATTTTATCTGCATATTAATCTATTTTCTGTATAAGACGTAAGGTATGAACTTTTCAGTTGGTTGCTATGGATTGGAGATCCAATTAGCAATATGTGAGAAAAAGAAAGAAGTGAGTTTGAAGCGGTTTACTATGTATATTTAATAGGAATACACAATTTTAGATGGCATAGGAATGTTGGGACTGTGGACATTAGTAGACCCATTTATACGGACCTATCATTGGTAAGAATAAATTAGAGCTTATTTGGATAGACTTTGAACTAAAAATTAACTTCCTCAAACAAAGAAGACATTACTTACTGTCTTTTGAATCATTAAAGTCGCAATGCTTGAAGCATCAAGGGATTGTATTATTTATGATTGGAGTTAAGTGGATAAATAAATCATAATTAAAGATTTGTATGTGCCATCTAATAATTTCATTAAAGACGACATTGTTAACTTGAAAATTAACATAAAGCGCATTTGGAATTTTATAGGTGAAAGAAGAAATATTTTTAACTCAAAAATTAACAATAAGAACAAAATTAAAATTCAATACGTGATAGAAGCGCAAGTTAGAATCATTTCAAATATTGAACCTTTTTGTTTTAGAAAGTAGAGAACTCAATTTTACATTGGAGTTAGACGAAGAAGATGAAAAACATGTATCCATAAATGAAGTCTAGAAAAGATGGTATGTATACAAATTTTATTTCTATTTTTAAAAAATAAACAAATTATTTTCAAAAGACCTTAGTTTGTCCAAGTAATTTGTGTCCTAGTAGCCAATGAAGTATGTTGAGAATTTGAGGTCGGGCAAGGGTGAAGCCACCTTGTGGTTAGGGGTTCACCAGAATCATCTTTTGTGAAAAAATTATACAATTTGTACATGATTTAAATTATTTTTTATGTATATAGAATTAATGTTGAATCCCCTTTGATTAATTCGTGCCCCTAATTCTTTCGATTCTCCATCACTTGTGGGTTCAAATTTCTGTACAAACAAGAAAATCATTAGGTGATTCTTCTTATCCGTCCATGTCTTGATTTACAACGATATCTGGTATCTATTCTTGATTGGAGATGCCAAATATTCATAAGTAAAAACTCTCACGAACATCACAGTCATAATTAAGAAAAGATCCTAATTCAAATAAAGTAATGTAAACCAAATAATAATAATAAAAAAAACAGTAACAATAACAAAAAAAAAAAAAAAATGGTACTATAAAAATAAAAGAGTAAGAAAAGTTATAAGATGACGAAAGAAAAGTATAGAAACACTTGATTCGAATGATTTCCTTTTTCAAAAAAGAAGTAAAATGTGGCATGAAAGCACAAAAAGTAAAAAAAAAATGCAAAGAGACAGAAAATCATCATTACAAATTAACAAACACACATATAAGGGAGGCCACAAAATACTGAGAAAAAGAAAATGAAACGACAAAAACGGCTCACACTGCCAAACCTCTATTTGCAATCCCCCTTACGTCACGTAATAGACAACTATTCTCTTCGCTTTTTTTCCATCGTCATCATATACTATAACTTCTTTTTCAAGATTTTATTTATTTGGAGTTGTATGAAAGATTTTATTTTCGAAGCTAGAATTGGAGATGTACTATGATTAAGAATTAGAAAGATAGTATTTACTAATTCATCATTCATAAAAATGGTGTTGATTACTCCATTTTTAGGCTTTTATCATTTGCATGAAAAATTGATATTTTCTAATGTGAAGGAATAAAATTGAAAATAAATTATCTTAGTTAAAATACAAAAAGTCACTTTTTCATTTTAATTTGTTTGTTTTATTGTTCATTTTGATTCCTTTAAATTAACAATTGATAAATAAAAATATTCTAGCCGATCTTATTAGTGTTGATTCTTTTTAATGAACCGTCATTTTAAGTAATTCTGTTGAGGTATGAATTAATTAATAAATACTTTCTTTGAGATACTTCCAACATATTGCGGTGGATTATAGAAATATATTAGTATAATGAATAAATGAATTTTAGAATATTAAAATTGTGAATTAACATTGTTAGTGGTCCTTTGAGAGACTATCGAAGGAACATTATATTGTTAGCCTTCTCAGAGTTATCCCTCGTTCTAAGAGCTATTTTCTTAGCCAAATCAAGGTTAGTCGTTAGTTAGGGCTACGGATCGGGCGGTGAGTAGAACCCATACTCAGAGCTAGATCGACTTTAGGCTAAGCAACATCGGCTGAGGTCTGCAAAGAGCATCAATTATGACATTTCTCTAGAAGTTGCTTTCTTATTTTCTTCTTGTACTTTATTTTAATTTCTCTTTATTGTTCCTTATTGTATGGGCTACTCCTCTTTAGGTCAAAATCCATTCTAATACAAAGCATAATCTTCACTCATGTGGTTGTTGGGTTCGAAATCGATGTGACGTCATGCGAAAGATGGTATTTTGCAAATTATGATGACGATAAATCAAATGACACACATAAAACTATACTAAAAAGGCATATTATTAATATGTTTTGGTCAAACGACCTATATATTATTAAAAATAATAAAAAATCATCAAAAAAATTTGAGAGAAATTAAAAATCTCCCCTAAACAAGTCTCTTCAACGAATACGTTGTGAATTCTATTGTGTTACAACTTGAGAAGAGAGGTCTTCTATTTAGAAAGGTACAACACTCTTCCTATAACAAAGAATAAACCTAATAGGGAAGAAATTTTTTTTTTTTCTATAAGAACATGTTTTCCTGTAAAGGGCAGAATCCACTTTGATTCAAAGATTAGTCCTTGCTCATGTAGATGCATTAGACCTTTCGCCATTGTGAGCCCAAGCCGATCCTTCTATTCACTCATATGGACCAACTAAGTCATTGTAATTCTCGATTATTCAGACTGAATTAGGGAGGATCAATATAGCCAAGAGAGGTTATTATGCCTTTCAAAATATCATAAGAGAATTATGAATCTTGTGACCAATCACCTCTCTAGTTTATCTGTTGAACTCTTTGAAAATATTCCTAGCCATATTAAGTCGACAAATCTACGTCAACTAAATAGAATCTCTGATATGCTCTTTGGCCCCCTGAAAACTATGTCACTAGCTTCACTACCGACACTTGTTACATGTTAATTAACGATCCTCTTAGTAATAAGAAGAACTTCGTTTGGATTTGAGAATCAAGTTATCCAAATAAGGTTAAATATCTTCTTTTGTAATGCTTTCAAGACATGATTCCTAGTAAAGCATATCAAGATTAACATTGATGACACGTGCCCAATTTGCAAAACATACGAAAACTATTCAACATATATTTTTATCAATGCGCGCAATTCCACCATTAATCTTTGGGAAACATGAATTTCAATTCCAATAGGGCCAATCCTAAATAAAATCTGGTAGTCCCCCCTCAGTACCAACGATTGAAAACTGGAGAACCTCTTCCCCTTTATCATCTAGCACATCTGAATTAATAGGAATAATCAGCAAACATTAACAATTAAGTCAGTACAACCTAATACATAGAGAATTTTGTTATTGAATACTACAAAATACTTTCGCATTGCAACGAGAAAAAAATGTCTTAAATTGCACGGTTATATTGACTTCGATAGAAGGTTACAACTTACAACCGAGGCATTCTCTCCTTGAAATTAAAATAGATAGTACAAATGTCATTAAATTTACTTTGAAAGTATGAAATTGAATTTAATTTTAGTGGCTATAGGGACAACTTATGGGATTATAAAGCTGGGAACAACACATTCAATAAGACTAACAAATGATAAAGAGAATTCTCTAGCTGCACAATTATTTAAATTGATATAATATTGAATGTGTACACAGTATCTCAAGGGAAGGAAATCTGCTAATAGAATAGCCTTTACCAACTTGTGTTTTTCATGATTTTATCAGACTTCACTTGACAATTAACTTCTGTGTTGCTCTTTGATAGGTGATTGTGTATGTTAACCAAGCTATATATGCATCATGAAAAATTCACTTTGAAATTCATAAAGTTTGTAATTACCCAAAAACGGGTTAAAATAAGTACTCCCTTAGTTCCACAATAAGTGAATTGTTGAATTATTTTTTAGTGTTCAAAATAAGTGAATGGTTCACAACTCAAGGTAGATGTTGAAATTTTTTTCTAAATTTACCCTCTATTAAATGTGCATTGAGAGTGATTATCATTATTAAGATTTTAAAATTTGAAAAGGATAAAAAAGGAAAAATATGATAAATTTATGTGTTTATTTTTTTTCTTAACATGTGTGTCAAAATTCAACAATTAATTTATGATGGAACGAAGAGAGTAATAAAATGTATTAAGATATAATTGAAATTGTTTTTTTTGAAATCATATCATTCTTAGAGTTATAAAAGGTAGATGATGTCATGTTAAGAAATATTAACTCAACCTACAGTACACATTACCAGAAGGAAAACAAAACTATATGCTATCTTTTTATGGGATGCGTTTATACTATTTATATGCTTATCTTATTACTAGTGTAACCGCACGTGCTTCGCACTTGTAATGTTTGATTATTTAAAATTAAATAATTTTATTTATTATAGAGATTTTTAATAAAGTGTAAAAACTCAAATCACTTTTAAAAAATCTTTCACACTTTAATATAATAGTGTAAACATAAACAATACAAATATGTTTTACCAGTTCAAAGTGGTTGATAGATCATCGCTTTTGTATTTGCGTACCTCTTTCCCTTGTTGCCACAGACTAACAGAGATACATTCATTTGAACCATATTTGTGTTACGATTATTTTTCTTTTTTTTTTATATTTAAAATCTTTTCTTATTTTTAAAGTCAAATCTTTACAAATTTATTGATTACATTATATTACGTACTTAAAACATTTAAAAATCTGGAACTTATTATTTTTTTCTTATTCTAATAGTTTTATATTTATTTTTATATTTTTCAACTCTTGTTAAAATCAAGTTTAGTTGATTTAGAATTCTTAAACTAATAGAAAAAGTATTAGTTGTCATTAATTTTGATGACTTCTAATAAGAAAATATTTTACCATAAATATATTTAATTAATTTTCAACTCTTAAATTAGAAAAAAATATAGAAATTTTGATGTCTTCTAATAAGGAAAAGTTTTTACCATAAATATTGTCACACCCCTTTTAACGTACTCCAAAGGATTTATATTTTTAGTTCGAAAGGATTTTATTATTTAAGTGACAAGAAATGAAAATTTTTTTCGGAAAAGGATTATTTACATTTTTTACTCAGAGTCGCCACTTGGGATAGTCTGGTGTGCCAAGTCACCATTAGAAAATCCTTTTCAAAATCATTTGACTCTTTAAACTGGTTTGCGAACAGAGATTCCAGCTAAGGAATTCTGTTGACCGAGGGGAAGGTGTTAGGCACCTCTCGATCCCGTGGTTTGACCACAGTCGCTTGGTGGGCGTATCGGCTAATTTGACATTACAAAATGTATAAAGCACACACAAAAAAAAACAATCAATCAAACAAACAAAACAAAAACCAATTCAGAAATATAGTGTCCAGTCCAATTATTACAACCCAAAATGAAAAAGTACTGAAACGTGAACCTACGCTAACCTACACTAATTCTAAACTACGCTTTAATACCTTACCCGATTCTTCGGGCCTTCATCACGAACGTCCTTCGAGTACATGATACGTCAGGGCATTCCCCGGTGAATAAATACAAATATGACCTCGGGGCATTCCCCGACGAATTAATACGATCGATCCAAATTCATAAAATAAAACCATTCAACAAACATTTTCAACATTCAACAATCCAAAAGTTCTAAATTTGACTACCCGAACCTTCTATTTTCCTATCAAACTCGACCTATCATGATTCTTATCACATTTCAACATCATTAACGAATAAAAAATTATCCAAATTTACTTTTATCAATTTTTGAGTCTCATTCCCCAAATAACTTAATTTTAATCCTCAAACAAGACCTCATTTCACCATACAATCCATAATCAGGGAACAAACACGAGCAATAATTCACCAAGAACAAAGATCAACCAATCACACAAATATTCAATTCGATGCATCGACTATAATAAATAATGAAATAAAAGAGGGGAAGATTAGAATTGGACCTCAACTTGGAACTTTCGAAGAATATTGCTTGATAAAAATAAAGAAGCCCGCTCCCGATAGCCTCGAATCAAACCTCAACCCCAACAAAGATCCAACTCGATATCATAAATTCTTCGAACAAATTTTAATCCGGAATCGACAATCTCAAATAGAAACAACTAATCCCGAACAGAAATCCCAAAGACAAAATTTCAATCTCATAACCCAAGAGTAAAAAAAAATAATAAGCCCAGATCGAAATAATTCGATGACAGATGAAAATTCGATGCTGAACTGCCGACAGGGATTAACACAAACGACTGATTTTTTGTTCAAAATTGGCTGGAATAACGGGTTCTCCACGACAGAGTCGTGTTTGGGGTTTAAGATTTGGCTTCACCGGAGCTTGAAAGACTCGATAGAGACCAAGACGAACAGTAAACGATGCAGTAACTGAGTTTTCCGGCGAAAAAAAAAACTCGCCGAAAAAGGAGTATTTTCCGTGTTCGTATCTACCTGTTCGCTGCTACTCGCCGATTTCACTGTTTCTGGCGAGATTCAAACTCTCCGGAGCTCCTATGACCTTGGTGGTGATGAGCACTAGGCACAGATCTGGTGGAAGCACTATTTTCGGCGAGAGCCCGCCAGCAAAAGGGTGTTACTCGTCGTTTTTGGTCGTTTTTAGATGCTAATTCGATCTCCGGCGAGATCTGGTCACCGGACTTCTCTCACTGTTCTCTCCCTCAAGCTCTCTTCTATCCCATTTTTTTTCCGATCTGGTGTATGTGCGTTTGATGCGTGCGTAGTACGTTTTCCAATGACCCTCTTCTTTTTCGGTGAAGTTTTTGTGCGTGTATCTATATTCCCTAGTTATTGTGTGTGATATGTGAATATGGTGATGGAGAGTGAGTGTGTGAGGTTTGTGCGTGTTCTTGGTGTATAGTGTGTGTAACGTGAGGATGAAGAAGAAAAGTGAAGTATCCTCCTAATATTAGTGTATTGGTGCGTATGTTACTCTGTGTGTATTTGAGAGATCTGTTTAGTGTGTATATATGAGATGAGGGTGGGGTAGTGGTGAGGTAGGTGGGGTCACGTGGGGTAGGGGGTGGGTGTGATGTGTTTTATTTTGATTGGGTAGGTTGTTAGGATGTGTTGTCAATTTTTGATTGGGTGGGTTGTTAGAATGTTAGGATAAGACAAAATTAGTTAGGGGATTGTTATTCTTGTTATTTGTGGAGGGATCATCACACGGGTGAGGGTACACGATAGGATAAGGTAAAAATGGGTAAAACGACATCGGGGAGGGACGAAATTAGGTGTCTACATCATGCCCCCTTTGAATGTAAACATGAAATGTTTTCAGACAAAGAAGTAGACAGCGAGACCAAATTTTGACCCGACCATTATCCAAAGACAGAAACAGAAGGAAGAAGGACAACCGGGTTTTGACTTAAGACATCCCACCTACTCACATTATGAGAGGATCGAGTGACAAGTATCTCAATTTTTGGAAGGAGATGGACTATACCGAGTTGGAGAGTTGAGTGAGGTTCCATCGAGGTTCCGGTCTGTGGCTCTGTCATTACGTCAAAAAATAAAAATTACAAGTTAAAACATAAATGAAATTACAAAAAATCCTATCTATACAGCTTCTATTGGTTCTTGACTCGACTTTTATCACCCTATTCTTCAGGCGGGTTCCTGACTTGCAATTTCTTTCAACTTGTTGCTTGGCTTTCAATTGCTTCGCTTTGTTGCTTAACTTTTCGTTTCTTCACCCTATTCTCCAGGCGGGCTCCTGACTTGCTATTTCATCACTTTGTTGCTTGACTTTCATTTCTTCACTCTATTCTCCAGGCAGGCCTCTGACTTGCTATTTCATCACTCTGTTCTTCAAGCGGGCTCCTGACTTGCTATTTCATCACCCCGTTCTTCAGGCGGGCTCCTGAAACCCAAAATTAAAACTAGAACAAAAATTATCCCAAACAAAAATTATAGTAAAGTAGTATTTCATTTTCGAAAGCGTTGTCCCATTTTCCAAGAGGGTCCTGAACAGAAAGTAAAGTCTCATTTTTCAGGAGGGTCCTGAACATAAAGTAAAATCCCATTTTCCAGGAGGGTCCTGAACATAAAGTAAAATCCCATTCTTCAGGAGGGTCCTGAATATAAAGTAAAATCCCATTCTTCAGGAGGGTCCTGAATAGAAAGTAAAATCCCATTTTTCAGGAGGGTCCTGAACAGCAAGTAAAATCCCATTTTTCAGGAGGGTCCTGAACATAAAGTAAATTCCCATTTTTCAGGAGGGTCCTGAACAGAAAGTAAAATCTCATTTTTTCAGGAGGGTCCTGAACATAAAGTAAAATTCCATTTTTCAGGAGGGTCCTGAACATGAAGTAAAGTCCCATTTTTCAGGAGGGTCTTGAACAGAAAGTACAGTCCCATTTTTCAGGAGGGTCCTGAACATAAAGTAAAGTCCCATGGATGTGCATTTCCAATGACAGCTGAATTAAGTGAAGCGACTTTGCCCCTATATCAACAAAAAAAGATTTGTCAGTTAAAAACTTAGTGGTGGCTTGCAGATCTTGGCTTCTCAGGTATCTGCCCAGGGCTTGTTCCTTTCATCTTTGTTCTAAATCGCTAACACTTGCCCTATCTTGCCACATCATTGACCCGGATCCAGATTGAGGGAAATGAGTTCTGACTTAAATAATGGGTTTCCATTTTACCATGCCCCTGAGGTGCACTCTTTTCCCAAATTTGAATGCTTCCACGGATCCAATAGTCTGTCGGTTGATAGACTTCTTTTGCTTCGTGTTGAATTACGATCATATTTCTTTCCTGTGTTGTTCCTTGGCTTTTCCACATATAATTGGAAAGACTGGTAGTAAATTTTGAAATTCTTTCTCGCTTGTTTTGACACTGACTTGACTTAAAATGTAAAGAAATGATGGTGACTTTTATTTTGATAAATGACGTAAGAAAGACAAAAAGCATGAATATGTAAATGAGAGAAAAGGGCAATGTCCCAGATTCAAAAAGAAAACTTATCTGAATACGACAACCAACTCCAATGAGTATGACATGCATTTTGGATTGAGCTGCCTGATCTTCCTATCCAAACTCCCCATTTGTTGTTGAGTTCATGCCTTTGCTGCGGAGCCGCTTCTTCAAATCCATTAGACTCATACATCACATATGACTGACGACATCTTAAAAGACTTTCGCCAACAAATCTCTTTCTTCTCACTTTTCACTTTTCTCTTGAACTCTCCATCGCCTTACGGTGCCCGTGAGGATTTTCACCAATAAGTCTCTCTCATTTTTATTTCTCTCCACTCACCATCGCCTTATGGTGCCTGCAAAGGTTTTCACCAATAAGACTCTCTCATTTTTATTTCTCTCCACTCACCATT
>NC_061118.1:166487236-166489202 GCF_002878395.1 Capsicum annuum
TTATGGTGCCTGCAAAGGTTTTCACCAATAAGACTCTCTCATTTTTATTTCTCTCCACTCACCATCGCCTTATGGTGCCTGTAAAGGTTTTCACCAGTAAGACTCTCTCATTTTTATTTATCTCCACTCACCATCGCCTTATGGTGCCTGCAAAGGTTTTCACCAGTAAGACTCTCTCATTTTTATTTATCTCCACTCACCATCGCCTTATGGTGCCTGCAAAGGTTTTCACCAATAAGACTCTCTCATTTTCATTTTCTCTCAACTCACCATCGCCTTATGATGCCCACGGGAGTCTTCACTAATAAGACTCTCTCATTTTTGTATTTCTTTCCTGATTTCTTATGCTGAGGGAGACAAGTGGTATTTCACAATGAATCATCATACCCATTGCATGCTTAGCCTTAACATTATCAAAAATTGATCTGAAGCACTTTCTTTGGTTGTAACTTGGCTTTTGGTTAAGGTTAGAAAAGATGGTAAGGGGCTCAAATGATACTTGAAGTGGGGGTGAGACTTACAACTTTTGGAATTGATTCAAACAACACATTAACTCATGCCCCAGTTTTGTTGACTGGGTGAATCTTAAATCTTTATTTGGTTGTACCGATTCCGAAATAGGGCAGCCTACGTATCTCACTCCCGAGAGAGGAGAATCAGGTCGCACGTAGTTCCATCATCTTGTTCTTTGTTTTGATTTGATTTTGATTTTTTATTTTTTTTCATTTCCTTGACATTTATCCTTGACTCTATTTTGATTCCAAAAGAGGGATATGAAAGAAAAATAAAACGAAGCTCAAACGGGTAAACAAAGGATGACACAATATTTGGATAGAAGAATAAAATGCCTTTATCATATCAATCTTCAAAAAAATGCAACTACTAAACATGCAATAAAATCAACAAAGGATCAAATATCATATGTAATATCTTCTGACCGCATAAGCATTGATAGCCATTTCTGCCATTTTGCCTTCAGTATCTGTCAAATATAAGGCTCCATTGGGCAACACTTTTTTCACAACAAAGGGACCTTGCCAGTTAGGGGAGAACTTGTCTTTCGCTTCAACCTAGTGAGGAAGGATACGTCTCAATACCAACTGACCAACTTCAAAATTCTTGGGACGGACCTTTTTGTTATACGCTCGAGCCATCCTTCTCTGATACAAATGGCCATGACACGTAGACGTTAGCCTTTTTTCCTCAATCAAACTCAAATGTTCCAGTCAGGTTTTTGTCCATTCGTCATCATCAATCTCTGCTTCTACAATGACGCGAAGAGAGGGAATTTCAACTTCTGCAGTGATGACTGCTTCTGTCCCATACACTAATAAATATAGAGTTGCCCTTGTTGAAGTACGAACAGTGGTGCGATAACCTAGCAATGCAAACGACAAATTTTCATGCCACTGTCTAGACCCTTGTACCATTTTTTGCAGTATCTTTTTTATATTCTTATTGGCGGCTTCTACAACACCATTGGCCTTTGGGCGATATGGAGTAGAATTTCGATGTGCGATCTTAAACTGTTGACATACTTCTTGCATCAAATGAATATTGAGATTGGCAGCATTGTCTGTAATGATCATCTTAGGAATTCCAATCTACAAATGATATTGGCACGAACAAAGTCTACCACAACCTTCTTTGTCACTGACTTGAAAGTTACTGCTTCTACCCACTTTGTGAAGTAGTCAATGGCTACCAAAATGAATCTATGCCCATTTGATGCCTTCGGCTCAATCGGTCTAATCACATCCATTTCCCAAGCCACGAACGGCCATGGAGCGGCTATTGCATGCAACTCAACAGGAGCAGAACGTATCAGATCACCGTGTACCTGACATTGATGACACTTTCGAACAAATTGAATAGAATCCCTTTCCATAGTAAGCCAGTAATAACCTGCTCGAAGAATCTTCTTTGACAAGACATGACCGTTCATATGCGGGTCGCATATGAACGG
>NC_061118.1:166489302-166496107 GCF_002878395.1 Capsicum annuum
AGTAAGCCAGTAATAACCTGCTCGAAGAATCTTCTTTGACAAGACATGACCGTTCATATGCGACCCGCATACTCCAGAGTGTATTTCAACCATGATTGCCGAGGCTTCTCTTGCATCTACATACCTCAAAAGTTCAAGATCTGGGGTTCTCTTATACAAGATTCCCCCACTTAAAAAAAATCCACTAGCCAAACGCCTAATAGTCCTCTTTTGATCGTTGGTGGCATATGCTGGGTATTCTCCTGACTGAACGTAACGCTTGATATCCAAGAACCAGGGTTCTCCATCGAGCTCTTCTTCAACCGCATTACAGTAAGCATGCTGATCACGATTCTGTATATGCACTGGATCGATGTAGGCTTTGTCAGGATGTTGGAGCATTGAAGACAGAGTGGCTAAAGTATCAACAATTTCATTATGAATCCTTGGAATATACCTAAATTTTTCTAACACAAACCGTTGACATAGCTCCTGCAAGCATTGTCGATACGGGATGAGCTTCAAATCTCGCGTCTCCCAATCGCCTTGAATTTGATGGACGAGCAAATCCAAATCTCCCAACACTAATAATTCTTGGACTCCCATATTAACAACTAACCTCAAACCAAGAATGCAGACTTCATACTCCGCCATATTATTAGTACAGTAAAATCGAAGTTGTGCTGTTACCGGGAAATGTTGTCCCGATTCAGAGATAAGAACCGCACCTATTCTGACTCCTTTCATATTAACAGCTCCATCGAAGAACAACCTCCAACCTGGATCAGCATCTATAACGACTTCATCAACACACGACACTTTTTCGTCAGGAAAATATGTCTTTAATGGATCTTACTCTTCATCGATGGGATTCTCAGCAAGATGATCTGCCAAGGCTTGGGCTTTCATGGCAGTTCGAGTCACATATACAATGTCTAACTCGGTAAGCAATATCTGCCACTTTGCCAATCGACCCGTCGGCATAGGCTTCTAAAAGATATACTTCTAAGGATCCATGCGGGAGATGAGATAAGTAGTATAGGATGAGAGATAATGCTTCAGCTTCTGTGCTACCCAAGTTAGGGCATAACACGTCCTTTCTAGAAGAGTATACTTGGCCTCATATGCGGTGAACTTCTTGCTAAGATAATAAATAGCCTGCTCCTTTTTGCCTGTGACATCATGTTGACCCAAGACACAACCAAAAGAATTGTCGATGACTGATAAGTATATGATCAAAGGCCTACCAGGCTCTGAGGGTACCAGCACGGGCGGATTTGACAAATATCTTTTGATTCGATCGAACGCTTCCTGACATTCTTCAATCCATTTTACCGCAGCGCTCTTTTTCAGCACTTGAATATGGGATCGCAAGTGGTTGTGAGTTGAGCAATAAACCTGTTAATGTAGTTCAGTCTACCAAGCAAACTCATCACCTCCGTTCTATTCTTGGGCGGGGGCAAATCCTGAATGACTTTGATTTTTGAGGGATCCAATTCAATTCCCCGATGGCTAACTACAAACCCCAAAAGCTTTCCAGATGGCACTCCAAATACATATTTTGCCGGGTTGAGTTTGAGATTATACCTGCGAAGTCTTTCAAAGAACTTTCTTAAATCTTTAACATGGTCGGCCTGACTTTTTGACTTAATAATCACATCATCCACGTAGACCTCAATCTCCTTATACATCATATCATGAAACATAGTGGTCATGGCTCTCATGTATGTTGCTCCAGCATTCTTCAAACCGAACAGCATCACTCGATAATAATAAGTCCCCCATGGTGTGATAAAATACGTCTTCTCTGCATCGTTATCATCCATAATGATCTGGTGATATCCGACATAGCAATCCACAAAAGAGACAACCTCATGTTTAGCACAGTTGTCTAACAAAATATGGATGTTGGGCAGTGGAAAATCATCTTTTGGACTTGCTCTGTTCAAATCACGGTAATCAACACACACTCGAATTTTGCCATCTTTCTTTGGTACGGGAACAACATTGGATAACCACATGGGATAGCGAGCTACTCGAATTACTTTGGCTTCAAGTTGTTTTATGATTTCCTCTTTAATTTTAATACTTACATCTATTTTAAAATTCCTCAACTTCTGTTTGACAGGAGGGAACGCGGGATCAGTTGGCAATTTGTGAGCCACTAATTCAGTGCTTAAACCCGGCATATCATCATAAGACCATGAAAAAACATCCTTATAATCAATTAATGCTTGAATCATTCCATTTTTTAGTTGTGGCAAAATATGTACACTGATTTTAGTTTCCCTAACATCCTCTTGATCCCCTAGATTTATTGGCTTTGTGAATCCACGGCCTTCCCAACAACAAATTGTAAGAGGAGTCTACATTCAATACTTGAAACTCTATGACAGTTCAACAGGACCTATGGTCAATATTAGTTCTATTTCGCTAATAGAATTTGATTTCGCACTATCGAAAGCCCTAACACATACATTGTTGGGCCTGATCCTGTCAGCACCAATATTCAACTTTTGCAAAGTAGAAATAGGGCAAATATTTGCACCTGAACCTCCATCAATCATAACATGAGTGACGTAGAAATCTTTACACTTCACTGTAATGTAAAGGCCTCGGTTATGCCTTGTACCTTCAACAGGCAATTCATCGTCAAAAAAGCTGATCCGATTGACCTCAAAGATTTTTCCAACCATTTTCTCAAGTTGGTTGATTGCAATCTCCCTTGAAACATATGCTTCATTTAATACCTTCAATAAAACATCACGATGCTCCTTGGAGTGCAACAGCAAAGATAAAAGGGAAATTTGAGCAGGGGTTTTCTTCAACTGGTCTAATATTGAATACTCTGGCAATTTCATCCTTTTCAAAAATTCTTCGGCTTCTTCTTCGGTGATAGGCTTTTTGATAGATGACGGTTCACTCACTGTTGGCTTGGACTTTCTTAAGCTTTCAGCCACAAAACATCTTCCTGACCTAGTCAAACCCCTTACCTCATCTACATCTTCCACTACTTCTTTCCCGTGATAGGTCATCACAGTCCGTCCATAATTCTAGGAAACCCTTTTCGTATCAACTATCGGAGGTTGGGTCACCGGTTTGAGGACAATAGGCGTTGTCAGTGCTCCTTTCACCTTCAAGATGGGCTGACTCAGAGCTCCCACCACTGTCAACTTAGGTTTATCCTAACTTAAATCAACATACCTTCTGGCGCCTTGTACTATGATTAGGGGTTTCTTAGTGCTTTCTTGGGCTTTATCTTCTCTCATTCTTTCCCGGTTCAATGACATTGCTTTAGAGGACTCCGCTACATTCACTGATTTCTCCTCAATGGTCTGTATATTGACAATAGGCTTATAACCCCTCGAAGACTCTTTCCCATCATATATCAATTCTAACATATTGGCTTCAGCATAGGTTGGCAGCGGATTCTGGTTAATATTTGAACCCCCCGGGGTCTGGACTAGAATCTAATTTGTGTCAATTAAATCTTGAACAGCTCTCTTTAAATGACAGCACTTCTCGATATCATGGCCTGGCATGTCAGAACAGTACGCACACCTTAAAGAATAATCGAGATTCTTCGACGGTGGATTTGAAAGCCTTCCTTGAATTAGGCTTAAAACCTTCAACTTTCTCAACCTATCAAACAAGATAGCATATGACTCCCCAAGAGGTGTGAATTAATTTTTGACCGCCTTCTCCTTCTTATACTCGGGCCTAGGCTGAAAACTGGGTCTGGAGGGGTTTTGGTAATTTGGTGGAGCGAATGGGCAATTTTATGGAGCTTGCGCGCGCCATTGTGGGTAAGAAGGGGTTTGGGCATATGACTGCACGCTATATACTGGGTACGGGGATGGTAGAATGGAATATAAAGGGTTTTGTGGAGTGTAGTAATAGTGGGGAGAAATATATGGAGCTTGGGTGTAGACTTGGGCTTGGGATTGGGGATAGGGGCGAGGTGGTCTTTTAGGATAGGAATGGGTTCCATCTACGATAGTCGCTACATCCTCTTTCTTTTTTTTACCTCCAAATGCTCCAGATCCACCTTGAATCGCTTGTGTGGTAGCTTTTAATGCGGCAAAACTCACTATTCGGCCGGTCTTAATTCCGTCCTCTATCATCTCCCCCATTTTGAGGACTTCCATAAAAGATTTTCCCATTGCCAGAAGTAAATGCTGAAAATAGGTCTCATCCTGCGCCTGTATGAAAACTTCTACCAACTTACTTTCTTTCATTGGAGGCTTTACCCTGGCGGCCTGTTCATGCCACCTTATCGTGTATTCCCTAAAACCTTCAGTGCTCTTCTTCTTCATGTTGACCAAGGATTTTTCGTCCGAAAATAGGTCGATGTTGTACTAAAAATGTTGAACAAATTCAGAAGCTAAATCATCCCAGCTATTCCATTTATCGATGTCTCGATCGATAAACCATTCTGAGTTCAGATCTGAAAGACTCTCGCCAAAGAAGGCCATGAGTAATTTTTCCTTTCCTCCTACAGCCTTCAACTGGTTGCAATAACGTCTCAAGTGTGCCACGGGATTGCCATGTCCTGCATACTTCTTGAACTTAGGCATCATAAAACCGAGGGGAAGGTTGATGTCTGGGAACATGCAAAGATCTTTATAAGAAACACTCCTATAATCTCCGATTCCTTGCAAATTCCTCATAGCCTGTTCTAAACTTTTCAATTTTCGGGCTATGATATCTTGTTCCTCTGTTGCGATAGGTTTCTCCGTATCAAATGGAAATGCAGGCGGCTGAGTATACCCATACGGTTCATTAATTTGCAAAGTAAGCTCTGGGCATAATACTGACTATCTAAAACCTTCAATACTGGCTCACTGGCGGACCTAGGAAGCCTCATTGAGGGACGCACAGCATATATGGGAGTTTCATATGGTGGCGAAGCCACGAACACCGATGTGATCGGTGGCGCTGGCTGAGCAGCTAGTCTTGATTGGGGAGCTGCCAAGGGCACACCAGAACTGCCAGGATAATAATGTCGCGGAGTGAATCCTGGCGCGTTCTCAGGTGAATCAGTAGGAGCAGAGAATTGCGCCTGAGAGAGTGGTGGGCAATTAGAGATATTTCCAAGACCTTCAGGGAGCGGAGGAGGAGGCATTCCGCTGGCCCATGCCCGGTGTAAATCTATCAATTGTTGCCTGAGCCTTACTACCTCATCATTGTGTTCTGAACTTTCTTCCCTGTGATCCTGATCCGGGTCAATAAGAGAATTTCAATCTCCCTGCTAGCCATGGCGAGCTTTGCTTTGGATCTAGTGAAGTATGGGTGACTAGCCAGAGTGCTGCAAACCTACCACTGTTATATGAAAGAACATGCTCATCAAAGACGACACCCGTTAGGATTAGGGCACACAACAAGCATGGGAATCACATTGGTAAAATTGTCCTAAATTCATGTTCATTTCTACCAGCTTTTGAGGATAGCGAGGTCATTTTAACATCATCCTGATTTTTCTCTACACTTATTTTTATCTACACTTATTATTATTATTATTATTATATCATTACATTTTTTTTCCTTCGTATCCATCTTTGCTCTTTTCTTTTCTCTCATTATCTACCTTTATTTTATCATTCTTTATGGCTTTTGCTTTTCTTTAAAAGAGGAAAAATAATGAAAAACAACGAAACAAAATGATTAGATCGAACCCAAAAGTAGGTTGCCTACGTATCATGTTGTACATGAATCAAATCTTGTGTAATTCGGGCAGCATGTGCATAAACATTTTTTTTTTTGCAAAAATAAAAATAAACAAACCAAGGAAAGACATAGCATCATAACATTTGAAGAAAGAAAACAACAAAACGTACAAAAGTTTGGGACCACTTTAAAACTAAACAACACATACGAAACAACATTATAGAGCCCTAAGACGACATAGGTGAAATTACTAATAAAGACTCTAATACCAAAAACAACTTGACTTCGACTTAAAACAGACACCACCCTATAATGACAGGCACATAAAAGACTCAAACTGAATAAAGATAAGAAATGCTCTTTCAGACTGGTGCTCTGCGTAATGACCCTGGCTGAGATGGACCTGCCTCTGAAGTTCTCTTTCTCCTATTTAAACTTTGTAACATATCCTGTAAAGATACCCTGATACTGGGGAAGAAACTTCAGGCCCGTATTCCTGCTTCATGAGGAGTGCACTTGGAAAGATGATTCTGACACCTTTCTACCGTCTTGAACAAATCTGCTAACTGAACTCTCAGTGTTTCCACTTTGGACCCTACACTTTCATCCTGATGGTCGTCTACTATGCATTCTTCCTGTATTTTCCCTCTAAGCTGCGCTGGTAAGGGTTGACTGATACCCCGAGGGATAGATTGAAGCCAGACCCCATATCCCTGAGTGTACCCCGAATTATCCAAACCTTCTTTGAGTGTGTCCACACCTAGCTTTGTTGCATGCTTCCAAAACTGCTCGTACTTGCTCTTACCTAAGGCTTGGTTCTTGAAGTACTCAATATCCTTTAGAAGATCCACTGCTGGTGGTACGTCCTGCAGCCTACCCAACTGGCACATTACCCTAGAAGGACTGTATGGTCTAGTGCAATTGAGCCCTAACATAACTAAAGGGAGCTGCGTCTGACAACCCAACAATACTATCCTTGGGAGAAGCCACAGATAAGTCCACAAAACGTTACCCCTGGTTCTTGACTCAAGAAATTCAATCCAAGCGTCGACTCGCACGGGTAACGAGTATTTATCCAAACGCAACCTGGAGTCCATGGCTTTCACTCGATTGGGAATACAACGATCTAACACGTCTGGTCTAACTAAAGAAGGCGCAT
>NC_061118.1:166496207-166506978 GCF_002878395.1 Capsicum annuum
AAACTACTTGGATCCCAAAAGGTCAACAAAGCCTCTATTAAATCTGGACGACGGGTAACATGCAGAAGTTCCGTAAGATCACCTAATATTTTAATCAGTTTCTGCTGATCAACATAGTTAAACATTTCCCACCATTTAATTAACTTTTTGGGCACCTTGACAACCATCAGAACTCTAGACTTGGTGGACAAATCCATCCTGTAATAACACACAAGACGTTATCTCAAAAAATTCGACAGGAGCAGAAGATTCCCAACCCTTGGGATTTTTGACGCAAACATATGACGATGGGACAGACCACATTCATGGCTCCAATTTGCCGAACAGAAGTACTGAGCGAAATCAGTCTACTTGGCAAACAACTCCAGATTATGGGGCGAGAGACCTAGGCTAATACTAAGACAAAGGCCAACACAAAGAATTACCGGACCCACCGAGGGTTGCCTACGTATCCCAACCCAAGGAAAGGGAATCAGGTATGCGTAGTTCATCCAGATTGGACAGTTAACGATTAACTAATACATTGACCCTAACTTAAGAGACACTACTGGAAAAAAAACTTTTGGATTTTCAGCTAGACACTTTAACTAAGACTGACACCGCCAATTATGAAGAAAAAATCTTTTTGGTATTTTTGTTTTTGACAAATAAGTAGAAAAGACAAACATTTTTTTTTAATTTTACGGTACTTTGAGAAGACAAATGCAAAACGTAAAAAAATCTTTTTGAGTTTTTGATCGTGAGGAACAAAAGCCATAAAAAATTCTAAAATAAACTACAACATTCCTTTTTATTCATTCTTTTCGACTCACTTTTTCTATTTTTTTTTTCATTTTTGCCTACGCACCTTACTCCTAACAATTTTTTTTTCGAACTCAGTCCGTCAAATGACCACGTTATCCTCAAAGATGCAACATTTAGCACGTAGGGATGCTTTAGAGGTGAGTCTCCTACAAAGGACCAAGTGGGACCCATTAGGTCTCAATATGATGCACATAAGCATGGCTTAAAGGCTGACCTACGTTGTGGTTCACTAACAAGGCTGTTCGGGGGAGCGTATGATCGATAGTGGCTGCTTTGCTTTCCACCTACTCCATAACACCGACGGCTCGCCCCCTAAAATAAGGGTGACTCAACTAGAGGTTGTGTACAACACGTGTACTACAGACTTGTTGCAGAAAGAAGGCCGGGGGGTGGACTCATGATAACAGATATAAAGCGGTAACACATAGGATAAATACTATAAACAAAGAGCACGAAAACGCACAAAAGTGAAAAAAATAACACAAACAATAATCACAAACAATGCTTATACACTCGTGATGCCAAACAAAGCCGATACGACTCAAAAATAAGCTCGAATTCTCATACAGATCCCCAGCAGAGTCGCCAGAGCTGTCACACCCCTTTTAATGTACTCCGAAGGATTTATATTTTTAGTTCAAAAGGGTTTTATTATTTAAGTGACAAGAAATAAAAAATTTTTTCGGAAAAGGATTATTTACATTTTTTACTCAGAGTCGCCACTTGGCATAGTCTGGTGTGCCAAGTTACCATTGGAAAATCCTTTTCAAAACCATTTGACTCTTTAAACTGGTTTGCGAACAGAGATTTCGGCTAAGGAATTCTATTGACCGAGGGGAAGGTGTTAGGCACCTCTCGATCCCGTGGTTTGACCACAGTCGCTTGGTGGGCGTATCGGCTAATTTGACATTACAAAATGTATAAACCACACAAAAAAAAACAATCAATCAAACAAACAAAACAAAAACCAATTCAAAAATATAGTGTCCAGTCCAATTATTACAACCCAAAATGAATAAGTACTAACACGTGAACCTACGCTAACCTGCACTAATCCTAAACTACGCTTTAATGCCTTACCTGATTCTTCGGGACTTCATCACGAACGTCCTTCGAGTACATGATACGTCGGGACATTCCCCGGTGAATAAATACAAATATGACCTCGGGGCATTCCCCGACGAATGAATACAATCAATCCAAATTCATAAAATAAAACCATTCAACAAACATTTTCAACATTCAACAATCTAAAAGTTCTAAATTTGCCTACCCGAACCTTCTATTTTCCTATCAAACTCGACCTATCATGATTCTTATCACATTTCAACATCATTAACGAATCAAAAATTATCCAAATTTACTTTTATCAATTTTCGAGTCCCATTCCCCAAATAACTTAATTTTAATCCTCGAACAAGACCTCATTTCACCATACAATCCATAATCAAGGAACAAACACGAGCAATAATTCACCAAGAACAAAGATCAACCAATCACACAAATATTCAATTCAATGCATCAACTATAATAAATAATGAAATAAAAGAGTGGAAGATTAGAATTGGACCTCAACTTGGAACTTTCGAAGAATATTGCTTGATAAAAATAAAGAAGCCCACTCCCGATAGCCTCGAATCAAACCTCAACCCCAACAAAGATCCAACTCGATATCACAAATTCTTCGAACAAATTTTAATCCGGAATCGACAATCTCAAATAGAAACAACTAATCCCGAACAGAAATCCCAAAGACAAAATTTTAATCTCACAACCCAAGAGTAAAAAAAATAATAAGCCCAGATCGAAATAATTCGATGACAGACGAAAATTCGATGCTGAACTGCCGATAGGGATTGACACAAATGACTGATTTTCTGTTCAAAATTGGCTAGAATAACGGGTTCTCCACGATAGATTCATGTTTGGGGTTTAAGATTTGGCTTCACCGGAGCTTGAAAGACTCGATAGAGACCAAGACGAATAGTAAACGATGCAGTAACTGAGTTTTCCGGCGAAAAAAAACTCGCCGGAAAAGGAGTATTTTCTGCGTTCGTATCTACCTGTTCGCTGCTACTCGTCGATTTCACTGTTTCCGGCGAGATTCGAACTCGCCGGAGCTCCTATGACCTTGGTGGTGATGAGAACTAGGCACAGATCTGGTGGAAGCACTGTTTCCGGCGAGAGCCCGCTGGCAAAAGGGTGTTACTCGTCGTTTTTGGTCATTTTTAGATGCTAATTCGATCTCCGGTGAGATCTGGTCACCGGACTTCTCTCACTGTTCTCTCCCTCAAGCTTTCTTCTATCCCATTTTTTTTTTGATCTGGTGTATGTGCGTTTGATGCGTGCGTAGTACGTTTTCCAATGACCCTCTCCTTTTCCCGTGAAGTTTTTGTGCGTGTATGTATATTCCCTAGTTATTGTGTGTGATATGAGAATATGGTGATGGAGAGTGAGTGTGTGAGGTTTGTGCATGTTCTTGGTGTATAGTGTGTGTAACGTGAGGATGAAGAAGAAAAGTGAAGTATCCTCCTAATATTAGTGTATTGGTGTGTATGTTACTCTGTGTGTATTTGAGAGATCTATTTAGTGTGTATATATGAGATGAGGGTGGGGTAGTGGTGAGGTAGGTGGGGTCACGTGGGGTAGGGGGTAGGTGTGATGTGTTTTATTTTGATTGGGTAGGTTGTTAGGATGTGTTGTCAATTTTTGGTTGGGTGGGTTGTTAGAATATTAGGATAAGACAAAATTAGTTAGGGGATTGTTATTCTTGTTATTTGTGGAGGGATCATCACACGGGTGAGGGTACACGGTAGGATAAGGTAAAAATGGGTAAAACGACATCGGGGAGGGACGAAATTAGGTGTCTACAAATATATTTAATTAATTTTCAACTCTTAAATAGGAGTATTAGGTAAAAATAGTGAAAAAGATGATTTTATCTAAAACAAGAACTTTTAATGAAGGGCAAAAAGTTCAAATCACTTTTCTAATGGTCCTCACACTTTAATATACTAGTTTAGGTGTACGCGCCTTGCGCGTGTACCTCATTTTAATGAGTTCAAATATTACACTAGATAGGATATTTGTTTAAATAATAAAGATGAATATAATAATTAAATTTAATATCTTTTGAATGTGTAAAGATGAAGAATTTATTTACTAAACCTAATCTTAACCAAAAATATTTTAAAAAGTCGATCGACATTTATCTATCATCTGTAAATTGCAACAAAACAATACAATGACAAAGACATCAAAATAATACAAGTAAATCTAATCTTTACACACAAAATTTCTCAAAGTCGTCCGACACTCATCTCCCACCTGTAAATAGTAACAAAAGAATACGATAATAGAGATATCAAAATAATACTACTAAACTCAACCTTTAAATTAAAAAATTCCTCAAAGCTGACCAACATTTATCTATCACCTGTAAACTGCAACAAAATAATACGATAAAAGTGATATCAAAACAATACAATAAAACTTAAATTTTACACACAAAAATTTATTAAAGTCAATCGAGATTCATCTACGAACTGTAAACTACCACAAAATAACAAACTAATAGAGATATTACGATAATACAATTAAACCTAACCATTACTTAAAAAAAAATTCAAAGCCAACCCACATTTATCAAACATCTATAAATTAAAATAAAACAATAAGATAATAATGATATTAAAATAATACAATTAAACTTGACCTTTACACAAGAAATTCTTCAAAGCCCACCAACATTCATCTACGACCTGTAAACTATAAACAAAAAATATAATAGTGATCACAAAGCCTCGATTTTGATCCAACAAGTTCTTGTCTGAGCAAAAATTTTGACCCTAAAGAATGATTTTAAATGAAAACAAAGAAGATATATATATACAGACATATTGAATTCTATTATGTGGACAAAAACAGTGAAGAAGTTGAGGGTTAGAAAATCAAGCATCCACCAATCTAGACATGCAATCGAATCAAGTTAGATGAGCATCAATCGTATTCCCAATAAGCAAATCGGTTTGTTCTCTAGTTTAACGTACATCTCAATATTTATAGAAGTATTTCCTGAATAGAATCTTATTTTAGGAGTATTTTTCTAATTGAACAGTAGAAAGAAAAATATTAATACTCCTACCATATAATTTAGGAGTCCCATATATTTTAGAAAATCTGATTAATATAATAAAAAATAATTAAATAATAAATTTAAAAAATAGCGAAAAGACAGTTTTGTCTAAAGAAGAGTCTTTTAATGAAGGGCAAAAAGTTTAAATAAATTTTCTAAGGGTCTTCACACTTTTAATATATTATAGATTATAGATTATAGATATAGATATAGCTATTGTAACGCCCCGAGTCTGTACCCCAGACATCACACGATGCTTACGATCCCGAAGGACCACAAGCTAACCCATGACTGGTACCTGCTGTGAGCACTGAATAATAATACTGAAATGATGCGAAAGTATAACTGAAATGCCATAAGGTTCTCAAACACTGAAAAACAAATACTAAAATACTGATAGTAATACTGAAAAGAAAAAGAAAAAGAAAAAAAACTGAACATCTGTCTGAAATAGTCTAGCTTGAAAGCTTCTAACAGTCTAAATGGGGAGTTGATGGGACAAGTCCCTAACTAACTCCGACTACTGATCTTGCTGAACTGCTAAAATGCTGAAAAAGTAACTCTGTCCTCGAAAAATGAGGACTCACCACTGTAATCGTTGTTGATAACCTGAACTGCTAAGTACGGTCTGGAGCCCCTGCGTCTGAACCGATGATATGAGACATCATAGCGCAAGAGAACAAGTATATGTCAGTACTTTGAATGTACCGATATGCGAAGTGAGGTAGGCTGATATACATGGGTTTATATGCATAAGATGATAACTGACTAAATGATATGAATATGACTGAATGAGAGTACATGGATCACTGAGATTACTGTAAATACTAAGTATGTAATACTGTGCATATACATACACATACTGTATTTGAGATCATACTAAAATTTAATACTGAGTTCTGATAACTGAGTGACTGATATTCAAAATTACTGATAATTGGGTGACTGTTTCTGAAAGTCCTGATTCTGTAAAACTGACATGAGTTCTATACTGAGTTTGAATCTGAAACTGTAACTGTGGGAGTGTTTATCTAATCGACATGTCCTGATTATAAATTGAGTTGGGGTTCAACCCGTAACCTTAGTTGGAAGGGTGTTAGCACCTTGCCAAGGGATACTAACAGTGCTGGGTCAACCCTAATCTGACAAGAAGACTCATGAATTGTATATGTATGATTGTGTCAACCCTAGTTTGGCAGGAGGACATCTTATCCTATGTTAGTTACGTAGTTCTGTAATGCAGAGACTGCTACTAAGGGTCAAACCCTTTGTAGGCCGGAATGCCCTCATCCCTTTGTTCGCTCGGTGTTGAATCCTACTCCCAACTGAATGGGCACTGGAATGATCACTAGACTGTACTAGGCTTGACTGAACTATTATTAATCATATTGACTGACTGAACTGGACTGAGTTCACTGAATTCTGTAACTGATTGAGTACTACTGTTTGTGACATTACGAGACTATTTTGAGTTACTGTAGTTCTAGTTAAACAACTAGATTTTTGGGTACTGAATACCCCAGGACTAGATAGCATCAACACTAATAAAACATAGCAATACTTGAAGGCATGGAAATAGTTAATTGTTCACTTTGCAATCACGTAGACATTTTGTCAAACACTTGAAAGGCATGAGCTTGTACATGAATAGGGACACATGACAACAAGTCATAAATACACTATTTAATTCATAAGGACATTCTATCAAACAATTTTAATACATAGTTTTAGCATGGAAGCAGTTTAAACATGTAGTGATAGCGTGAGTTCATTACTAAGATCACCAAAGGATCACAATGTGCAATTTATTCTCCAAGACATTTTATCAAACACTTAGGAGGAATGACCTTACACTTGGACATGAACAACATGCTAATGCATCATGACTACCACAATCATTTCACAATTCAAGGGTTCATGACATGGAAATTGCATCAATCAAATACATACTATTTTATATTCATGAAACTTGCAATTAAATCTTAAATTAAAAAACTAACATCAATACATGCATGAACACAATCTAATTCAAACATGTAAATCATGGATTCAATGAACTTGTAGTTTAAAAGGGGTTCTTGAACTCCAAGGGTGAAAGGAAACCTCAGGATGAACACTTAGCATACCTTGATTATTAATTCTCTGGAAGTTGTGAATTTCCTGAGACTTGAGTCTTGAATTGATGGGTTAGGGTTTGTTCTTAAGAGGATTTTGTGAATAATGAGTGAGTTTTGCCCTTAGGTTGGCTTAATCTCGTGTTTTAGGGCTGAAATAAAGTGAAAAAATGACTTATTTATCCCTCTGGACGCGGAAATAAAAGAGTAAAAATCGTGCCCAGTGACGCGTTGGGCGTCACGCCGCATCGATGGTCGACGGATAGCTAACGCGACGCATCGATATCGTGTTGGCTTACTGAAATTTGCACTGAAGGCTGGTGACAAATCCTAATCGACGCGATGGGCGACGGGACGCGACGCGTCGAGATCGCGTCGATCCACTATTTTGGACTCCCAAACGTGCCTCAAATGACGTCCGAAATATTTGAAACTCGTTTGAGAACACCTATTGGCATCCCTAATCATGAATCAATATAAGAATCAACATTTTAAAGTCGTAAGGGTTGAAAATAAAGCCATTGAGTTATTGAGGCAAAAAATGAGACTAAGTTTCAATTCTTAGCTAAAATTTTCTGTCTGAAACCTCTTTTCATGCTATATAGGACTGAGTTTGACTAGACATTTTACGGGGTCTTACAGATATAGATATAGATATAGATATAGATATAGATATAGAAATAGATTACAGATTATAGATATCTATATAGATTATAGATATAGATATTTTTCCTATTCATACCCTTCCCTCTCCCACATCCAAAAAAAAAAAAAAAAACACAAAGAATTAAAAGAATGAGGATAAAATTAAATATTTCAAATAACGATATAGTGAAAATTTCCTTCCTCCTTTGTCTAGGAACAACCATCAGAAGGAAAGGTGTTTTTGGTTCAATTCAGTTAAAAGTCTTTTTTTCACCTAAAATTATGAAATAATTTTAAAAGTATAAATAACATAAATACCAACCTTTTAAAAGTAATTACACTCTCTCCCATTTTTTTAATTACTTTACTCTTTCTCCGTATTAATATACATAACATAGCCCACATATACATAACATTCTGTGTATATGTGGAATTTTTGTAATATGTTTAGGGAATTGGAATTTTTTGTAATATTAAAAACATAAATTGTGTATTTGTGTAATTTTTAGAAATCATGAAGGCGGAAGCATTTCAACCAAAAAATGTAAAGAGGGATAGATTTGACATAATTTAAATTGTGCCCAGGGGCGGCTCTACCTCTTTGAAAAATAGACGGCCGCCTTAGGCCTTTAAATTTGAGGGGCCTCATTTTTTATAAATACTATTTAGAAAAAATAAATTTTGTATATAAAAGAAAGGAATTATTAGAAGTAGTTCATATATCGAGAGTATTCTGCCTCAAGAAAGATTAAATGCATTAATTATATTATTACTTAAAAAAGAATAATTAGAAAAAATAGATTATATAATTTTGAAAATAAAGTTTATTAAAAAAAGTTATTTTTTCTTAAAAATTTAAAATCTTTGTTTGATTTTCGTCTTAGACCACGAATATGCTATGCATACTTACCTGTGAGAGGCAAGTTTGAATCAATGCATAAGATTTGGCATCTTGCAAATTGTTAAGTTTCCCTGATAGCGACAAGGACAAACAATATGGCACATATGTCCTACAAGTTTCTACAATTTTATTTTTTTGGTAAGTAATTGTTATGTGACCTTTTTAAGTTATTTAATAATTTTTTTCGTGTGATCTTGTTCTAGATATTGATGTTTTTTTATTGTTTGTTTGATGAATTGTAATTTCAAGTAATTCTATGGAGAATTAAATTAAAAACTTTCTTTGTTTTATTTTATTTGAATTATGTTCACTTGATACAATTCTTTTTTAAAAAAAATTATTAAAATTGTATTTACTAAATTTAATATTATTAATGATATTTTAAAATTTCAGAACAAATATTCTTTAGGTACTGAATATCCTAGATTTGAAACTAATGCATATAAAGCTCTTTTAAGAAAATTTTCATATTTTACTATGCCAATTGCCGGTTTCAACAGGCTATCTTAAAATTAAAAGACTCCCTATATCTGAATTCTACCATATTATGAAGTTCGATTATAAATTTTAAGAGATAAATTTCAGCATATTTATCTGAAATTTCAAGAAAAATATTGAAACTCAATTAAAATTTTGGTCGATAATTCTGATTTCAGCTTTCTTAGTTTGAAGATAGTGAAAAAGCCCTCCCGGTAAAACTGAAACTAGACAGAAAAGATTAGCATGGCCTCTTCGCAAGATAAGGGTGTCAAGTGGGCCGGGACGACCAGGCCCGAGTAACTAATCCGGCCCAGATTGACCCATCCCGCTAAGCCCTAGGGCTTTAGGATTCCGGGTTCCGGACTGGTTATTTTTTTAAAATAGGCCCGGCTAACCCAGCCCGATTCACGCCCGTCAGTTAACCGGCCAGGGCCGTATACCTTTATTTAAAAAAAAAAAGGATTTTGGGCCAAACTAGCCGTTGGCCCAACGGCTATATAGCCGTTTTTGGGTCCAAACGGCTAGTTTGGGCCCATTTATTAAAAAAAAAAAAAAACTTTAAAAAATATTTTTTAATCCCCAAAAAAATCTATGAATGCCCTACAACTTCAAATCATTTTTCACACAATTTTTCACTCTCTCAAATCTCATTCTCTCTCAAATCTCAATTCTCAATTCTTAAATATTCAATATATTTAATTTCTTAAAGTGTTCACTTTAATTTTTTAATTTTTCATTTACAAAGTACGAGCGGAAGTTTCTAAAGTCGCAACATTCGGATACTTCCAAAATTTGGTATTGTCGTTCCATCTCTTACGTTTAATTTTTATTTATTGTATTAATTGTTTAATATTTAATTTTATTATATTTGTGTATTTTGAATATTTTTAGTTTAATTTAATTTATATTATGGATAAATTAAGAAACCTCGCTACTAAAGGTGTTAAAAATTTTTGTCCCGGAAGCGGTAGTGGTAGTAAAAAGTGAATTACTAACGGTAGAAGTAGTTCAAGTAGTAGATATACCCGTGTGCCTTTGCCTCCGGTACTGCTTGGTACACCTTTTGAGGAAGAAATAGGTGTAGGTGCTCACGATATGGATTATATAGAAGCTCTGAAAAATTACGGCATAGAAGAAGAAAATGAAGTAGATGCGGTTAATTTAGACGAAGATAATGAAAATATTGCTGAGACACCCGCAGTAGGAGATGCTAACGTTAGATCTGAATCGGTTAATCTCCCTCCCCGTCCTCCTAGTGCCCCAAGACCTCGTAAAAGAACTAGTGTTGCATGGCAATTTTTTGAACGTATATCAGATATTGAGGTGCAATGCAATATTTGTCAACAAATATATAAGCATAAAAGTGGAGGCAAGTAAGGGGGTACGGGTACGTTAATGAGACATATAGCTGAAGATCACAAAAGAGAGTCAAATATTGCACAAGGTGGTGGGATGTTGGTGGGCCAACGCAAATTAGAATGGACCCAGCAACCAGTCACGTAGCGAAGAAGTATAATAAATTGAGGGACCTGGGAAGAAATAGCTAAAATGATAATTGTGGATTGTTTACCTTTTAGTTTTCCTTCTTCTGATGTCTTTATTCGTTATATACAAGCAATTTTATAATCCTATGTTTAACGGTATTCCTAGAACTACTTGTCGGTCTGATATTTTTAGACTTCATTCACAATA
>NC_061118.1:166507078-166513471 GCF_002878395.1 Capsicum annuum
TAAATAAAAATAATTATTTAACTGTTACTTGTCATTGGATGGATAGTAATTTCGTGATGCAAAAACGTATTCTTACTTTTTTATATGCTGAAGATCGTAAACATACTGGACAATTTATTGCTGATTCTATTGTTAAAATTACCGGATATTATGGTATCGAAAATAAAATTTGATGTATTGCTTTTGATAATGCTTCTAACAACAAGACTGCTATAACAAAAATAAAATCTACGCTATCTCCGCCCTTGCCTGAATTTTTCATATTAAGTGTGCATGTCATATATATAATTTAATTGTAAAAGATGGTCTTGAGTTTTTTGAGCATTATATTTAAAAAATTCGTCTTGCCGTTGATTTTATTCAAGGAAATAATCGTAGATCGAGAATTAGAGAATTTAAAGTTAAATGTCAAGAAAATGGACTTACACCGATTTTGATGCCTGAGGAAATTGATACTAGATAGAATTCTACGTATGAATTTTTAAAAACTTGTTATAAATATAGAATTCCTATTACACTAGCTTTTAACCAACATTGCGGTTCATGTACTGATTCTGCTGATTGCATGCTACATAATTCTAACTGGGTTGTAATTAATGATCTTGTTAAGTTTTTAGAAAATTTTATATAACTACGGTTGAATTTTTCGGTGCTTATTATCCTACTGTTTGTAATATTTTGGCATATATAGCCGATATTTCTGGTTTGCTCAAAGAATATAAAAATAAAGAAGGTTATAAAAAAACTGTTGGCGCCATGTTTACGAAATTTAAAAAATATTTTTTCCCGATTTCCCCTATTTACTTGGTTGGTGCCATGCTAAATCCGTGCATGAAATATAATAACATATGCCACTTTAGTACTCTTATTTATACTAACTTAGAAATAAATACTAACTATGATTCTGAACAAGTACAACCTGATTTGTGGACGGCTACGGCTGATGCAAAGGATTACATAGAAAAATTATATAATCACTGTGCTGATTTATTTGATTTAGCCGTACCTACAAATATCACTCTAACTGTCGCTCCCCATCCTTCCGAGGAGCCATCATCTTCTAAAAGGACGGTACATACTGGTTTTTCTGATTCTTTTTATGATTTAAATTGTTGGAACAGTGTTGATGAGAGAACTTACACATCAACTTATCGGGAAGAGCTAAAATATTATCTTCGAACGGCACCAGAGGATCGCAGACGACGGATCAACACGTTGGATTGGTGGAGGAGTAATGAAACACAATATCCTATGCTTTCAAGATTAGCTAGAGATATCTTGAATGTTCCAATGTGAACCGTTGCATCAGAGAGCGCCTTTAGTCGGGGACGACAGCAGCTTGGAGACAACTGACACTCATTGGGAAGCAATCAGTGAATGTTCTAGTTTGCCTCAGAGATTGGATTAGAGAGGAAAGAAGAAACCAAGGAATGGAACCGGAGCCGAGCGACGAGCTGAAACTTAAAGAAATTATGACTTCACAGGAGAATTCAGCAGAATCAAGTCCAATGCATGGTTTTGCCCCCGTTGACTTCGACTATCCTATGCAAGTTCCCGTTAATATTAACATGAATGAGTTGGAAAAAATGATGCATAATTTGTAGATTTTTCATTCATGTAAATTATAAATTTTGGATTATTTTGCAATCAATAAAATTTCTCAAATTCATTCACTCCTTAGTCCTTGCTTTTTATATTTTTTCATTTAACGATTTAAAATTTTAAATTAAATTTCTAGTTTTCTACTTTAAATTAAAAACTTACTTTAATATATTATTAATTTACTATCAAATATTATTAATTTATTATATTAAGTAGCATATGTTTTGTAAATTTGTGCATATATCTTCTAAAGAAGTGTATATTTAACGTATACATGTGTATATGTTTTATAAATTAGTATATAAGTATATCTATATATATTGTAATGTATATATAATGTAGTATATTTTATAAGTAGTAGTATATATACATTGAATGGTGCGTATACACGTGTATATATCTTCTATAGAAGTGTATATTTAACATATACATGTGTATATGTTTTATAAATTAGTATATAAGTATATCTATATATATTGTAATGTATATATATTGTAGTATATTTTATAAGTAGTAGTATATATACATTGAATAGTGCGTATACACATGTATATATCTTCTATAGAAGTGTATATTTAACATATACACGTGTATATGTTTTATAAATTAGTATATAAGAATATCTATATATATTGTAATGTATATATATTGTAGTATATTTTATAAGTAGTTGTATATATACATTGTATGGTGCATATACACGTATGTATATCTTGTATATTTAACGTATACATGTGCATATGTTTTATGAATTAGTATATAAGTGTATCTATATATATTGTAATTTATATATATTGTAGTATATTTTATAAGTAGTAGTATATATACATTGAATGATGCGTATATATGAGTAATTGACTAATTGTGTATATGTGTATATATTTTTTAAATTCTAATGTAGTATATACTATATATATAGTGTATATATATTATTTAACGTATTTATAATGTATATAGATGGGTATATGTAATGTATATTGAAAGAAAGTTTTTTTTTATATATTTTTTACCGAGTTTGATCGATTTTTTAACCGGATTTGACCGAGTTGGATTAAGTGGGTCGGGTTAGGGTGAGTTTTAATTTTTTTACTGTTGGGCCCGGCCCGACCCACTTAGACCCCAACTCGGATCCGACCCTGCCCTCAACCCGGTTAAATAACACGGGCCGGTTCCGGGTTGGCCCGGCCCGACCCACTTGACAGCCATATCGCAAGAGTGCCATGCACAAATCGAAAAATAAAGAGAGTAAAAAGGAAAGAAAGTTGGTCTTTAGGCTTTTAAGTTTGATATATTTATCAGAATATTACTTTCGTATAAAATTGTGGCAAACCTCAAATAATTTTAAAACATGATTATTTAAAAAAAAAAAAACCCATAAATTTATCTAATGGTGAATTTCTCCATATATTAAACTAAGTTATAATCTGGTGTTTATAAATTTGAAATTATTATGTATCTATTATTATTATTGGGTAAAAAAATATTAGTACAATCGATAAATGACTATGAGAAGTCGTCCTAATTAACGTTATTAGTGAGATTGTATTAAACATTTTAGAATATCAATTGTTCATGTAATTAAATAAAAGCAATGTCATCTCACAGCTTTCCTGCATGTTTCTACAGTGCCATTTTTTCAGTAAGTAATTGATATAAGAAAAAAAAAATGTAATGTAATTGATATGCTCATGCAAAATCAATTTCATTTCACATTCCCCCACATGTTTTTACGCATATCTACTTAAATTATAATATACTGGTGAAAAAAATAAGAGCAAATATTACAAAAAGATCATTCATAGAGGAAAATTATATAGAAAAAATTATTTAATTAATATTGTATTACAACAACAATAACAGACCCAGTGTATTCCCACAAAGTGAGGTCTGAGGAGGATAAAAGGTATGCAGTCCATACCATTCCCTCCGAAGAAGTAGAGAGGTTGTTTCCGATAGACCCCCGGCTCACGATATTGAATAGTACACAAGGTCGTAGTGAAACATGAAGCAGGATGGATGACATAACATAAATAAGGAATAAGAAATAATAAAATAGATATCAGAGAAATACGAAATACTAAGAGAAATACGAGTAATTCGAAATAAGAAATAAGATATAGGACACATTCAGTGTACTTCACAAAGTGAGGTTTGAGAAGGATAAAGAGTACGCAGTCCATAGAAATACCTCAGATGAAGTAGAGAGGTTCTTTTTGATAGATCCCCGGCTCAGGATTGTATCAATAAAAAAATTTTCTTACAAAATCACTCAGTTAAATTTGTCATACAAAATATAATATAGCAAAAATAAATTATTTTTTTATACAGTATAGATATGAACATCACAACAACGATGACGATGATAACATATTCAGTGCACTCTCACAAGTGAGATTTTAGAAAGGTAGAGTGTAGGCAATATGTACCACTACCTCATAGCTGGGATAAAGAGATTGTTTCTAATAAATTGTTCGCTCAACACAAAATATAATCTAGAAAAAAATGCAATAGAGGCACAGAAGATAATAGCGTAACATAACAACAGATAGCAGCAAAATAATACTACATACCACCAAATAATATTACAAGTGATTTACCTGAAACGATATTTACAAACAGAAAGTCAAGACAAAAAACTACAAATACAACACTACGACTATATATATATATATACTAGTGTAGTATGACCCTTCTCTATCTTGAGCCGGGGGTCTATCGGAAACAGCCTCTCTACTTCTTTGGAGGTAGCGGTATGGACTACGTACATTCTACCCTTCCCAGACCCCACTTTATGGAAATACACTGGGTTTGTTGTTGTTGTTGTACTAGTGTAGTATGGCCCGTGTTAAGCCCGGGCCCAAATTAAATTAAATTTACCTTTCTAAAAAATAATTTTAAAAATATATAAAATCAAACCAAATAAAAATTAATTTAACTAATCAATTTTGGATCAACTTTTATTTAAACCTGAAAGCCTACAACCATCATCATCACTACAATTGATATAACCATCGGCTATATATCATCATAATTAGTCATTAATATAAATCTACAATCCTCGTATTAGTCATCATTACTATGTTATAAATTATCATTATATGTATTTTAATTTTAGTTTTAATATGCATCTTAATTTTCAAATCTGTATTCAATTAAATGTTATTTTATGGTTTAGCTCCTTGCTTTTTGGCTTCTAATACCTATAATTAAATTCTGTCAAATAGTTTATATTTTTAAAATTAGCATGTTACTACAAACACAAAGAATAGAAATAGAGAAATAGATTAAACTTAAACGGATTCAAATTTCAGAATCAAATTATTTTGTGAGTGTAAAAGAAGAGTAAATAAAGCTCAAACTTTTTGAATCAACTGAATTTATATCAACATACCCATAAATTTATTTGTCAAGATTCAAAACACGTTTTAATTATAGGTAGAAGTAGTTTAAACATTTGCAGAAAGCGTGAAAGTGTAATCTTATTTAGTAAAATATATAAGAAAACTAAAGCAAAAAATTACTTTCGTTTCTCTTTTATTTTATCACATTTTTTTTTTTGAGATTTAAACTACATAATTTGATCAATATTTTATTATTATTTTTTCATTATATTAATATTAGAAGGATTGAAACTTATATTTTTTATATAGTTAGTAAATATTTAAATTAAAATTCAAAATTAGTCAACCCGTCTCCCGTAAAACTAAAGGTAACAACAAAAAAAGATTGAAAAAAAAACTAATTAAAATAATTTTTTGATTATATAAATAAATCACTTATGCAGATAATATTAATTTTTTAAAAATATATAAATACTTTCTTACTGTGTAAAAAACTTATTTAATTTGAAGTTAAAGTATTATATAATGTAAATTTATATCATATAAATTAAAGGAGCAAGAGAGAAAGAAACGTTCACACAAAGTTACTACTACTATATACAGTAAGTCATGTGAAATAAACCTTAACTTATCATATTTACTCATTTTTTTACTTTTACAAAGTAATTATCTTTATATAACATAAACATACACCTTAACTTATCATATTTATACAATTTTTCACTTTTACAAAGTAATTTTAAAAATCACAACTAATTATGTATTTTCGTTGGATATTTCAGGAGCTAATTATGTATCTCGACGGATTCAAAATCAAAAAAATATATGAAGAGCTAATTATGTATCTTTACAAAGGAAAAAGTGTATCTTCATTGGATGACTTATCTATCTCGATAAATTTAAAATAAAAAAATATATATCGAAAGCTAATTATATATCTTTACAAAAAAAATATATTTAATCATGTATCTCCACAGATTTAAAATTGAAATTTTTAATAATTACACTAAATATTAAAATTTTCTATAATTAAACTCTAAGCTATTGAAATTTATGTTGCTTTGACCTTTAAACTAATTTAGATACAAAATAATAATAATAAAAAAGGCAGTAGGTTGCCACATAAACTATTTGACATGTAATTTTTTTTTATTTTTTTTTTTAACAAAAGACAAGAAAGGGACAAAACAGTCAAAACCATAGAGTAGAATACAAATACCTAAGCAACCTACAAAAGCATTATACATCATCTATATCACTAACAAGAAGTACAATATTATTGTAATTACATTTCCGTCCCTGTGAGGACGACCAAAAACAAGAGTCCTCCCTTATACTTATTGTATAGTAAAATATATTCCCTTCGTTTTAAAAAGAATGACTTAATTTGATTTAACATGGAGTTTAAGAAAATAAAGAAGACTTTTAAATCTTGTGGTGTTAAATTAAA
>NC_061118.1:166513571-166570809 GCF_002878395.1 Capsicum annuum
TATATATATATATATAAAGGAAAGTAGGTCATTCTTTTTAAAACGGAGGAAGTATATATATATATATATATAATAAAATAAAATTTAATACATATCTTACCCACAATTCAACCGCAGATCAAAATGGATTGATCAATTTTTTTGACAATTGTAGAATTTGAAATGATTACCTCAATACATAATGCTCGTGTTTATGTGTTGATAATAATGAAGCAGTTAGCATTATTCACAAGATAGCTACATTATGCTCAGATAAGCCTTACACATAGTGATCCTACCTGTCTATTACAAAATAGACAAGTATGGAGAGATGGTTATCTTGGGATAGTAAAAGTATCCATAAAATTAACTTAGTTAATTTATTTTGATTTGTTTGGATGGGTTAATGATTTCTTTATTATCAATTTAATTTATTTTGATTCGTCTATCCAACCTATTTTGAAATTATATTAATGTATTATTTAAATTGATTCGTGAGAAATTTTATCTATTTTTTTTATTTTTCTTATATTTTTGATATATTATATAGTCATAATATTAGTTCAAATTGATGAATGGGATTATAACCTGAATTTTAGTTCATTTCAGCTTTGATAACTTAATCAGTTCATTTATTAACTCTGCTTAATTTATATGCCCCTAGTTTTCATCATTTTAAAAAGAAAAAAAAAATAGAAATTAGCGATAGATAAATTTTGCAATAAATAATAAAAATTTGTCAGTAATACTATTTAAAATGAGTTATGAAAAATCTTGTGAACTACAAAATTATTTAGTGGAAGATTAGCAATGAATATCGTAACTAATTCCATTTTTTCTGCTTAACAAAGAGAAAAATCATGATTAGAGGCTTTGTAACATCCTAGTCAGAAGATGAAATAAAATGATGATTTTTTTTTTTTATATTTGGAATGAATATTGCACGATAAACAATTTTATTCACGAAAAAGCACTTGTTTATTTATTAATTCTAGTATGATTAACTTGAATATGAATGAGTAAAAAATAGTATAAATCTAAGATGTGTTTGATAAAAATAATTTTCTAAAAAAATAAGTTGTTTTTACTTCTTTCAAAGATAGAGCCAACTATTAATTAAATCTCATTAACATTAGTCAGGTAACCTCTTTTTTTTTTTTTTTTTTTTGTAATAGAGAATAGATTTACTGATATTAAACGGTTACAGATGGGATAGAAGTAATGTTATTTTAGATAAACGAAGAGGTAATATTTGTGTTTGTTATAGTCATTATATTTATATACAATCAATTTTTTTTCCTTTTTTTTTTTAAAAAAAAAGAACTTAGGTTGTTTGTATAGATGAGAAGAATATCTTAATTATTTGACCAAATATCTTGATTAAACTTTTGTAATCTAATATTCGTAGTTAGAATAACAACTTAATTAATTAATTTTAGTAGAGCAAAGTGTGAGCTGGGTCCCAATTGAGTGAGAACAAAATCTGTAATAAACGTGCTTTAGCTACCGTTTTTTGTTTTGAAGCCACTAACGGCATTTTGGCTTATGATTGTATTTTGTTTTATTACTTCATTACTAAGCGAAACATCTTTTTTATATCTCTTTTTGCCACCCTTCTCTATATTTTCTTCATATTTAATATTTATATTCTATTCAATCCCCTTATTTCTCCTTTTTACACTTTTCCCCCTCCGAAGAAAAACTTCTATATAAAGACGTAACTTAGGGTAGATTATCATATCATCTGAAAAAGAAATAAAATGAATGAGGGCGGCGAGAATGATTGTTTGATATGGGAAAATAATGAAGTGTGGTCATTTTTGAACTCCGACAATGACCAACTAGTTGGGAGTGAAAGGATGCAGGTGGGTGACAAGTTGCCAGATCCAAATAGGTCTGATACTTGTCAGCCATTAACAGTTGTTAAAAAGGTAGGCGAAGCGAGTCTTGGTAGCAAAAAAAGATGTACATCCAATGAAAAGAAAGGCGATAATGAAAGTGGTGAACCAAAATCTGGTGCAGGTGAAGATGGAGGTAGAGAATCAGGTTATGAAATACACATATGGACGGAAAGAGAAAGAAGGAAGAAGATGAGAAACATGTTTGAGAATCTTCAAACTTTGCTTCCTCATCTTCAATCGAAGGTAATTTTTTTTTCCCTTTAACGACATACCTTTTTTTTTAATCCGATATCCTATTGATCCAACAAAAGAAACTAAATAGAATTTACGATTATCTTACATTTTTTTCTTGTTTTTCTTTTTATTATTTTTCACAACCTTAATAAATAATCTTGATCAACTCGTTTGATAATTGTTCAAAAAATGAACTTGAAAAAAATCTTTAGATCAAATAGAAACTTGTAACATGATTAAAAATTTACTTCTGAACTTTGGTTCTTTTTGGCAATTGTTTATGATCACTCTTCGAATTTTTGATATTTTCATTTCTCCAACCTTTCTAAATTGAGTAAATTTTTTAAAAATCTTTGTAGGAAGAAAATTAAGTTTCACATAGAATCATGTAGCTTGATTTTCTTATGGTATTGATCCAACTCCAAAGAACAAATATAATTTATTTTTAATACAAGAAGTGGAGTCTAAGAAGGGTAAGATATACACAGATTTTATCTCTACCTTTATGAAATAGAGAGATTTTTTTTGATAAATCCTCGACTCAATCGGAATCAATATCACTTGTGATATACTCATTCTTACCATTAATTTGTGTGTACATGTTAATTCCAAAATGGAATGATAAGATGCACTTTGTTTACCAAAAAAGGAAGAAAAAAACAATATAGAACTTCCGGTATTTTCGCACATAGCTATATAAGATTCCACATTTTTTAAAAAAAAAAACCTTTCCTCTTCTCTTCTAAATGCATAAGAAAAAGAAGTTTTCAGTATATCTGATTTCCATTCAAAATTTACCTATGCTTTCTTAATTCGTATAATAATAAGATCTCTGTATGTATTAATTTTTATATTAATTCAACTTATACACATTAATCATATAAAGAATATTCATATATACTAGTAAGCGTATTTTAACTTGTTATTTGCGATAACTTGCTTATTTTTCATATAAATTGCTACTAATCACAATTTTCTATGAATGTATAGTTAAATGTAATTGGTTTTTGTGTTTTTAACTTAACAAGAAATTTTAGATTTTTAACTTTTAAGATCACTAAACAGCCTATACAATAACTTTTATAAGAGGGATAAATTAGTCAGATGAGACACATGATTTGAGTAATTTGTATATTAGCAAATGAAAAAGTTTTATATTGAGTTTTGCCTAATTCAACCTTTCTGTTCTACTTTGGCCTTTGAGATTTGTAACTTGCAAAACATGATAAATGACCATATGTGTACCAGGAAAAAATGACCGATAGTGTAGATTTCTTACATTATTGTCAGTATATATTAATAAAACTTAAAATCAATTTTATACCGTCAGTATAGAAATTGAATTCATTTTTTTGTATATATATGCAGGCGGACAAGTCCTCAATTGTTGATGAAGCTGTGAGATACATCAAAATACTGCAAACCACTGTTACCAATCTTAAAGAACAAAAGCTACAAAGAATTCAAAGTGGCATGGCTAGGCTTTCTACATTGAGTACTCCCATAATGACTCCAAAGAAGTTAAGTAGCTGGGAACAATTTTTGGCTGACAAAGGATCTGCTAGTAACTCAGCTGCTATAACACCAAAGAACAACAACAATAATGTGACTGGCATTCCCCTTTTGAACACTAATGTTCCAACAGATTTTGTGACGTGGAGTTCACAAAATGTTGTGCTAAATGTTTGTGGAGAAGAGGCACATATTAGTGTGTGTTGTCCTAAGACACCTGGGCTTTTTACCTTCATTTGTCATGTTTTGGAGAAAAATAAGATTGACATTGTGTCTGCTCACGTTTCATCTGATCAATTCAGAAGTCTGTTCATGATCCAAACCCATGTAAGTCCTTTCTTATGTATTAATATGTGCTCAATTTACAAATCTATGTTGGTCATTTTGAAGATTGTGAATTAGGGTTTTTAGTTAGCAAAATAAAATAGAGTCTTCGGTTCATTTTACGTGTCTTTGCAGAAAAGCTTTTGAATTTTGGAGTATGAAATTAAGGGGTGTACCATAAAAAAGTATTCCTCAAATCTTGTGGTGTTAAACCTGCTATGTCATTCCTCTTAGAGGTATTAATTATTAATTAGGACTAGATGAAATTAACGTTTTGAAATGAAATATTACTGCATAGAAAGATCAATATTCCTTTTCTTTTTTAATAGATACTAAAATACATGAATTGAAACAAACGAAATGCGACACCCACAAGAGTTTTTACTAATCATCTAACTTATTATGATATTCTTTCCTTTTTAACTTCTCCAAAACACACAACACATTTTAATATATATTTGAAAATTCTTTTTCTAGAAGTTCCTCCTCTCATGCACCTAGTCTCACCCAAAATTCTCTCTATTTGTTTCATAAACCACAGTATAGTTTAGTCCGAGATTATTTTAGAAATAATTTAGGTTACTTTACTTGAACTGATTGTTTATAAAAATCAGTCTCTTTACTTTGAACAAAATAAATATAAGGTTGTATACACACCACCCTCTTCAGACCCACTTGTAAAGCTTTACTGAGTATGTTATTATAGTTAATGTTGTTGTTTAGTTTTGAAAACCAGTTGATGTATATTCAGGCAAGAGGTGCAAGTGGCTTAGAGCAGTTGATCTCTGGAGCATTATCAGTGGAAGACATGTACAAGCAAGCTGCACATGAATTAATGTCAGGGATAAACCCCAAATGATTCATGTTTGTTTCATCAGCCAAAGCCAACTTAGTTACAAGAGACCATGACGGTCATCATATTTGCTTTAATAGTTCATTCGTAGAGAGGATGAACATCTGTCGTTGTAGAGAGACAATTCTATTTGATTTTCATAGTTCATTCGATGGAGGATGGACATGTCTGTTGCCGTAACGGCCAGCATATTTATTTTCATAGCTAGTTCATCCGGTGTAGGATGTGTGTCTGTCGCCGTAGAGGCAATCATGTTTACTTTGAAAGTTCACTATGAACTAGATCGCAGGAGTGAAAACTATGGACTTTGGTCTATTTGATTTTCTTCCAATGGTATTTATATATAGAAAAAATCTTGGTTTTGGCTAATGTGTTTGCTCTATGGTTGTTTGGTATGGACAAAAATGTTTTTTAATTTTTTTCATGTTTTGTTTCAAAATATTATTTGTCTCCATCAATACAAGTTTCTTAAAAATATTTTTTTAATTGGGGCATAAAAAACAAGTTTTATAAATATTTCAAAATATTATTTATCTTTATGAATACAAGTTTCTTAAAAATATTTTTTTAATTGAGGTATTAAAAATAAATTATAAATTTACTTATATAGATGAATTAGAATGATGAAATTTGATTTTATCGTCGAGTTATAAATTTCAAAAATCAAATTTTATAACTCTAACTCTATAACCTATCATTTTTTATAATTTTATCTATGGAACTATGATAATTTTTAATATTTAAGCCCTCTTAAGAAAGTTTGTCTGAATATCCTAATATTCCAATCTTAAAGCCGTCGCTTTAAAACAAGTCATTTGGTTCTTAAAAAAGATATTTTATTTTGTAAAGTGAAATTCATCTTTGAGTTGGTCTTTAATTAAAGTGTAGCATAATGAAAATTCTTTCAGAAATTCAATGAGTTTATCAACGATTTGAAAAAACCCGATAATAGAACTCGACTTTGATTTTTGCTTTGTCTATTTCTTTTTATCATGTTTTTATTGGTTTACATGAATGTCATTCATGTCTTTGTTGTTCCATTAGCTAGGAGATAATTCATTATTACTTTTTGCTTTATGTCAAAGACCAGGAGATGATAGCATAGTTTTTTCTCTCTTTTCTTATGAGGGCATGTGCAACAACTTCAACTCCACAAGCCTGGGCTAGACTTGTCTTCCTCCATTGAGGAGTCATATGAGGTGAAAGCTCTATATACGATTTTGAAGTTGAGCCTTCTAAGAAATAGACAACCGGCCTTCTAGGAGCACCTATAGAGATTAGTATATGAGACCGCAATTCGTAAACTGACACATTAGACTCACCTTTTACTTGACAATACATATGAGAAAAATAGCATTCCACATGAAGAGAGACGAATAAAATTTCATGGATCGTCCTATTTTGGTCGCCCAATTTATCTAGTACCCATTTGATGTTTTGTTTTTCATGAACACTCGGCTTTTAGGTAAAAACGAGTGCTTCATTTTCGCTTGTTCTGCTTTTGCTTCTGCTGTCAGCATACATAACTAAAACTTTAGCTTATTTTAACAAATGTTTCAGTCATGCATGATGATTTAGATTGTTCTCAGAGACGGAGTCAGCCCTCTTCAGGGGATTCGTCCGAACCCCCTTCAACGAAAATATACTATTTATACATAATTAAAATTATTTTTTATGTTGTTATAGTAGGTGTTGAACCCCCTTCGACTTAGTTATTTTTGAATATTGAACCCCCTTACTTGAAATCCTGGCTCCGCCTCTGATTGTTCATTATGATAGGTGAAATTTATGTTTTCAAATTTTAGTTTTTTTTTGGAGTGAATTTCAGTATTGGAATTTGAAGAATATAATAATGTATAAATAACATAAATACCAACCCGAAGTAATTACACTCTCTCCCACTTTTTAAATTATTTTACTCTCTCTCCCTATTAATATACATAAACTAGCCGACATATCCATAGCATTCTGTGTATATGTTGGAATTTTTGTAATATATTTAGGGAGTTGGAATTTTTTGTAATATTGAAAACATAAGTTGTGTATTTGTGTAATTTTTAGTATAATAATTATTTTTTCTATAATTACACAAATACACAACTTATGTTTTCAATATTACAAAAAATCCCAGCTCCCTAAACATATTATAAAAATCCCAACATATACACAGAATGCTATGTATATGTCGGCTATGTTATGTATATTAATAGGGAGAGAGAGTAAAGTAATTTAAAAAGTGGGAGAGAGTGTAATTACTTCCAAAATGGTTGGTATTTATGTTATTATTACAAAAAATCCCAACTCCCTAAACATATTACAAAAATCATAACATATACACAAAATGTTATGTATATGTCGGCTATGTTATGTATATTAATAGGAAGAGAGAGTAAAATAATTTAAAAAGTGGGAGAAAGTATAATTACTTTCAAAAGGGTTGGTATTTGTGTTATTTACACTTATTGGCAATCTAAACTTTTTTAAGTAATTTAGATAGGGCCGTGGCCCAACAATATGAGAATTATCTGATGAAGCCCAACAAGTAACCTTTTGGGCATTTTTCAAATTTATGGCTTTCTGTGAAAGATTTTTATGGAAAACAAAGATATTCTGTCCATAAAGAATATTGAGGGGTCCTGTAATAAGAAGGTCCAATTCATCTAATTTTAATGTGAGTTTAGGCACGAATTTCTTAAATTGTTAGATGTATAATCTAAATAGTTAGAACAACAATAACATATCCAGTGTTATCTCCTACCTTGGGTAAAAAAATTGTTTCCGATAGATCAGCAAATCAAAATCTAAATATTTATCGCTAATTTATAACTCTAGATAGTTTGAGTTTGTAAAAGATCGTAGTAAAACAAAAAGTCACTCAACTTCTAAATTAAAACAACAGTACGGAAGAGAGAATTGATTCATAAATTATAGCATGCGTAAAACGTTATCTCTCGCAATGATTGCTTCTTCATTTTTTTTTCCTTTCCCACTCGATTTCCAGTATCTGAAAGCCTCAACTAATTCAAATTTGCATAGCATAAGATGAATTTATTAAAGAGGAAACACTAGATTATATTTGTCTTTCCACACAATTCTGGTGGTACACCTAATTATACTTTGCGTTGAAGTGTGGTGCACATATAAAGACGATCTAGATTTGTACGTTGTCCATATTTATACGATTGCAAAAAGAAGAAGAAAAAGTAGAGGAGAAAATGGTTGGGCATGTGACCACTAATTTGTCACTTGAAACAGAAAAGTCCAAAGCCCCATGTGATTCCAATTCATCTGTCACATACCATTACACTACCTCCATACTCACTAACCAATATTCTGTTACATTTTATTAGAAGAAATTACTTTAGCCGAGAATCTAATGTACTTGCACTAATCTTTTATATTCTTAATTTGTGAAATGACACTGAATACTGTTCACTAATATCATTAACATCTTCAATAATTGTTAGTGGATAAAAGTAAAAAATGTCACCCTCTGTTGACACAAGCATAGTAGTGAGACAAGTGGCCCGGATAAGTGAGTCAAGAAGGTTGATCCAGCCCAATAACTCCTCGTACCTCGGTGTATATAGGACCCAATATAATATTAATACATAGGTCATTGATTAATTATTGATTTGCATGCACACACACTTGGTGTTTAATGAAGCTAGTCTCCGGTCAAAAGAAAGTTCAAATCATATATCCCTTTCCAATTAGAGTCACACATGCTACCACCATCTTACCATTACAACTCATCAAACATTGAAGGACAAAATAAAATACTTTCTATACTAATCTTTATTTATTCAATATATTAAAAAATATCTGCCTTTACTTGTTTCCTATAAAAAAATTAAGAGAGAACTTATTAAGTAACTTTTTATTTTCTCTCATTATTAGGAGTCGTTCTTTTTCAATGTATTTTCTAAAATATCAAATTTAGTATAGTTAAAGAGTTATATAATAGAATTATCACTCTATTTATTGATTCTAATACTGGATAAGGAAAAATGTATAGATAGAATAATGTTTTAGATTACACAAATGCAACTTCTTAATATTCTAGATTTGATGATTTGGAAAGAAAATGAGAGGAAACTTTAGATTTATGTTTTAGTTAGAATTATGTCAATCGGAAAAAAAAAACAACTTTCCAGCGCAAAAAAAAATGGTAATCTTAGGTACAAAAATTACATACATGGAATAATTCCCTATTTACCAAATCTAGACACGACTTTTTTTTTCTTTTTTTACCTCGAATTACAAAAATTGGGGGTAGATTTGAAAGACAAGAGGGGTAAGAATGGTGAACCGTCAGTCAAAACGGAACGACGTCGCTGCAAGCGTAATCATCCGAATTAGCGACGGAATCCTCCGGCCAACAATCCCTTAGCAGCTTCAAAAGCATTTGCGCTTTTCGCTTAGCGCGTTCGGTACAATCGCTTTGTACTAACAACAGTAACTGAATCAATACGCCGGCTGCAACCGCCTCTTTCTGAGCTTGTTCCGACGCCGAGCAAAGTGATAGCAGTGCTCCGGCGGCGTATTCCGTCGCCCGCTCTGATATTTTAAGGATGATTTTCACTAGCAGAGGCACCGTTAGCGCGTGTGACGCTAAAGCTGCGCAACCTGATGGAATCCTGGAGAGGAGTTCGATTGTTGCGAGTGCTCTTTCTGCATCGCATTTCTCGAAATCCTGTAGCCTGTCGATTAGCGCTTCTACAGCTCCGGCGTTTACCGCTCTTTGACGGTGTTGCTTCACTAGGCATAATGCAAATAACGCCTTAATTCCTACTTTCAACGCTCTCGGATAGGCTAATGGATAATTCAAAATTCCGACGACTCCTTCGAATACGTCATCTGCATTACTGATTTGAGCTCGGAGGTCCGGGGATCTCATTCCGGCGACGACAATTTCAATCAAAGCAGCTGAGTTAACTCGGACATCGATAGAATTATGAAAAAGCAGTGAAACCAGGTAGCTAACTCGGTCCGGATCGGAAGCGACGAATATGCATTCGGGTTCGGAGAGCGGAAACATAGAGAGAATCGCGAGGGACTCGTGATTCAACTCGGACGAATCCGAATCCATACGGGTGAATACAATAGCTAGAAGAATTTCCCGTGCGTTGTTTGCTAAAATTACAGACCGGTTCTTCTCCGACTCACGAGCGAGTCCTCTGAGTCTCCTCAACGCCGATAGCCTAGAATTCAAATGATTCGATTCCGCCGCCGCCTGATTCAACAACGACCGGACCAACGACGGATCAGCCGGTTGTTTCGGCGTCGGAATCCGCTCAACTCCGAAAGCCCGGTTCGCAACACACCATTCCTGAATAAGCCGGCGAAGAGTATGATTCGGAATAAGAGTGAAATCACTGAGGGGAGCTCTTGTTACCGGACACGTAGTATTGCCGGTGGCAACCCAGGACTCAATACTTTGGCGGTCGTAGGTTTGACCGGTACAGACGGTTACCGGATCCCGCATAAGTTCTAAGGAGATTGGACAACGAAAATGGTATGGAATCTGAACACCCACATCCAAAGGGTCTAAACTTGCACGCATGTTTTCTTCCTTTTTATCTCTTTAAATGGGAGAAGTTAACTTGAGTCTTTTGGTATCAGTAAATGTTTGTGGCGTTTGTGTATATATTATACTATATAATAACCATATAGATAGATGTATAGAAAAAGCTAAAACTGAAAGAGAGTCTGCAAATTCTCTTTCACTTTTGTTTGGGAATTTGCTGGGTCTTATACGGAGAGAAAACAGAGGGACATACCCAACAGGCCGTAGGGCTCTTCTCTCTGTTTTGCTCTCTTCTTATTCTGACGAAAATCCCAACCCCAACCCCCCACCAAACCCCACCCCAAGTCCCACACGTGTGGTTTTCATTTATTTAACTTGTTCATTTAACCATGGTTATATTGGTCTCTGGTCAAACCTAATGTGCGAATAAGTGGGACCCACATTCATGCTCAAATCTAACTCATGTTTACGTCAAATTGGCATTATTGATGATATTTGAATGGTCCAATTCGATTCAACCCAATGCATCATGTATTTGTCTATTATTTAACTTTATGTCCTTGGTTTTTTTCTATCCTGTATGGTAGTACTGTTGTTCATATAAGAAATTTGTGCCAAATTAATTACCAAAATGTTAGCTGTATATAGATTTTTTTGGCGTTATATATTAATTGACATATTAAAACAGATATTTGTGTTGTAGAAGATCGTAAATATTCCTTCCGTCTTAAATTATCCATCTTAAATTTTTTAATTTAATTTTTTATTTTACTTGTACTTTTTTATTAATCAAGAAGAGACAAATTTTTTTTTTTTTCATATTTTAACCTTTACATTAATTACTTTTTTAAAAAATTAAAATGTAAATATCATTAATAGGGGCATCATGGTAAATTAACCATGTTGTTAATTATTTTTCTTAATCAATGTGTCATCTCAATTTAGAACAGATAATTTGGAACGAATGGAGTACCATATAAATTAGTCTAAGACTTGAACAAATTGATTCAAATATCACAATTATAAAAAATAAATTAGCAGAAATTACCATTTTCAAAGTGTAGCGAGTTGATGTAATAACCTTTTTATACTTTTATTCTGAAAGATTTGAAGAGCGAGAACTAAAAGAAGCTACTGGCATATTCTAAACGGTTAAGCTCAATATTGAATTAAATTATAGAGTATAAGAATTAGTAATATAAAGTTTATAGTATTAAACTTCTTGTATTCCATAACTTTTTCCTTAGGTTAATATTAAAAATAATAATTGAATTCTCTTAAAATTCAATTTGGATACATGCCTTAAATGATCCGTTTTAGTATTATTTTCTACCCAGACAAAATCATTTTGATTTAGGTTTAAGACATGAAAGGAATTCAAATCTTGCTTTGCACTCAAAATCAAATTCAAGTTTGACTAGTCAATACTTTATGATATGGAAAGTCACTTTCTGTATGTATTGTAGTAAATGCAAATCCTCTCAATCTAAAAATACTACTTTCCATTATCATGGTTTTGTCACTTGAATTTGTGAATTTCTAACCCTCTAAGTTGTCAGTTTCTTTTTCTTGTTCCATGATGAGTCACAAAATAGTAAATTTATCCATATATTGCTTCAAAGAATAATTATGGTAGAAAGGATTACTCTTTTGCTTCCTCTGAAAGCTCTTTCCAAACTGCTTCCACTGTGGGGTTCTGAAAAAATTGGCATCAAAGTAGACAGTTATTATGAAAGCAATTGATTATCCTTGATTTTTTTGGGGAGCATATTCCAATTGCTAGGACTGTCATTTATAGTAAATGGTATCTCCAATATGTCATTTTTTAGTTTCTTGGGGCCGTCAAAAAGAAATATTAGAGAAATTGGATACTCGATATGCAAAATCGAGTAGAATTGGGGGAGGGGATTTGTCTACTTAGGTGAAAGTCCTCATTAATACCAATGAATTTTGAATTTGTGAACATTGATTCATGACACCGGTGCAGATTTCCAAGAGTAAGAGCATTGAAGGCTGAGAGATTTTAATTATAGTAAGGAAAGGATAAGCCAAAAGATGTTTCGAGGCAAGACCAAAGAACAAAAACCCAATCCTTTCTCTAATGTCTACCAAACCAAAGCCAAACCTGAGGAGTTTTAGTGAACCCACACACTTTGTTCGTGGAGCTCCATCGAGTCTTTACTGCTTTTTAATTAGAATATTAAATCGTGTCCTGTCTTTACTTAGATAGATGCTCTTGGTGGCACCATCCTACATTTAGCTTGTACTATGTCCATTAAAATTTTAAGTTTCTGCATTTTTTTCTTTTTGCCATATTTTTATAATATTAGACCGAAATCGCTTAAGTGAAACGACGTGAATGGCGATTGATAGCGTTCTCACTTAGTTAGAATTGAAGCTAGTTGTTGCACTTTTATCATGTTTTAACAAAATCCAAACAATCAAATGTATGGTAAATGAACAGGTCAGAAATTCAGAGACGGGTCAAATTACACTGAATAAAACCCAAAACATTTGCACTTGATCTCAATAATTAAAAAGGTGACTTAAGAGGGGTAGGGGGTGGTGTACTGTTCATTGGATTTGGATTTTACCTAGGGGATGGTCAAAGGTCAAAGATGAACAGAGGAATGTGCGGGGGCCAGGTTGTCTTTACCATCTCTTTATTCGAGTAGTAGAAGCTCCATAAACACCCAGATATATTTCCATGATATAGTTGGATGACACCACAATTTAAAAAGGCACTAACTTTTCTCTTTCTTTTATTTTAAATTAATAATAATATTTGGTCCCACAAATTTTGTGAGATGCTCCTTTAAAGGTGGTCCCCATTTAAGAGTGGGACCTTCCAAGAAATCAACAAAACGATGTTGATCAAGTGGGGACAGACAGACATGCAACATACGTCCTTGGTGTAAAAAACCAATTGAGATTTTCCGGAAGAAAGAAGAAGAATAAGAACACAATTGGTGAACAGAGAATCTCTTTTACCATCCATCACATGTTTTCCCTTTTTACATTTTGGATTCATTTGGAATCCACGATAAACGATAACTAATCTCAAAATTAATTAATTTCATATTTAATTTATGTAAATCGCGGGATAACTAATTTAGAGTGTTACTATTTTTTTTATCGTACATGGTATAACGTCATGAGCAAAAGGTGACATAAAAATAATTTCTCTACGTCACCTACGTACACTCTACTCTCTTCAAACCTCATCATATTAGAGCAAACTGGGTATTTTGTTTACAACAACAACAATACAGAGGGTAAATGTTTGTTTGTTGTATTGAACGCGGGATAACAATCTTGTGATAACCGGTTTAGTAAGAGATAGGGGAAGGGGATTGTTCCAATTAGGGTCATTGTCCGGGCCGGGTGAAAAAACAATGGGTATTTCCGGCAGTGACAGTGAAGAAGGGAAGGGAGAGGGGCACGCGTGTGGAGACAGACAGTGCGGTCCACGGAGTCAGGCCAACAGTAGGACCGAGTTTTGTCTGTGGTCAACCAGGCAATCTTGCCGGTACAGCTACATCCCCCCTTATGCACGTGCTCCTTCTCCCTCCCACGTGTCACCCAGCTAAGCACACCCCCATACCCACAATTTTCTTTATCCTATACTACTACTTATTAGTCAATGAATTGTGATTAACTCTATCCACTGATTGAGAGAATATTGATAGATTTAGACCAATGTATTGGAAAGTTAATTCATGCATTAATTTAATATTTATTAGTAATATATTTGTTTTACCCTATGTATAAATGTTTGTATTAGTTATACACTCTATTATGTATTAAGGTGTGTATTACTGCTACCTCAAAATCAGTACTATGTATGAATTTGTTCACTAGTCTAAATAAATTCAAGTTTGATGTGCTCAACCTGTAGTAGGATGGAGTTTGGTGGTAAGTTGTGGAGTCACGTTCTAGCTCCTCCAGTGAAGGAGTATTTGATATAATTATGGATTTAGAATTCAATATTTGTAGAAAAGTGAGTGAAGTTTGTCTGTGCGTGTGTTCCCTGTCGAAGACGCTAGATTTAGTTGAAACTAGCATTGTAGAATATTAATGTAATACTAGTCAATTTATGCTGAATTCGTACATAAGTAAGATGCATAGTTTCATACTTTCATGATATGGCGATGACAACTTACATAGGGGTGTTATTGTTGCTGTTAGTAAGCAGTAATATATTATTGACTCATCAATCATCATTTTATTATAACTAATAGTTATAGATAATCATATAGATTTAGGATGATACATACAATGGGAAAAGAATGAACGTGTACGCAAGGTACGTCCACACGTGAGTATGAGAAGAGGATATAACATGGAACCTGCTACTGCATATATTTGGTCTTCAAATTTATTGATTAAAGTACAAATCAAACTTGAAGTTTCCCAGAAGGGGTTAGTCAACATTCATCCCCTGGCATTGGTCCAGCTCAAATGTTCAATGCCTGGCTAGCACTGTAGCCCATGCAACAACCATGTGTAATTTATGAAACAGGAGAAAAACAATGGTACCAATAAAAACTGTGCCCAGTCAAAAACGCTGCCAATCTTCTGTAGCTAAATACTCCTATATCGTACTTATTTCTGACATATTAGTAATGAAATTGTGATAACTCATTAGCTTCCAAAACTTTCAATTCCTTTACTCTTGTTACCTGAAGTACAAATTGGAGATACCCAGTTTCCTCAATCTTCTTTTAAAACTTTTTTTTAATTTGCCACCTCTCCGGCCAACTTATGTGGATCTCAATTAATTTTTACAGGATTCCTACTAATTCACCAACACAAATACCCTTTAAGATTCGGTCCATCAACTTCACATATACAAAGAAATTACCTAATATTTTTTGTTCTGGTCTGATTTTGTACTTAGACCACACCCTTAAGTTTTCTTTTTCTTTTGGCTAATTTACAATTGGTAGAAACCTAGAAAGTACTTCTGTGTCATTTTAGTTGGTCATCTTACTAAATATAAATCTTTCATATTAGTTAATCACTTACCAAATCAGAATATAATTAATTAATTTTTTCTTATTTTACTCCTACAATTAATAGTATACATTAAATGTAAACGATTACAATTTCAGCGTCCATTTCTATACTCAATGATATCATTAATATGGGTAAAGAATAAAATAGTAAAATTCATCATATAATTACCGCACAAAAGGATCCAGCTAAAATGGAACGGGGAGAATAAAGACAAGAAACACAAAGCCCTTATATTTTTTTCTTTGACAAGATTGTCGGGGATTTATGACCAATGATTGTTAATACTGTAGCTAAAATATGTTACTGTGGTGGGTAACTAAGGTTAATTTTGAGAGCTTTGTCTTTTTCGTTGTAACTTCAATTTACATTTGAAGGCACTAGAATGATGATGCCCCTTTGAAGCAATGGAATTTACCAATAATGATGTAGTATCACTGTTTTAAATTACTTGCCACTTAGAGTTCTTTATTTTAATGATAAAAAATGGGAAAGGGTTTCAAATATTGGCCAAGAAAAAAAAATCACTTTTAACTTTTTAATCTTAAGGAATCCAATCGTACAGTAAACTAATAAAAATTCTGATCCATATTAAGTTGAGCAAGACTGTAAAGTAGCATAAGGACAAGTTTCAATTTAGTGTAACAGACAATATTTTTATAGAATATAATTCGCTGTCAAAGTACCTTTAGGAGAGCTAATAGAAAAGCTACTAAGTGAAAAGACTGGTTAAGAATTAAGTACTTATGTGTTATGAGTGGTGGCTTGGAATGTCAAATCTTTTAAAACAGTTAAAGAAGGAAAAGTTGGAAGGTGCAGTGTCAAAGGGGCATTTCATCAAATGAAAAATTGACGTGGTTCCCACCATGTTTTGTTTATTTTTCTATTTTCCCATGGTTCCGTACTCATATTATGATTGATTAAATTCGAATTTACATATTATAAAACTTATTTTAGGAGAAGCGCAGCACATCCGATAAAAAATTTTTCCCATTCATAAAGGCTCGAACACTACATTCCTATAAGGGTGGAAAAATATTGAGTTCATGTTCCACCATAGTTCATGTTGGTATTGTCTTTTCGATGTCACTAGGGTAGAATCTTCGATTTAAAAGAATAAGATGTAGTATTAAGATTTTACATTCCTCTTATTTTAATTTTTCATAATCTAAAACCTAGTTTTATATTTGCAGCAATGAAAAAAGAGATTACTCCTTCAGTGCACTTTTACTTGCCGATCATTCTAAAAACATATTTTTATTGTTTGTTGTTTATTTACTGGTCTTGCATTTTATTATTATTCTTATAAATCATATGAATCGTGTTGTGCCACCCATCCAACTAATTAGCCTATAGGAAGTTATCTCCTCTAATTTTGATGCATAATTGCGTCACAAACTTGAATCCTACAAAGGAAATGGGCATCAGCTTTTATTGTGAAGATGCTTCATTTAGGTTAAGTAGATAAATATGGGAAGGTTAGTGGCCAAACTAGATGTTGCTTGATGATAGAGACAATTTAGTTCATTGTATCCTTAGAAAAAATTTGGTATAAAAATCATTTTATTATCTATATACAACACATCTATAGGTGAATTCACTATTTAAACTAAAGTTTTGATACACTCAGTTTCTGACTTGAATCAAATCACAAATTCTTTACTATATATATTTAAACTAAATATGCACCATTATTGATAAAAAAAAATGTAACAATTTTCTTTTATTCAACATAAGTATGATTCAACTCGATGCAAATTAGAGTTTGTATATGTATTTGATCATATTACTCTTATGAAAATTCATCTCAAATCAATATGATATGAAATTATTATCTTACAAATGACCAATTGCTCTCCAAGCTCATGATCTAGTTCTATTTCTTCTTTTGTACACGATCATTCATTCTTTTTCTTGAAGAGGAGGATTGGGGGGTTGGGGGGTTGGGGGTTGGGGGGTGTTAAAGTGAAAGATTGAATTCATGGGAAGCTTCTGAGTCACTTAATTTAAGAATGATATTCTATTGGGTAATTGAGAAGAGAGTCAAGATATAAAGATAATCATGTTTTTTCTTTGTTTTTTGTGTGCAAAATAGGCAAAGCCTAGTTGTCTTTGTGATTCGACCTACGTTTTGCAATCTTTCATGGTGGTGGTCCAAATTAATTTTGTTTATTTTTTTGGCTATTCTTCTTCTTCTTCTAAATAATTGAGAGTCGACCACGTAGTTCATCTAGTTATCTGCCACGTTTTCATATAATATCTTAAATCTTTTTTGTTGTTGTTCAAAATTCAATATCTCAAATCTGATGTGGTAGTCCTTTGCCCCATTCTATATTGTGACGTCCTACTTTATTGCAACTTTTGTTTTCTTGTTTTATTTAATTTAGACTATTGAAATTGTTTTTTCTCTATTCAAAACAAGTACTAATTATTAAAAGATATTGATTGAAATAATTCAATTCAGAAAAGAGTAGTTCTTATCCCTTTTCGTCTCTGATAGATTTAGTGATTATGTTAATCACAAAACATTACAATTTCATTTCAGCAGTTAGCTAAACATAAGCTAAAAGTTCCACCATATCAAAGTACAAATTTATATCCAATCTATATAAGTAACATACTGATAATACAATTTCATACCGTACTGTTCTTCCATGAATAAAATTCAATTACCATCCATAGACTCTTTCTAGTATTACCAGACCGTAAGGTTTGTTGATAATTTTCTTCCCATGTTGCTCTTATCCTCTAAATATCACGTAAAGTTATGGCGGTTGGGGTGGTAAATATGTACTTATGTAATCCTTCATTCTTAATCAAATATCTTAAATTGGAGTACTGAAAATGAATCATCTTTAATAGAAAATAATTTATTTGTTAAAATAGAGTTCTTCTACGTCAATCTAAATTAGTCGGACCATATAACAATGTTACATATCGAGTGAGAAATGATAAAAATAGGGCAATCCATGCAGTCAAACCTATCTAATAATATGGGAGAAGACTACATAATTTTGTGTGAAAATTTGTGCTCCGTAAAAAGTGGGGATAACTTTACTGGCTAAGCAATCCAATGTCATGAATTTCTAAAATCTTCATTTACAAGTTGGCAATAATATATAAAAATATTCAACTTTCTCAAAATCATGCGCCCTAAAAGCAAGCATATTATTAAACCCAACATGCAAATAACAGTAACAAGATATTCATAATATAATCTAGTTATTATCTAGAATATCTTTTAGAAAATGATGGACTATTAGAATTAGATACTCTATTTTTATAAGTTGAGAAAAGTGAGTGATCAATGAAGTAGGTTGTGAATCTGAAGTTAAGAGTTAAATCATCATCAGAAATAAAAAAAGTAGAAAAGAAACACCAGGTAATTCTTCTCAGGTAGATAAAGTTATCAAATATTTGTTGTCGATGATAACTGAAAGCTATTCCGTAAATTTAATAGATGTATGCAAAGGCTAACCCTAATACAGTTGATATAAGAAAAAAGTTGAGTAAAGTGTATCTAGTAGACATTCTTTCTCCACTATGAATTTGTGTGGGCAACTGAAATTCCCACTTTGTGACGTAATTGTAAACTAATTCAACAATTTTAGTACTAACGGATAAATATTGGACTATTGGTCTTTTGTCCAATCAATAAGATTTAGAATACTATCAATTGTGGAGATATGACATGTTTATTCCAATGTGTAAATATAAAATTGTGTGGCAAAAGTTGGAATGAACAAATATTCGAGCTCTTGTGTAACTTGGCCATCTTTTCTATTAAGATGCATTTGTGCGTTCCTGGAGTTTTATTATTCCCCTCATAATAACACTAAACCAAATTAGATTTAAACATATACCTATGGTACTGCAAGATAACTTTTATATCATTATTCGTGTACTTTAAATTATCTTACTACAGTCGTACGCAGTGACGGAGTCTGAATTTTCATTGAGGGGGTTCAGAAGTAAATATACAAATTAGTTGAAGGGGGTTCAACATCTACTATATATGCATAAAAAATATTTTCAGCCATGTAAAAATAGTATTAAAACAGTATAATTTTTCGTCGGAGGGGTTCATTATGAACTCCTGGAGCACATGTAGCTCCGCCCCTAATCGTACGTAACAGATTTTATTTTTCAGGTTATTAATAATTTCACTTTCTGATGGCGTAAAAAGGAGGAGCTTCATGTAGTTTTACCCCACCCCCACCCCCGACCGCACTCTGTAAATTTCTATGGCCCACATAATTAATTTATTTATTGGTTTAATAATAATTGAATAAGTTAAATCCTTAATCTATATGGAAAGTTACCTAGTGGGATAATTACTGACTCCTAGTAGGATTGTATCCACAATTACTGACTCCACATAATGATTGTATCCACCAATCACGTTGATAGAACGTGAAAACATAACTGACTATTCCCATTATAAAAGGGGTCATCTCTCTGCCAAAAGAAGAATAAGCTCCATCATAATTATTCTGAAAGTAAGACAAAGAGAGAGAAACAATTCAGTGCTTCTGCTATTACGTTTTTGCTTCCACTAAAATCATGGAGAATTCAGGTAATTAATTCTTTATTGAATTACTGTTATTATGTGTATGTGAAAATCATTAAGTTCAACGTTCCTGAATAATACAAAGGATTATGGATAGGATTGTTTATGTATAAGATTGTTTAAATTTATATAATTCGTTTTATGCTTACCTGTGGTATCAGAGCCTAGTTTTTGGAACAAGTGAATTTTCCATTAAAATTAATATTTCTCTAGATCTTGTGAATTTTAATTATGTTTGTTAGAAATTTCACAATTATTGAATAACGAAATTTGAAATATTGATATTATTATAATTGATTCTATTTAAAATAATATGAGTTTAATCTTTGTTATTTTAAATATTAAAGAAACAACTCTTTGTTGTTAGAACGTTGTAGTATGCAATAATAAAATTTATTGTTTCTTAATATAACTTGGAATCATATATGTAAGATTCGTTAATCACCAAAGTGGTCGAATCTTTATGAAATTAATTCCAAAATAAAGGTTAAAATTTAAATTAATTACCCATTAATCTTGATGCTTATAATTGATCTAATAATTATGGGTAAATTAAATTTTAGTCAGAAGACATTTGTGGATCACCCAAAGGTTGATTGTTTGTTCGTATGATCAATAAATATTAAAGAGATAATTTTGATGTATCGTTAGTTTTATTTATTTGTCCAAAGATGATAAATATTATTAATTGATGCATTAACTATTATCGTTTTGTGTTAAATATATTTTAAGCATCACTATGTTTAAAGTTGTATTTTGATGTTTCGCCTAAAGGAGAACATCAATATACATTTAAGTAAATTATTTTTGAATTTGATAATGTGTTTAATCTGATAACTCAAAGCATTAACAAATGAGCATATTCTATTTTTAGCACTTGCCCTTCATTCGCACTCTGCCTCTGTTACTACTTTTAATGGACTTAACTTTTCAGATTGGTGCAAACAGATCAAATTCCATCTTGGAGTTTTAGATCTTGATGTTGCACTTTACTCTGAAAACCCAATGGCTATAACTGAAGCTAGCAGTGACGAAGAAAAGTCCTATTATAAGCACTAAGATCAGTCTAACAGATTAGGCCTAATGTTCATGCGAATAAATATTGCGGGCAACATTAAGACTACTCTTCCCAAAACTGAAAGTGCGAAAGAACTTCTGAAACTTGTGGAAGAGTCTTCCCAAACTGCTGATAAGTCTCTTGCTGGGACACTAATGGGTACTTTGACCACCATAAAGTTTGATGGTTCACGTACTATGCATGAGCATGTCATTGAAATGACACATATAACAGCAAGATTTAAGTCATTGGGAATGGAAGTGGAACAGAATTTTCTTGTGCAGTTCATTATCAACTCATTACCGTCTGAGTATGGTCCTTTCCAAATGAACTACAACACCATGAAAGACAAATGGAACGTGCATGAATTGCATGATATATTGGTTCAAGAGGAAACGAGGCTAAAGACTTAAGGAACCCACTCCATTAATTATGTAAATCATCAAGAAGCTGAAAAGAAAGGAAAGAAGCATGGTAAGGGACAACAGAAACAACTTAATGTTAATCAGTCCTCATCTCAAGTACATAAGAAAGGGAACAAGAATGGAAAGTGTCATTTCTGTGAAAAATCTGGACACTTTCAGAAAGATTGCCTGAAATATAAGGCATGGTTTGAGAAGAAAGGTAAGTCTTGTGCTTTTACATGTCTCGAATCAAATTTAACTGACGTTCCTTATAATACTTGGTGGATTGACTCTGGTTGTACTGTTCATGTTTCTAATATTATGCAGGGATTCCTAACAATCCAGACCATAAACAAGAATGAAAGATTTGTTTACATGGGGAATAGAGTGAAGGCTCCAGTTGAAGGTATCGGGACTTATCGTCTTATTCTCGATACTGGACGTCACTTAGATTTAGTAGAAACTATTTATGTTCCTTCTCTTTCGAGAAATTTAGTTTCTTTGTCTAAGTTGGATAAGACTGGATATTCTTTAATTTTGGTAATGGATGTTTTAGTTTGTTTAAACATAATTATCTCATTGATACTGGTACACTTTGTGATAATTTATACAAACTGAATCTTGATAATCTTTTTACCGAAACACTCTTAACTCTGCATCATAATGTTGGTACCAAACGAGGTTTGGTGAATGAACAGTTTGCTTACTTGTGGCATAAAAGTTTAGGTCACATATCTAAAGAAAGGATGGAAAGATTAGTTAAGAATAAAATTCTTCCAGATTTAGATTTTACTGACCTTAATATTTATGTAGATTGTAATAAGAAAAACAAACAAAACACACAAAGAAAGGAGTCACAAGATGCACACAGCTTCTTGAAATTATACACACTGATATATGGGGTCATTTTGATATCACATATTTCAATAAATAAAAATATTTTATCACTTTTATTGATGAATTTTCACGTTATGGATATATCTATTTGTTGCATGAAAAATCTCGAGCGATTAATGCCTTAGAGGTATTTATTACTGAAGTTGAAAGACAACTAGATAGAAAGGTGAAAATAATCAGGTCTGATAGAAGTGGTGAATATTTTGGAAGATATGATGAAAATGGACAACACCCAGGTCCATTTGCTAAATTCCTCGAAAAACGTGTCATATGTGCTCAATACACAATGCCTAGCACACCACAACAAAATGGTGTGGCAGAAAGGCGTAATCGTACATTAATGGATATGGTTAGGAGTATGTTAAGTGATTCATCTTTACCTCCTTTGTTATGGATGTATGCTTTAAGGACTGCCATTTACTTGCTAAATAGGGTTCCTAGTAAAGCAGTCCCAAGGACACCTTTTGAACTGTGGACTGGTAGGAAACCTAGTTTGAGGAACCTGCATGTTTGGGGTTACCCGTCAGAAGTTAGAGTTTATAATCCACAAGAAAAGAAACTGGATTCAAGAACAATCAGTGGTTTCTTCATTGGTTATCCAGAAAAATCATAGGGTATAGATTTTACTGTCCTAATCATTGTACGAGAATAGTTCAAACTGAAAATGCTAGATTCATTGAGAATGGCAAAGTTAGTAGGAGTGAAGAACCACATAATGTGGAAATTAAAGAAGTTAGGGTGCAAATTCCTCTACCCTGTACTTCTTTTAAATTTGTTGTTCCTGAAGATGTTGTACAATAAAGTAATCAATAAGAACAACAAATTAATATTCCTACTAATGAAGCCATAATTGATGAACGTGTAGTAGATGAACCACAAGAAGTAGCATCAAGAAGATCTCAAAGACAAAGAAGATCTGCTATTTCCGATGATTATTTGGTATATCTACATGAGTCAGAAACTGACTTGGGAATTGATGATGATCCAGTTTCATTTTCACAAGTCATTTAAAGCAACAATTCTGATAAATGGATAAATGCTATGAAAGATGAGTTAAAATCTATGGAACAAAATGAAGTTTGGGACCTTGTTGAATTACCCGAAGGTTGCAAAAGAGTTGGGTGTAAATGGGTCTTTAAGACCAAACGTGACTCAACTGGCAACATCGAACGTCACAAGGCCAGACTAGTTGCCAAAGGTTTTACTCAAAAAGATGGCATTGACTATAAAGAGACGTTTTTACCTGTCTCTAGAAAAGATTCACTCAAAATTATAATGGCCTTGGTAGCTCATTATGACTTAGAGCTACATCAAATGGATGTGAAAACGGCTTTTCTAAATGGAAATTTGGAGGAAGAAGTTTATATGAATCAACCTGAGGGGATTTCTATTAAAGGAAAGGAACATGTGGTGTGTAAACTTAAGAAGTCATTATACGGACTTAAGCAAGCTTCCCAACAATGATATCTTAAGTTTAATGAAACGACTGTCACCTTTGGATTTAAGAAAAACACTGTTGACCGGTGTATATATCTGAAGGTCAGTGGGAGTAAGTTCATTATGTTAGTCTTGTATGTTGATGAAATCTTGCTTGCTACTAATGATATTGGTTTGTTGCATGATACCAAGAAATATCTCTCTAAGAACTTAGAAATGAAAGATATGGGTGCGGCATCCTATGCGATTGGAATAGAAATATTTCGAGATAGATCAAAAGGATTGTTAGGATTGTCTCAGAAAACCTATAGTAATAAAGTATTAGAGAGATTTAGAATGGAAAAATGCTCATCAAGTCTCATTCCAATTCAGAAAGGAGATAAGTTTAGTCTCAATCAATGTCCAAAGAATGACTTGGAACGAAAGCAAATGAAAGATATTCCTTATGCATAAATAGTTGGAAGTCTTATGTATGCCCAAACATGTACAAGACCAAACATCAGTTTTACTGTTGGAATGCTAGGTTGATATCAAAGTAATCCTGGAATGGATCACTGGAAGGCAGCAAAGAAAGTATTACGATACTTACAAGGAACGAAAGATCATATGCTGACTTATAGAAGATCTGATCATCTAGATGCGGTTGGATATTCAGATTCAGATTATGCTGGTTGTGTGGATACAAGAAAATCCACATTTGGATATTTGTTTCTGTTAGGTGGAGGAGCAATATCATGGAAGAGTGCAAAACAGTCTGTTATAGTTGCATCCACTATGGAAGCTGAGTTTGTGGCATGCTTTGAGGCCACGGTCCAGGCTAATTGGCTGCAAAATTTTATTTCAGGACTTAGACTAGTCGACAATATAGCTAGACCGCTGAAAATTTATTGTGATAATACTACCGCAGTTTTCTTCTCTAAAAACGATAAGTATTCAAAAGGTGCTAAGCATGTGGAATTGAAATACTTTTCGGTTAAAGAAGAAGTCCAGAAACATAAAGTGTCAATTGAACATATTAGCACTAAGCTTATGATTGCTGATCCTTTGACGAAAGGATTACCGCCCAAAATATTTATTGAACATGTTGAAAGAATGGGTCGTATTGATAGCAATGAATGATTTTATGTAAAGTCTTTATTATGTTTATGTAATTGACACTTTGAGCTCAAATTATATATGTTTCTGTTGTTACCTGTTTTCCCTTGTATACATAATATTGTGAATGATGAAAACAGGTTCTGACTTAGATAAAGTATTCTAAGTATTATCGTTGGACCCATTATGTATTTGAAAGGTTATGTTAGGTAATAGACTAATATTGTAGTACATGGAAGGAACTATGTCAAGTAAAGGGACGTACAACCGCCATGACTCATTTTATTTGATTTATTTAACGATGACAAATGATGTTGGATTTAACGTCAATAGTGCACATGATTGACGTACCTATTAAACCATTAAATTAACATTGTGTGTGTCAACTGGGAGAATGTAAATTTCTATGGCCCACATAATTAATTTATTTATTGGTTTAATAATAATTGAATAAGTTAAATCCTTAATCTATATGAAAAATTACCTAGTAGGATAATTACTGACTCCTAGTAGGATTGTATCCACAATTACTGACTTCTAGTAGGATAATGATTGTATCCACCAATCACGTTGATGGAACGTGAAAACATAACTGACTATTCCCATTATAAAAGGGGTCATCTCTCTGCCAAAAGAAGAATTAGCTACATCACAATTATTCTGAAAGTAAGGCAAAGAGAGAGAAACAATTCAGTACTTCTGCTATTACGCTTTTGCTTTTGCTAAAATCATGGAGAATTCAGGTAATTAATTCTTTATTTAATTACTGTTATTATGTGTATATGAAAATCATTAAGTTCAACGTTCCTGAATAATACAAAGGATTATGGATAGAATTATTTATGTATAAGATTATTTAAGTTTATATAATCCGTTTTATGCTTACACTCTCCCCATCTGCTCCTCTTCTTAGTGAACAGAGAACAAGTTCAATATTTACGTACAAAAGAGAGAACCCACTTTATATAGCCGGCCATAACTCTTTGTTGATGGCCAAGACGGAAAATTTTATTTTTTTGTATCCAAGTAATGATGTCGTTAATATATATCCTCAAGTAACGGTTCAATGACTAAGAGCTCACGATTCAAATAACAGTATCACAAATTTGAATTATTAATAACTACGATAGGAACAGATACTAGTATGCTACTGTTCGATTAGAATTTTCGTATTAATTTAGCACCTATGTGTGAACAATAATGCCAACTAAAGTCAATATCGAGTCATTCGCCATATATACTTTTTTTATATTACAGTCTTTTCTTACTTTTATTATTCCTCTCTTTCTTCATCAAATGTACGTATATTATTTTAGAAACCATGAAGGTGTAATTTGGATATAATTATATAGAGATAAGACAAGAAAGTGAAGTATACTTTGGCATAAAATTAAGAATATTCTTTTGACTATGTCACGACGCATGCAAGCATATTCTCCCACAGGACTACATTTTCACCCTACCAACCTACAAACTCTGATCATCTTCATATCTTAGCAACTTTTTCAGGACTAATTAAGTATAAAGTGTTAACCATTTAGTTTAGATTCTGGAGCCATTGCACAGAGGGTGAAATATTTTACATCAGTTTCCTGCAGGTAATACATATCATTAAGACATTAAACTTAGAAACTCGTGAAATTTAAGCCAATGGCGGTGCCTTGAGCCACTAACCTTTTTGTATTATTGTAGGATAACCTTTTTACTACCAACATAATACAAGTAGACTTTTAAATAGGTATTTCAGAGATAAAGGCTTACTGCCCTTTCATAATAAGTAGAACGGAGTACGTTAGTTTAGTGAAAATAGCGGGTGTGAGTAAAATTTTTAGTTTTAGCATGTATTCTTTTATCACAATTTATTTGACGTGTTTGTTTTTAGAATAACTTACATAAATTCTGTATTTTTAATGAGTTGCAATAATATATTCAATCATAATTTTGTCAAATTACAGGATATTTCGAAGTTTGGTTTTTGTGATACATATCTTTAGCCTTGATACACAGTGGTGAAGCCAGAATTTTTGTCAAGGGAGTTCACGAGTGTATATACGAACTAACCGAAGAAGGTTCGACATCTACTATATATACATAAAAAATAATTTTAACCATTTATATATATAATATAGTTTTCCGTCGAAGGTGGTTCGGATGAACCCCCTGTCATACATTAGCTTCGCTCTTGTTGATACATATGCATTCTAATACATTTGTAACTAAGTGGTTAGTTAAATAAGGAAGTAACTGATTATTATGGAGAGTAAACCACAATCAAATCATGGCATAAATACATCGGGTTTCAGATGTATCATAATAATACATCTGAACCAGATGTCTCGTAAAATTATTCAATATCCCATCCAAAATTCAATCTCACACAAAAATAAATAGTTTACGTATGTCCAACATATGTTAAATGCATCAAACATTTATAAATGAATCAAAAATATGAATCACTATAAAAAAATATTTGTGATATGTATCACCAATATTCTGACAACAAATGTATCACTCATCTCTATCACCAATATACTGACAACAAATGTATTACTCATATGTATCACCAATTATAGTACGAAGACGATTTTACCTAAAGCAAAGACTTTTAATCACTACAAGAAATCTAATTTTTAGTGGAGAAAAAACTCACCGCAAAAGAACCAAAAGTCGCCACTAAATATATTTAGCAGCGACATTAGGGTCGTAGCAATTACTTCCGTAACTAAAGTATTTTGTGACGACATATGTAAGTCGCCACCAAACATACATCCTGTGGCGACAAAAATTGCCACAAAAAAGCAAGCAAATACGCCACAAAACAATGATTTAGTGGCGATCTTTTGTCACCACAAAAGGTTGAATTTTATTTTATTTTTAAAAATGACTTTTTGCAACGACTATGGGTCGCCACTAATACTTCCTGTTTGTGGCAATTACGGGTCGCCACTAATACTCACTTTTTTGTGGCAACTATGGGTCGCCACTAATACTCACTTTTTTCTCAAAAAAAAAAAATATAAATTATATATTGTCTGCTTCGTTGCCAATAATACAACTACAATACTTAAAGGTACAAAGACGATATTAAAATATATTTCTCCAGAAGAGAATTATATAGTTTTTAATGGGTAACAAATCAATGTGATATACATATGAGAAAGAAAGTCACAAAATATCTTCAAACTTCTCATGGCTAACAATTTCAATCATGAAATTACCTGTCCCTGAAATAAAAAATAAAGCGAAGTTTCAATTCTAACTTGTTAAAATGCAAGAAATAATTTGTGAAATCTTAATGTTGTTTTGTAAAAGCGATGACAACAATATCTTTGAATTAAAATACTACGGAATACATTAAAGATTCCAGAATGCACAAACTAGTTTGCCCCCTGTGGTAATCTCTCTCAATACTCATCTTACAAATGGGGATAAAAACATACTTATCAGACTGGATCCTTCAAAATAATAAGACTTTTAATTCCTCAAATGATGAATTACATTAAGAAAGCTTAAGAACTTTGACTCAGTAAAAATTCTGCCCTTTTCTGTTTTCGAGGAAATGAACTTCTTTTTTAACTACTCTTAGTTAAACCAAAATAGACTAAAAGGACACTGAAACTAACAAAAAGATCTGGCCAGTAAAAAAGAAAGATCTCAATTCAGCTAACACCTTCAAACTTATTCATGCTAGGCATATCAATTCCTAATACATTTTTTCTTAAGGATTTACTTAAGAATTATCTAAGACACTCATGAGATCATTTACTTAACTTCCACTTCATTTATCCATTATATGGTCCTAAAATTCTGTTAACTCTCAAAAATTTTAGAAATTTATGCCAGAGTTTCCTTTGTAAATAGGCCTATCAAAAACCTATCAGCTAACTAGAATACATATAAATATGCTTCACAGAGCGTTACAACAATGAATATTGTAATGCCGTATTGATACAAGACTATGTGTGTATCAACAGAGTCCAACCAACACAATAACAACAAGATGAACAACAGGGTGCTAGTGAATCGAAATAGGCCTCACACGGCTTCACTAGACTTTGAGTTTAGGTGTTTGAACAAGAAAATTAGATGAAAGACAACGTAACAATGCTAGTGAATCGAAATAGGCCTCACACGGCTTCACTAGACTTTGAGTTTGTGTTTTGAACAAGAAAATGAGATAATAACAAGGCAACAATGCTAGTGAATCGAAAGAGTCCCACACGGCTTCACTAGACTATAGATTCAACAACACAATGTTAAAACGATAAAAATTGCTCAACAGAGTACTTACACAAATGTCGTTTGCCACTTCATTAACATATGATCCATCTTCTTTGGTATTGGGTTATTTACAATGAAACGAGATAAAACTCAGTGGGGCAATAAACTTGACAAGGCTACCAAAATTTATGTATATATTATTATTCTATGCAAATTGATTTCAGAAATGAGGAAAATTTCTTAAACCAGATATGAATCTGCTTTACTTTTACAATCTGTGCAAACGAAAATTATATGTTTATCAAAGGATAAGAAGCCCCTCCACACCCCTCCAACCACAATCAAAAATAAAGTTCTGGTTTGTTCATTCCAAACTAAACCAGTAACAGCAGAACAGATGTGAAGAGCTGAGAATTAGCCTTGTAGTTAAGCCTTCTCTGGGTAAGCTATTGTTCAATGAAGAACCAAGGCGAAAGCCGTTTATCAATCAAATTAGTAATGTAGCCAATTAAGTAAAACCCACATGCCAAAATGAACAAAACAACATTAAAACAACATCCAAATCACAAAAAATTAACAACTTTCAAGAATACCTACTGAAAAAATATAAAAATAAGAAGACTTTAATGGTGTTATTAGACCTTAATATGCTATCTTTTTTTTTGGTCAGTTATGAATCAGTGCACAGCAAAAAATAACTAAATCCGACATGCCAAATTGAACTAGATATCATTAAAACAACACCCAACAAATCACATAAAGTTCAAAGCCAAAACTAAGCAAAATTCAAATGACAAAATGAACAAAACAACACTAAAACAACATCCAAATCCCATTAAGTTCACAACTTAATGCTGAAAATATAGAAACAAAAATACTTTGATGATGTGATTAAGCCTTAACATGCTAAAACTAAGTAAACCTCAACAACACGCAAATCAAATAAAGTTCACAACTTCAACAATACTTACTGAAAAATATAGAAACAACAAAACTTTGATGGTGTGGTTAGGCCTTAATATGCCAAAACTAAGCAAACCCCAAATGCAAAAATGAACCAAACAACACCCAAATCACATAAAGAACTGCAAACGAAAACAACTCCTAAGCTCGGGAAATGTAAGTGCGGGCATAACTTTCTGCAGGCCAGACAGAAATAGGTATACATTATAATTCATTCAAACCCAAGATACCATCAGTGTCCAGTGAACGCTAGGCTCTTGTTTCATTGCAACATCTGTGAAGATAATTTGATCTGGTTGCAGGCCTTCTGCAATAGAATCTGTATAAGCGAGCTGAATTAGCAAGAATTAATGTTTGCCTATCTGACCTATCATTTGCTTACCAACTTCAACCTATCGTGATACTATCTCAAAATCAATTTAAACAAAATCCATACTATGAATTTAACACACCAAAATATCAAACAATTAAAATTAATTAAGAGAGAGATAAGAAATGGACCTCAATTTATTTCAAATCCAACTTGTTCGACATCGCCACCGGAATCTCAAACAAACGTCAACCAAACGAATAAATCCAACTTCGATCTAATGCCCTTTACATTGCCTCGCCAAAATGGAACCAAGAATCATAAACTGAAAAGACCAGAACCCATCCCATGTCGTTTTTCGATAAATTTTTGATGAATAGTCGCCGAAAAGGGAACGGGGTGATTGTTTTTGTTGAATATTGTCCGGGTTTTTTTCGAGGGGATTTGGAGTGCGTTGAAGCTGGTTTCGATCGAATTTTGGGGAAAGGACGTTTCTGGCGATGGTTCGACCGAAAAACGTGGAGAAGGGGGTTGGTAGTGTTTCTCGACGGTGGATGACCCCTTTTTCGGCGAGATTTAGGCGAAGACTCGCCGGTCTTCGACCCCTCTCTCTCTCCATCTCCGATCTCCCCCCTCTCACTGTTCTCTCTGTACCTCTCTCTTTCTCAATTTCTCTCTTAAATCTTTGTTTATCCACTCTTTTTTTTTTGTTCTGGATGTAGATGAAATGGAAAGATTATATGAGTTTGTTTTGTTGTTGCCTATTGTAACTACACTTTTTATTTTCTTCTTGTATGTTATTGACCTTTTTTTCCATTTTATAATTTTTAATAAAGTAGGACAAAGAAAATATTTTTTACTAGATACCCAATAATTGTATTCATCAAAATTTAGGTAAATAATAAATAACATAATACTTCTCTACAAAAATTAAACACAAAAAAGAAAAATTGGATAAAAGTGGCTGCTAGTTTAATAAATATAATAATCATAATAATAATGAGACGTTCTATTAAAATAAATTAATGTTACATCAAAATTATTATAAAAACTGTCGATAATAATAACAAGAACAATAATAATTATAGTAAATATAATAATAATAGACAATATATTTGTAAATTGTGAGTGTGAACATTTACTTTAAAAAAATTAATAAATATTAATAAAATTATGTAAAATATCGTATTTGAATTAATAAATTTTTAAAAATGATACTAAAAAGTACCAGAATAATTTGTACATTTTTAAATCATAAATGTGGATTGTCTATATATAAAATATATATCCAAAATATATTTACAAATAACTTAATTTATTTTTTTATGAAAAAAAAATGCAAAATGAAAATTTAAACTTTTGATTTGGTTTACATTTTGAACTTTTCGGCCTTTTAATTTATATCATTAATTATTCTATATTTTTATTATTATCATAAATAATTTTATTTGTAACTAATGTTGTAAAATATCTTGAGCTGAGTGTCTTATCAGTGGCGACTTTAATGGTCGCCCCTAAATCTTAAACCTTTTGTGGCGACCTACACATAGTCGCCACTATATAGTAACTATTAGTGGCGACTTTAACGGTAGTCCTTAAATCTTGTACCTTTTGTGGGGACCTACTCATAGTCTTCACTAAATATGTCACTATTCTTATACCTTTTGTAGCGACCTATGTCACTATTAGTGGCGACTTTATAGTCGCCACTAAATATGTCACTATTCTTATTCCTTTTGTGGCGACCTACGCATAGTCGCCACTAAATATGTCACTATTAAGGGCGACTTTAACAGTTGCCCTTAAATCTTATAACTTTTGTGGCGACCTACGCATAGTCGCCACTAAATATGTCACTATTAGTGGCGACTCTAAATCTTATACCTTTTGTGGCAACCCTTATATGTCGCCACAGAAATGCTAGCTTTTGTGGCAACTGTTTGTGTCGCCACTGAAAGTCATCACAAAAAACTGTATTTCTTGTAGTGAATAAAGGGCAAAAAGGTCAAATGATATTTCTAAGACCCTCCACATTTTCATATTACTATTTTAGGTGTACGCGCATCACGCGTGTACCTCACTTTATTGAGTTCAAACATTACATTAAGAGCCCGTTTTGAAAGGCTGAAAAAAAATGGCTGACGAAAAATTCTTTAAAAGTGTTTTTTGAAAGTGTTGAACTTATTTTAAAAATAAACAGTTAAGTGTTTGGATAAAAGTGCTGAAACTGAAAAAAAGTTATTGATGTGTTTGGTAAATAATGATTTAAGCATTTTTTTTTTGTCTGAATGTCTGAAATACCATTATAGCCGTTAATAATATATATAGTTGATTATTATTAATTTTTATTGCTAAAATGATTGAAACTATATATATATTGGGAAAAAATATATTTTAAAATATCTAATCTAAGTATTAAAAGTGGGAGAGTGACTAGCATTTTAGGGTAGGGATTTATTTGGAGAATGGATCGTTTTTGTTGAGGCCCATACTCGTAGCCCATACTTTGGTTGGGTCATATTTGCTTATTTAGATGTGCTATTTGGACGTTTTAGTAGTGGGAAAAGGACACTCTATGACCTTTTTAAAAAGTATAAATAACATAAATATCAATCTTTTGAAAGTAATTACACTTTTTTCCACTTTTTTAATTATTTTACTCTCTCTCCCTATTAATATACATAACATAGCCGACATATACTTAGCATTCTGTGTATATGTTGGGATTTTTGTAATATGTTTAGGGAGTTGAGATTTTTTGTAATGTTGAAAACATAAATTGTGTATTTGTGTAATTTTTAGTTTTAAAAAATAATAGCCCAAGTTTGGGCATTTGAAAATATAATGTCCAGTCGGGTAAACAAATGTCATTTTATGGCCATTTCCTAATTTTTTTTTCAATTTGGTCATTTTGGTCCACCTAATCCATATACAATACTAATACAGTTTACATACAATATTGATACAATATTCAACTTGGGCAATTCGGCCCTTTTAAAAATATTTTTTTTTTTATAAATTTTTTAATTAATCAAATATTCTTTTTTTTTATTGTTTAGAAATAATAATTAAATTATATAAAAACGATATAATTATTAAATAGAATATGTATCTATATAAGATATATGTATAGAAATTGTATAGTTTTATCAGATATGTATATGTACAATATATATATATAGAAAGCGTATAAAAATTATATAATTGTTGTATAAAATGTGTAAAACAAATATACAGTTATTATATAAATAATGTATCAAAACTGTATAATTTTTGTATAAAATATTTATATGTATAAAATTTGTATAAAAACTGTATAGAAGGTGTGTAGAAACAGTATAAAATTAGCCAATAAATTGAAATGACTAGAAAGTGGAATTTAAATTCCATGGCCATTTTCATGAATATAGTTTAATTTGAAATGTCGTTTCTGTGCTTTCCTCAGTAGTTAGCTTGCTCATCTGATGGATACTCCAAGAATTTTGAGCCCATTTTTACTAGGATCTTGGATGGTCAAAATTTAGGTGCAAATTAGTTAGCAAGGCTGAAGCTAACACCCTTGATAGGATAGTTTTCAATCAATAATATTTTACAGATTTCACTATCATATCATCTAAACTTATGCTTTTTTCATCCTTGAATTAATTCTAATTTCTGGTAGTGAAATTAGCCTCATAACTGGTTGAGTTTGACTTCTTTTTCGCCTTACAAAGTGCAATGCACGTCACTCACCTATGTCATGGTCCATCTTGATCACCAATTGACCTCATCCAGGTAATGTTGAAGGGTTAATAGTTTTATTTTTGTCTTCACTTTACATTTTGTAGTTGAGTAAGAAACTTCAAATATGCTCCAATAATGAGTTTTCTTTTCCATTGAAAACTAAGAAAGGCATGGGCCAAACATTGAAGACTCTTTTTGTCTGCCAAATCTGGATTAAATCTAGTAAATTCTAAAATTGGGCATCAATGTGTGGGATAGAGGTTGCTATTATCTCCCCATCTTAAGCACCCTTCTTGTTTGTTGCTGATGTCTTACGCAAATCAGGTTTCTTCAAATTCCAGGAACATGTTACAAGATTCCAGGTATTTTCTCAAATTTTCCAGACTATCCCATGTAGGAGGTCCTTACAAGTCAAGGATGTCGTGTGGGGTGGATGGGTTGGTGGGGTGGGGTGGAGTGGATGCCACAAATTTGGAACAAATAAGAATTATGGGTGAAGAATAGAATAACATATAAACGACTAGGAACAAATAAAAGTGGAAGGGATAATTGAGCAATAACTGGATAGAAGTTCAATCTGAAAACTTTAGTCAACATAGCAAAATAGAATCATTTTCACTATTCTGCATTTTCATTTCGAAAACAAACTGGATCACCAGAATCAGTTACATGTAGAGGTTTTCACCAAGTTCTTTCCATATCCAAGTAGCCGTGCCATAAGCTAAACTAACTTCACATCAGCTGTTTTACCAAAGGAAAGATGCAAAGTTTATGGAAGATTGATCCACACACCATTCAAACTCCTAAGCTCCAATTTTCTACACTCCGAAAGCACATCAGAAGATTAATTTTGGCTAATCAGTTTGTCTGGTTGTAGTCGTAATCACCTACTAAAAAATAACCCCTTTCTCTACATATGCTTTCAACAAAGTCTAATCCTTAGTACTTGTGAAGCAAATATAAAGTTGGGTAGGCTGTTGGTCCTCAATTACAACAAGAAAAAACACACTAATGTTGTTCCCAAAAACCATTGCAGCTTTGGTTGGAAATTCAAATTTGAAAAGCTTGTTACATTTTTAGCTGCAGCAGCTGGTGTAATTGGAGAAATGCTTGGTTCAGGCAGGTCACATGCTCCAAAAGTCATATTCTCCTGCATATTGAATTAATGGCACCCAAAATGTCACAAAGTTGCATGTTTTGAACCGTAAATCTACTATTCATGGCCTCAAAGTGGATTAGTGGAAACAATGTTTAATGGGTCATTTGTACCTTGCAAGAGGCAATGTTTGTACACCCGCAGACTAGATGTCCATTTGCCAAGTCTACAGCTTCAGGGGCTCCACCTCCATCACTTCTCTGCAAAATCCACAATCAGTGAAGTTAATCGAAGGGAGTAAAGAAGCTGTTATTGAGATTCATTTCACAGAGAGTCGGTTCAAACAACAAGCATACCCTGTAAAAATCAACAGCGATGAAGTTAGGCCACCTTTTACCAGCAGCTTCGTGGCATGTATTCATCATTTCAATGAGTGGGGCTGAATTATGTTTGCAAGCTTGAGTAAGATCTGGGGCATCAGGAAAGTAGTTCATAAGGACTAACGACTTTGACTTATTGTTCATAGCAGATGATTCTGCACGATTTGGACAAGAACCAGGTTTCAGGCCACCATCTCCATCTGCAAATCCAAAGGCTTGTACTTGAGAGTATGTTTTATCATTTTTCTCCAACAGAATTTTAATAGACCTAAAAGTTTGTTTTTAGAGATGAGCTAAAAATGCTCACATTGGTTTTCTACCAAGTATCTCCACTCATAAGCAATGCCTTCTGAAGATTCTTTGGCAGACTTGGATGTGAAGACAACCAATCGCTGATTGTGCTGAACCATATCAACTACAGTTGGCCATTCTCCACCATTTTTAGGCATCCGAGAAACTGGAAACCAGAATTTTCTAAGCCCAGCCGCATTGAACACCTTGTTTAGGCCATTTGGTGATGTAACGTAGTCCTCAATTATAATTGTAACAATTTCTGAAGGATTGGCTTCAAGAAACACTCCTATCTCCCTCAAGACATTGATTGCAGGTTGCTGACAGAAAATTTCCACATCAGCTTCAAAAGAAAGCAACTTTGAGTGACAAGAATCTAGAAATGTTGTAGACCAATGAGAAAATAGTCAATTTTTCTCCATTTTCCATCAAAATTTCTGAATTATTGGTGTAATTATAAGTAAAAGAGGGACAAAATTGAAATTTTATCTTTCCTCCCTAGAGCTGCTAAGGATGAGAATGCCTTATATGCCAAAAACTATAAACATCTGCAAACCTGTAAGCATGCCAAAGTGGAAGTTTTTAAATGTTACATCATTGGTTCATGAAAACTTACAAAAGCTGTATAATTGTAGCATTTCCCTCCAAATGAGTGACATAGCCAGATGTCATTGTTGAAGTCATACATATCAAGCATTAAACCTCTAACACCATTCTGCGCCAATTCATGTCAAAAGAAGCTCATCAGTATCCACATATACTAGTAATTGAAAGTCCGACAGAGCTAGCAGTTCATGTCTTCTAAATCACCAATTTCCAAACATTTCAATAGAGAAACAGAGAATAATAAAAGTAGGTATTGCAGAATCCGCTGGTGTTTTAAACTTCTCTTTGTGAAAACCAATTTTTTCAAAATGTTATGACACGTTTAACGTTCATACAAGCCCTCAAACACTAAGAATCAAGTCAAGTGAATGAACAGTAAAAATAAATGGACTATGAGGCAGAAAGGTTTTTTTAGAGTCTTTTCCTAGTCCAGAAGCTTACACAGTATGAAAGCTTAACAGTTTATTTCATCTCTTTTTCATAAAGGTTATCATAGTTGAAAATTAATGGTGCCTGTATTCCCCAATATCCTAGTGATGGTTAACCTCAAGGAGATGTACATCCAAGTCCCAGCTCACCTAATTGGACAAGACACCTATTGCCAGTTTAGTGGTGCAGATGTACAATAAAAATCACTGGAATAGTTTGAGATACATAAACCACAGTAGTCAATCTTTAAGTGTTGGGAAAAGATAGGGATGTCAGTCTTTATTAACTCCTTATACATTATCATCAATTCTAATTCCAAGGAAAGGTAAAATCATAATATGAATGGTAAGGATGAAATGGGGGATGATAAGGATTGATATTTTAGTACCCACAGTGTGTATAGGTAATGTGAAAATTATTCAGTATCCTATTCATATCCTAGATAAATGGTTTTGAATAGTATTAATTTAGGGACCAATGGTGAGCGTTTTTCGAGCGCTTTTCTTACTACATAGGTGGCTAAACAAAGCCCCAGTCTTTAATTGTCAACCCCAGTTCTGCTAAATATTTATGAGCCAAGAAAACCTAGTTAATAGCTCTGTTGGAGGTATTCAAGTCCAGCCAGAACTCAGAAGCTAAAATCCTTGATACTCGGGCACTTTAATTGATATAATTAAACTTGTCTGCTGTAAAAAGCAATCATTTTTCTTCTGGAGCAATTCCAACTACTTTAACTTAAAGGGAACCCTCACCAGTCACCCCCTTTATCAGAAAATGAAGCTTTCCAACACATTCCTAACCAAATTGCACAAACAGGTGATAGTTTAATCCTTGCAAAACAAAACAGTAGTCCAGTGGTCCAAAAAAACACTTAAAAAATTAGCAACAGTTGCGAATAATAAGTCAGATTTTACTAATCTATGTATAGAACAAGAAAAAACAAAGAATCTCTGTGCTCTGTGACATTCCCCAAAATCTAACACACTTCTAGCCCATACCTAAACGCTGCATAATATAATAAAGTCCACATATAAAATTGCATAGCAACACAAAAATCAACAATAGTCAGCAACAGCTAACAACTACAACTCTACAAGACTGACTCGTTCAGCTTTAGAATTCTCAATGTGCCACGCATAGACTTTAATATAAAATACTAATAAAAGTTATAACAGTATAGTAATACCTCATGAACTTTCAAATATAGAATAGGAGTAACGCATAATTCTCAATCCAGTTAACAATTTCTCAAAGGTTGATTCAAAGGTCTGTTTCGACCATTATGTTAACTAACATCCTTTTGTTTGCATGCTGTTTGACATATTCCTTTGTTTTTGGCATCATAGAAAAAAGAGCTAAATGCGTTGGCATACATACATTTAGCTGATCGGTGATGGTGTCCTGCTGATTCATTGGAGCTAATATTACACCTCCTGTCCCGGACTTTGCTTTCAATTTGGCAAAAGAATTGTGCGTCGTCAGCCAAGAGTACCGATTAAATGGCAATCCTTTCACCTACAATTATTCAAACTTTTACTCAGAGAATCCCGGGATACGTCTGCCTATAATACAAGTAAATCTGTTCGAAAAGGCACCTTTGATAGAGGATTGACGGGCTGAATTCGAGTACAACGCGGCCGTACATTGCCATTTGCGAGGCAAGTCTCACAATGTAGCCCTGAATCACAGTTGCCATTGGCTACACAACTTTGTCCTTGCTATCACCAGAATAACAAAACATAAACACAATGGACAAAGCCAAAAAGATGAAGTAGGAATCACTTACCTTAAGAGCTTCACAATATTCAAACGAAACCGTAACCACAAGGAACAGAGTAACCGAAATATTAAAATTCATTGCGAAATTCAAAGTCTGCGAGGGAAAAAACACCCGTACAAATTAGGGCACAGATCAGATAAGATACAATATGAACCAAATTTAGAATTAATCACACATCTCATGCCTAGGCAATTACTCTCTGTAATGCAGTTATACAAAGCACATAGTAATAATGTATGAAGTAGATGTGAATAGAGTAGTAGAAGTACCTTTATGAATGGAGGAATCAGTTGGCCATTCTGATTCTGATGGAGCGGAGAAGGGGGTGGGGGGGAATGCGTGAGTAAAGGAAAAGAAAGAGAAGAAATGAACAAATAACTGCAGCAGTGCGTGTATGGGTGGGTGGGGGGGACCTAATGCCTCTATGTTTAGATTCAGATAATGCCGCGCCAACAAACTTCATATCTTATTATAGCGGTTATTCTGTTTTTATCCTTTCTTTTCAAATTATGTCTTCCGAGTTATTTATGTGACACTTTTTCAATTTCAACTCACGCAAGATTATGCAACATTTTTCATGCTTTGATAGTTAGACGAGTATACTAATTCTTTTGTATTTTTAAGTATCTTGAATTGTTTAATTATTACGTAGATGCCGAGCTAGCATACAATTAGCAGGTTATTCGAATTTCCTTCGACGGAAAATCACACTATTTATATATAGTTAAAAAAAATTATGTATATATGTGTTTTCAACATAATTTAATTCATGTAAAATAAACTTCAACCACAAATAAAAATATGAAGAAACAACAATTTTATTAATAAACGATGTGGGTACAAATTTGTTCCTCCCTTGATTCTTCTCTCGATTTTCTCCTTAATTCGACGGCCGATTGATCTCTTTATGAATATCCCATGATTTTGTGGGATATTGGAGATCCTAATCTTTTTACGAATATCCATCAGTTTATGGGATATTACAGATACCTGTTTCAGAGAATATGTTACCCTTTAAATAGGCGGAATTTAGGGTTTAAGTAGAGTAGCCATCAAACTAGATTTAGGGTAAAGTAGCCCAAAAAATTCTAACCAAAATTGAACTTTTTTTGTAGAGTCCACCAAATTTCAATGCCTACAAATGCCCCTTCTTCAAGGCTTGTCGGAGTATAGACTGGATGAAACTCAAAAATGAGTCTTGAAGTACCGCTTCGATCTTTATGATTTCGCCGCTACAGATTTGCATATTTGATTTACGATAGAAGAGATGAAGGACAGATTTGGTCCCACTGGGCGTGCCAATTTGTTTTCAGCATAATTTAATTCATGGAAAATAAACTTCAATCACAAATAGAAATATGAAGAAACAACAATTTTATTAATAAACGATGTGAGTACAAATCTGTTCCTCCCTTGATTCTTCTCTCGATTTTCTCCATAATTCGAGGGCTGTTAGTAGCGTATTTATCGAACATAGGATGATCTCTTTATGAATATCCCATGATTTTGTGGGATATTGAAGATCCCGATCTTTTTACTAATACCCATCAGTTTATGGGATATTCTAGATACCTGTTTCAGAGAGTGTGTTACCCGAATTTAGAGTTTAGGTAGAGTAGCCATCAAACTGGATTTAGGGTAAAGTAGCCCCAAATAATTCTAACCAAAATTGAACTCTTTTTGTAGAGTCCACCAAATTTCAATGTCCACAATATAATTTATGAACCCCTCAATGTAAATTCTGGCTCTGCCACTGTTATTATGACTTATATATTTATTACGTAGTTTTCAAATACGTAAATTTTCTAGCATTTCATGTTCGTCGCAGCCAAAGTAAGAAATTTATGAAGTGTTTGGCCATGAGAATTTCAAATCCAATTCCAAATTGCTATTTGAAAAGTGAAAACAAGTTCTACTTATTTCTAACAAGAATTTTTGAGGGTGTTTTCACTTTTTTTCAACTTTATTTAATGTTACACATTATCATTTTTTTTTTATTTTTATAAAAACACTCTATTAATTTCAACCAATATGCGGAGTTAAAGGTCTAGCTACGACCTTGTCCACTTTTTCCTACTTACAGCAATAAAAATCACTTCATGATACAGCGGAACCTTAATCCGTCTATTCTTGCAACTCTTGATGCAACACCAATAACAAAGGCAATATTATTGTCTCCTCTCTCATTTGGTTGTATCTTGTTAGTAAATTAGTTAAGTTAGATGAATTTGATAGTTTTTAAAAACCGAGGATATAAAATTGTATTTTAAAAAGTCTTTTCAAAAGTCTAAAAAAGAAAATCCTAAAAGACATGACCAAACACAACTCCAATGCAACTCTAACTTCAATTTCAATTTCAACTCTAACTCAAATTTTTTTTAATTTTTATGGCCAAATTCGTACTTAATACTTAAAATTCAAATTGTGTTTGATAAATTGGACCACGGAGAGTAATTTGATTTTTGAAATAAAGCGTGCGAACAACTCTGCAGTAGGTAAATGTGTACACGACACATTCATTGCCTTTTCCAAAGGAAAATTATTGTCATAAGTAGTGTATTTTATTTTATTTTATTTCATTTGTAAGTAGAACGTAGAAGATCGACATTCCTAGTATAAAGAGGGGAAAAAAACAAGAGGACGCGGTGTGGGGAGAAGATGGAAGGATACTTTTGAATTTTGAAATTATAAAGTCACAACAAATGAGTGAAAAAACATATAATAACATCGACCTAGTTATCATAGATAGCCAAAATAATTAAAAATAATAAATGAAATTAAATATAAAATAATCACATGTTGAAACAAATGAAATCAAAGGGAATGCATGGCTAATTAATCGTTACTTCACGACAATTGAAACGAAACAAAGTAGTGTATTCAATATCTAAACTAATGATAAGCTTGTTATCATCTTTTCATATGTCTCAAATGTAATACTAACAAACTTGGCTTAACAGAAAAGTGTGAAATTTCCATCGTGCGTTGGCTTTCTTCCTTTCTTGGAAATGAATGCGCAAGCTTTTAAGCAAAGTGTTGTGGTTGGAAAAACTTCTTAAATTGGATAACATCACCCTATTTTTCCAGTAATAACGTTTTCTTTGCTACTTTTTTGTCCAGTATAAATATTTTTATTATTTAAACCGTTGAAACAAACTCTTACAAAAAATATAGGGTAGACTTTGTAAATAAATTCTTATGGTTTGTCCTTTCCCGAGCTGTACGTATAACAGAAATTTAATTAGTACACGACACCAGGCTGATTGGGACGTAGTTATATGTATACACAAGAAAATATGTTGATAGGCGCTGTAATTATATGTATACACAGGAAAATGTGTTCATAGGCGATGTAATATTGAGTGTCGCTAATTTCTTTATTTTCCTTTTTGTTTTTAATTGAACAGAAAGATTAAAAAAATGTAAAATAATTACAATTGCAAGTTTTTGCAAGAAGTATCCTTCGTTGTGATCGCCTGTTTATTCATAATTCAAGGCAATTGACATGTTTACCTTATGTGTGAGCTTTTGGAACTACTACGGGGCTTCAACTGGCACACTGATACAAATATGTTTCTCTAAGCATAGTAGTGGATTCTTTAGAGGTTGTAAACATATTACTTGATGACAGTAACTCTCCTGAAGCTATTTCATGATCCGTGTATCTATCACATGAACAAGGACTTTAACTATTTACCATGTTAGCGAATAATAGTACTAATTATGAAAAGTGACATCACATTTTTGTTTGAAGCCCCTCCTTTTGTGCTAGAGCTCCTGGAACAAGATGGGAAGGCTTTAGTTACAATAAGACCTTTCCCCTTGTAACCACCCACACTTCCCTGCTTCCAGAGTCCAGACCATTCTATGTTTTGCAATGCAGTCACCATTGCAATTAGTACTACTGGCGGCTATACTCGTATTAATGTCTCTGGACACCTCCCTATAATGTTCTAATATATAATAATAATAATCATGTTTACCAAAAAAATATTTATTCATAATGGGAGGCAATTGACATGTTTACCCTTCAGATGAGTCCTTCCAATCGCGGAATGGAACACAATACTGACTTTAACAAGGTCCCTTTATCATTCTCTCCACGTCCCTTTGTTATGATTACGTGATAGAGAGTTATGTTTATAAGCCCGCGGGATCGTTTGTTTATTGGGCTGGATGGACCTTGTTTACTCACCTAGCCGGCCCATTTGTTTAGGTCCGGCTGTACTTGGGCTTTGGCTATCCCGCCTCACAAGTAAGGTTTTTTTTTTCTTTTAATAATGTTTTTAAAAAATATTTAAGCTATACTAATAAATAATAATAAAATAAAATGAAAAAGGTGTAGGAAAAGTAGAAAGAACCCGTGGCCTAACAACTTTTGGCTCATTGTGGCAACCTATTATTCTCTCTACCATCTTTTTGGACCCCATCTTTTTATCCTATTTCTTTTTCAATATATTTTTCTTGTAAAATCTCAAGATTTTGCCTTGATAATTATTTCATTTTAGGAAATATGTACACATGTTTCTTTTAATTTATACATCTCAATCTCCATTATTTTCCTAATAATTAATGTACATTAAGCCAACAAACCTATGACTTCGTTATAATATGTGACTCACTTTTTTTTTCACATGTTCCAAAAAAAATTATATGACTTTGTTATAATATGTGACACACTTTTTATAAGAAAATTATCTTTCTATAATAATAAATAATTTAATTTTAAATTTTCTTTTATACTTTTAATGAAATAATTTATAATCATACAAATATTTTAGAATTGTTTTAGACCACAAACTTTAAAAGTTTTCATTTTTAAATTTTGTTTCTACTGAAGCAGTGTCATATAAATTGATTAGAAGAGACTAATAATTAATTCATGTATGCTAAACCGATTTTAAGAAAGCTATTTTAATGTTTACTCACCTATTTATAGTACTTCACGTGCACATAATGCCATAACATAACAAGTTGTTCATAAAATATGAAAGCAACAACTTCAAATAAAAAAACCAGATGCTTTAAAATTCATTGAAAATGTTTCAAGTCTAAGAAAGAAAATAAAAACTGATTAATGAAAATTGATACATATTATTGTAGACATTAAAATTTTGTGGATTATTTAATTTCTGTTGGAGTTCTTGGAGGCTACGATGCCTTCTGACTCTAAATTACGCAGATAAAACGGGGAAAATATTCATAAAATCTCGAATATCCCACAAATTCACGAGATATTTAGATCAAAATCTCCAATATCCCACAAAATTATTCATAAAGAGATCATTCCACATTCGAGAAATACGCTACTAATGGCTCTTGAAGTACGAGAAAATCACGACAGAAGAATCAAGAATCGTAGAACAGAATTGTACTCACACTGTTTATTAATAAAATTCTTGTTTCTTTATATATATATATATGTTTTTGTTGTTGAAATTTGTTTTCAATTAAATTAAAATTTGTTGGAAACAATTATACGAATAAAATTTTTATTTCTATGTATGATCATGTCACAACCAAAGCGACCTGCATTTTATTTTGAGGACCAGGAAGATCTCCATTGACAGTGATTTTGTCAATTGGACATTTATTACGATGTTACCCTTATACTAGTTGCTTCTACTGTATTTATTAAATATCACTGCAGATTTATTGACTTTGACAAATCAAAATACAAAAAGGATCTGTCATTTTTAGATAGAGCAAATGAACAATTGTTAATTTTTTTAATTTTTCGAAATTGATATCGTTCCAGACATAAGAAAAGCATTCTAATTGAGCAACAATGTGCTGAACAAATAATAAATTTTAATCGAGATATTACTACTATTTAATATTTGTTGAGAGTTCTTTTCTTAATTGCATCCTCTTCGATTTTAACCTACTTTTATTATTTATTGTGCTTTTTATAAATTTTTATACATATTTTATTTTTTGTGTTAAAAATTATTAGATTCATACGAATCCAATAACATTCTTTTCATTTGAAGAATTATATCGTGCAAATAAAGAAAATCTAACTTTTAATTATACACAAATTATCCTAAAATTAATATGATAAAAATAATATAAAAAGATTATTTCAGATTATTCATTAACTCCTAGGTATGACAATTGTTTTTTACCTTTAGGATGTGTTTGGCAGAAAGAAAAATGTTTCTTATGCTTGAGTTGGACGTGTAAAAGTTGTGGCGCGGTGAGGAATAGGACCTTAATAGCTTAGGTTGGCTGTCTAACTCGATTCCCACGTTCATTTTCTTTAATTGAAAGTTATTTTAGAGTAATCGATAAAGTTATCGTCGAAAAAACGCAGAATACACAGAGGAAAATGAAAGCTATAGTGTATATAGAGGGTCTTATATGGTCCTCCTCGGACACTGCTCACTGCTCTCAGTTTCCTTTGTTGACAAGCCTTCCTACAAAATTCTTTGCTAAAATAAGGCCGCCCCATTTTTCACTGTCTTCCTTCCTTGTTACTGCCAATAGTGTTGAGCTCCTGCTATGACATTCTTGTACGGACTACCCATTTTTATGGGATTCTTCTTCCTCTTTCTTGAAATGCTGCAACTTCCCTTTTCAACTGCTGCTGCTGCTTCTGGTATTGCATCTTTCTTCTGTTAATTTCCTTCAGTTAAATCTTGTTTTCTTGTTCAACAGTTTTATACAGATTTGTGGGGTAAATTTTGAGTTCCATAAGCTCTAGAGCTTGAGGTGAAAGAAAAAGGTTTGTATTTTTAGTGTAATTTGGGCTTATTGGGGGATGTTTGGTCAAGAAGTTATAGTGAGCTTGAAGCTGCTTTCATTTTCTTTAATTTTATGGGTGTGTGTTGTACAGTGCTTGATTTTGTTGTGTTTGGGGGAAAATGTATTTGAAAAACTGAGAGAAATGTGACTGCATGTCTCTTAAGACCTGCCAAATTTTAGGAGAATGTGTGCGTTTTAGTTGGTTGGAATTTGGAAATGTGAATGAAAGCTAGCTAATGTCAGTGTTGAAGTTCATTCTAATCGAATTTATGTTTGCTTGTATGTCTCACAAGATTCAAATTCAATAGGATGCAGACGTTTCAGCAATACCTAGTTTCAGTTTTGATATTGCTAATATGCATTACTTCATTTGACGATTGTGTTACTGCACGTTATATTGATGTTCCTTTTGGAGTTTCAGTTATACAGTGATGTAAAAATTTACATTATCAGTGCAACTGAAACTATTGTAGTAGATGAAGGTAAATTGATGGAAAGTACAACCGAGCTATGATTTTGTGAGCTCCCTCATCCCCAACACTCACGCGTAAATAGCTTTAACTCCTGCTTTCCACAGGCTGAGCTTATATAAGTACTTTAAACATGTTGCGTATAACCAGTTGCTGTTGCTAACTATTAGTTGGTTGTTTCCCTCTTATATTTTTCTGTGTGTGTGTTTTGAGGGGTTTCATCTAGGGAGTGTAACGAAAAGGGAAGTAGGACTTTCATAGCATGGATATGTTTCATGTATCAATTTTTGTTCGCCGTATTTTAAACTCAACCCGTCTTGCAGTCATTGGAGTACTGCTGATTGCTGAAATATCTCTCAACGATGATATCTGAACAATGACTATCTACGTTTTCTTCTCCATGTGCAGTGTGCCCCTTAGACATGACCGGCTCCAACTATACTCTGACTGCCTCACTCTGCTCCAACAAAGAAGACAGAGGAAAGTGTTGCCGCTACATTAATGCCTTGGTTGCAATTTCTGTTGCTCGATATGCAAATGCAACAAGCAACCTGGGGGTTAACCCTGAGACATCACAAATTTGCCTAGACAAAATAGCAGAAATTTTCCAATTCCATGGAGTCACTAGAAATGCAACAGTGTTCTGCGGGTTTGGGACAAAAATTCCTGTCAACTATGATTGCCAAGGTCGAACAACTGTAACTCAGATGATTCAGTCTCCACAATTTTCAAGTGTTACTAAAACCTGCCAAGTCCCACTCTCTGGGGAAAGTGAATGCAGAAGATGCCTCAATGCTGGCATCTTGTATCTACGCAATCTAGTTGGTACAGCTGATAATCTGACATTTAGTACTTGTAGAGATGCAACTTTTGCTGCTCTTGCAAGCCAAGTTGACAATGCATCAGCTATTGATATTGCTCGCTGTTTCTTTGGGGTTAAACGCCTTATTATACCTCCAGGTACGCCTTAAGCAAAGTGGTGTGTTCCATTACCACTGACGCCTGGATAGAACAGTTACAGGAGTAATACGGAATGCTTTATGCATCAGAGTAGTTGTTTGCAACATTGAATTCTTTTTCCTGAAATCCTGTAAGCTGCTTTCAGTTTTCCATTTTCTTTATTAGGTATTCCATTCAGGTCCAAGTCCAAGCTACAAAAAATTGCACAACCTTTCGCTGCCGAGCCTATTCTACAACTATCAAAAGATAGTGAAAAGAACAAAGGAAAGAAAAAGGAGAAAGCAGAAAAGGAAACCTGCTTCTAAATGTTTTCTTTGCTCTACTGTAAACCCTGAAGTGATTACTTCTCTACACAACTTTATTCCAGTGTCTTATACGTTGAATTTTCATAAAATCATTAAATCTTCTAGTCCTACACTTGAACCTTTTCAGATTCTTCTAGGAAAATCCTTCCTAGTGTCAATATCTTTTTTCGACTAGTCTCTGCTATTATTGCAAACTAGCTTCACCTTACACTCAGAGCAAACTACTGTTATGACCCTCATTTTGTATCTTTTTCTGTAAGTCTTTCTCTGGTAGGTTTACTAATGTTAAATTTCTTAGGCAGGAAGTGAGTGCTTGCTTTTTTACTTTACACATAAATAACATTTCCACCACCCTCGTGTGTTATTGCTCATTTTGGTGATGTAATGCACTTTCAACAATATGAAAAGTTCTGACTTCCATTGTATGTCTAACCACTTTCAGGATCATCTCCATCACAACCTTCACCAGAGGTCTCTCCAAGCCCTCCTGTTGTTGCTAGCCCCACTCAACTTTCCTTTACACCTGTTAAGGAAAATCACCATCCTTACCACCTTACATTGGTACCACTTATTGGCATAGTAGTTACGGTCTTGGCTGTCCTAATGCTGCTTATCTTAATTGTTCTGATTTGGAGGAAAAGCAAAGAGCTGGAAGATTCTGATGCAACTGATAAGATATCTTCCAAATCCTTCACACAGCGACCAAAAAGATTCCAGGAAGGTAATTTCGTGGTTCTTTTAGACTAATTGTGTACTTATCGAAGCAGACACTGCAAGATCTGTTCATGTATTCTCTAGGGTTAATTGTGTACTTATCGAAGCAGACACTGCAAGATCTGTTTCTGTATTCTCTAGGGTTCTTATCCTGTTTACTTATTGTTATGTAAAATGCATGCACACAGGTACGGCTTCTATGTTTAAGAAATACAGCTATAAGGGGACAAGGAAAGCAACCAACAACTTCAGCACAACTATTGGACAGGGGGGATTTGGCACAGTATACAAAGCTGAATTTAAGGATGGTTCCGTGGTAGCAGTGAAGAGAATGAACAAGGTTTCTGAGCAGGCTGAGGATGAGTTTTGCAGAGAAATAGAACTGCTTGCTCGACTGCATCATCGTCATCTCGTTGCTCTAAAGGGCTTTTGCACCGAAAGGCATGAGAGGTTTGGGAATCATACAATTCCCTTTCTTTGTTTTCTCTACCTTCTTATGTCTTTGTCCCGCTTACGATGTAAGGTGACCTATTAACTAGTTCATGTATTAATAGCTTCTTTTTTTTACTGAACGTTTATCATACTGCAGGTTTCTCATGTATGAGTATATGCCAAATGGAAGCTTAAAGGATCAGCTTCACAGTATGCTCTTAATCTTCCAGTCTTATATGCTGGTTCTATTATTAACAAAAAATTAGCCTTTAACAACAGCCACTGGTCTGTTGGTTAATGCTTCATGTTGACAAATATATACTGCATCTTTGACTGCCATCTTAAAGTAGTTTTTGATTTGCTTGATTGTTGTTCTAAATATATGCAAAGATCCAGGTACAACTCCCCTCAGTTGGTGTACTAGAATTCAAATAGCTATTGATGTGGCAAACGCTCTGGTACAATTTTTATACTCTATCCAGTAGTTATAATTTTATAAGCTGCTTAACGTTCAGTGTGCCTTATTTTTTGTTGCCTCCATGTAGGAATATCTTCATTTCTATTGTGATCCTCCACTGTGCCATAGGGACATTAAATCAAGCAATATATTATTGGATGAGAACTTTGTTGCAAAGGTAACTTGCGTTAATTTGAGGGTGAACCTAGTTTCATTTTACTACAAGGACAAATCTTAAATCCTTCTTCCGTTCTTGTCTACCGAATTGGAAAAAAGTTAAACTCTTAAAACATTCTCTACTGCTTTATAAGATCTGTTGGCAGAGCAGATTATTCTTTTAACTCTTGTAATATGATAGGTTGCAGATTTTGGTCTTGCACATGCTTCAAAAGATGGTTCTATTTGCTTTGAACCGGTAAACACAGATATCAAGGGAACTGCAGGTTGGGAAAAATCTACTTACGAGTAAAATTCAAATATCATTCATTACCTTGATGATGTAAAGGGAACTTTGCTTTCTTTTTAGGTTATATGGATCCTGAGTATGTCATCACCCAAGAGCTTACAGAGAAAAGTGATGTATATAGTTATGGAGTGGTATTACTGGAATTAATCACAGCGAGACGCGCAGTTCAAGAAAACAAAAATTTGATAGAGTGGGTTGAAATATTCCTGACATCAGAATCTAGAATAACTGAGCTAGTTGATCCTAACATTGGAGACTCTTATGACTTTGATCAACTTGAGACCCTTTTAGCAATTGTTAGATGGTGTACACAGAGAGAGGGACGGGCTCGGCCTTCAATCAAGCAGGTCCTTAGGCTTTTGTATGAGTGTGCAGAGCCTATGCACAGTGGTTTTGTTGAATCCATGGAGGATGAAGACTATGATGACATTGAAGGTAGGGGAAGAACAAGTAGGTCTAGGCTGCAAAAAGGTGAGGGTGGTGATGGAAGGTGTCTAGCTTCGTCGTCAAGTACATCGAGGTCCTATTGTAGCAGGAGCTTCCTAATTGAAACCAGCCCTCCCCAGTCTCCTCTCTAATGTACCAGCTATTTGAGAGCACTGCTTTGACTGTTAAAAGTAGTTCTTTTTTTTGATACGGAGGAATCCCCGAGGACGAGCTGATGCATGGTTCAAACTTGGTGGATAATAGACCCTCCCCCCTTTGACTGTTAACCATCTCTTGAGCAGATTTTAACTGTAAAGCCATTACATCTTAGAGTTTTAAGGTTACTGACTTCACGATCCTGACATTGACAAGCAGCACGTGCACACGATCCAGAGGCTGAAATCCATAGGTCCATGAAGTTTGCTTCATTTCCATCGAACGATTTTTGCCTTGCAAAGCAACCGGTGGCCATAAGAGTTGTTGTATTCTTTTTTCTCCATGAATCTTTTTTAGAGAGGGAATGACTAAAAACTTTAGTTTTCTTTTTCTCTTTGGGTTGGTTTGTTGTATTTAATATTCTTTAGCACTTTCCAGGCATGTTGTTTCTTGCAAGTTATTGAACTGTGAACTTGTTGGCTTTGTGATCTCTTTACGTGTATGTTTCCAACTAATCTGGAAATAACAGAAAGCTTTTATTTAACAGCTGCGACATTAATTCGACATTTACATTAGTGAGGATGTGGATTAGATGCAGTTTGCCAATATTGCTGCATATCACATTCTCAAAATCAACTTCGATTTTCTTCTTTCAGTTCCCTTCCTGCATATTTCTCATTTATTTGGCTTCATACAGATACTTGTTGCCAATTCATTACCTTACAATTCCGACAGGTAATAGAGTGAGTTTGAAACAGAAAATAAAAGATTTGATATGAAGCAAACACAACTGCTGAAAGTATAGCTGAATCAACGGGCATTCAGGTAACTAAATTGAGAACCGTATTCAGCCACTGATAGTTACACTTTAAAAAAAAAAAACCATTCAGATGTGACCCTGATGCGTTTTCAAAGCTACTAACCAAACAAATAAGCCATTAGTATCAGCCATGCTATATACGAAATAAACTTGCCAAGGCTGGAGGGAGGAAGAAACCAGTCTAAGAAATACTGACCATATGAAAATTTCCTGACAACCCAACATCTATGAGAAGATGCAAAAATCCATCCAATCAATTACATAGAATCATCCAACTTACAGAACAAATGTTTCACAAAGCAGCAAACAAATAGCTCCAAAGCTAATGTTGACAAACAGCAACAGAAGCTGTTGAATGACATTCCTTGAAGAAGAACCTTTGGGAAGAAATTTCTTTCAAAGCCCCCTCTAAGACGCTTCTGCATGTGGCAAGTATCTGTTACATGGAGCAAGTGCTCCTAGCCCACGTATAGCTTAAATACCCAAACTGCGTGATTTAAACTATTGCCACCATTTTCCACAGAATGAAACAATCCAAAGGATGAACACAGTTGGAGATTCATGACAAACTTTACACCTCAAGGAGCAACATCAAAGTGCATATTGACTCAAGTCCTTGACCGACTGTTCCAAGTTACAGTATATGACATGATCATATGGACCCTACGACTATATACTATTGCTGCTGACATCCAACTGAGTTTGGTTATAGTCATGCTCGTTGCACATCTCCACCCATTTAGATGTGGTTCACACGACCAGATTCAATCCTTTATAGCTGCCCAACTTGCACTTAAAGCTCATTTTGGATAACAGTAAAATAAGGCCATCGATCACATATGGGACCTGTATCCTTTATCCCTTACACTATCCAATCGGAAGTTTACTATCTTTGCCATCACAAATTTCTGCAGGAGCTTCAATTTGGTACACAGACCATAAACATATTGAAAGAAGTGACCAGCTTGCAAGTCTTGCCAGCCATAATTGACACCATTATGGCAGCTTTTGCATGGAGTGGGCCTTCTTTAACTTCAACATCCATTCGGTACATAGGGCTCAAGCTGGAAATACCATGATAGATAAGACGAAATTGTCAGATGCAACTAAGAAATTAGCACTAAAAAGTAATACTACTAAGAATATGATCCGCCTAAGAATAAGATCTGCCAGATCAGACGTAACTAAGAAAGCAACACCAAAAAATAAAACTAAGTAATAAGATATGCTGGAACATATTATAAACTTGGCATGCAGCTGTAACTTCAGATACACTACCAGCATGTATTGCTTTTGCTTTCTGTCATGGAAGCTTGCTTCTCTCCTTAAAATGTGAATACATCCACAATTGTCCTTTCATAGTGCTCAGCAATTAAATGTAACAATTAAAAATGGAAATATAGATTATATGCCTCACAAATGTTGTAATTTGATTTGGCAGCTCCATTCTCATTGACCTTTCAATATATGGCAAATACCTGAGAGAGTAGCTTAATCCAACTAGATAGACCCCTATATTAGAAAGAAAGAGTAGCTAAGTGTCAGCACATAGACTGATATCCCACAAGTGGGGTCTGAGGAGGGCAGGATGTACGCGGACTTTACCCCAAATTTTTGGGTAGAGAGACTGTTTCCGGTAGACCCCACCTCAAAGGAAGTAATCAAAGCAGGACTAAAGGGAGATAACAACAGCAAAACAGCATGATATACAAAGTAAATGAAGCAACAATAATAGAAAGAAATGAAGAATAAGATACTATGCAAATACTATTCAACAAGGAGAAGATAAGTAGAGGACACTAGCCCTGCCTCTTCCCACATAAAACTACGAAAACACTCGGCTACCTACTACCCTTCTACCCATTTGTCAACCTCCAAACTTCCTATCTAGGGTCATGTAGCAGATAGACTTGCAAAAATTTACCAAGAGCTTTTTGGAGCAAACTAGGCATGGTTCTTGACTCTTTTCCCTTGCTAAGCTTAAGAACCTTGACAAAAGGGTAGATTTTCACTACTCTTACCAAATTGACTCGATCAAACTGGTAAGATATCATTCTTTTCTGTCTAGATAAACTAACAACAAAAATAATATATTTGACAGAAACTCTTGAAAATAAAATAAGGACAGAAGCCCAGTCATAGTTAACTTGAACCTAACTCAATTTACTCAAAAGGTTTCAATACCAAAGAGCCAGATTGCTCAACTTTGATAATAGACTCTTTGCAGCAAAGAGTTTTGAAGAACCATGAAATGAGCCAAAGAGAGTTTTCCCAAAGCAAATATACTTCCGGAAAACTTTGACTAGTTCCATAGACTTGGGTAAGGAATTGGGGAAGAGATATGCCTATCACTGAATTTAGAAGCAGAATTCAGACCCAAGTTACTAAACGGCAAAAAGAGCAATTCATAGAAAAACAAATTTTGCTTCCATTATTTATGGACATGTACCATGATGAGGAAAAGAAGCACCTCTTGCGCAAACCAGCTTGAATAATTTACACCTTCTAGCATGTATTAGATGAAAGCAACGAGAGGCAAATATACAGAGAGATCTCCCATTGTTCCGGTGTTACATAGGAACTTCTGACATAATAGAACAAACTAAGTCATGATGAAGAAGAAATAACAAACATGACTTCAGCTTTTCTTTGTCATACTGAAGAGAAAACCCCCCCAAAAAATGACAAGGACAAAGTAGCAACAACAAATACCTCATCATAAGTCCCAAGGAAGTTAAGATAGTGAAAAGCCAAGAAATAACACACTTCTAGGCACCAACAGCGGCCAGAAACTTCTTCTTGCTAACTGGCTCCTCTTGGACAATCGCTACATCTTTCACCTTTGCTAGAAGTTGCTCAAGTTCAACCACTCCAAAGCTCTCGTAGTCTAATTGCCTCTTGTACCTTTGTTGATATATTGCCTCAAAACAACCAAGAAAAATCCGGCAAGAGTAGCTAACAAGTATCTCTTGAAGTTCATACTTGAAATTTTCAAGGCTTTTTTCAATTATTGCACTCATATCAGATTTTTCACAGCTCCCCCCCACGCTCTTTTGTGAGTCCTCTTTCATCATCAGAGAACTCATCTGAAGATCCAGCTCCAGTCACAATATCGGCATTTCCCTCCTGTGTTCCTTTTCCTTTACTATCTCTTTTTAATATAGTTAAGGGGGGAGCACTTGGTACTGCACATGAATTATGGAGGTAGACAAACTTCTTGTGGCCTTTCCCCCCGACAGATATTGCATCACTCATCTTCTTGAGAAGATTCACGAGCTTAGCTGCACCATATTCTGAAATGTAAAGGGGCCTCCCATAAATTTTCTGGTATTCTGCAGGAACACGTGTAAGAGGCAAGCAGCCGCCAGATAATTCAAGCAACTTCACTAGCTGCCCCTTCAAACCATTTATATCCCCAGGCTGTACCCATATCAAGTCACTCTGGTCATGTGAAGATGGACCTCCAAGTGAAAATTCATTTGAACCAGAAGCAAGACTATGAGTTCTCATACCTGTAGGATAACATGGCATGGAAATTGAAGAGGTATTATATTCAGCCAGAGAATGCGATATCATTGAGAATTCCCTTGCATTATAGTAGCTCTGTGAGAGGCCCCTATACACTATAGCTTCATCATCATGCAGACCATCTGGGGTGTCATTAATCTGGCAACAACCCATTAGCATCCCAGCAATGTCTGAGACACCACCACGACAAGGTGTTAAGGCCTTTGCAGGAGGCACAAAACCTTCGCCTCGAGCGACACTTGGCCAGTCCCATACAAACCTGCCCGCATTACATAGAGCTGACGAAACTCCAACCCCTGAAGGAATGACAAGGATCACAGTGTATCCGCGTTGACCGAGAATGTGTAGTGCAGGAGCAAAATCAACATCTCCTGATATTAGCATAATGGACGAGGGTGGAGGATTGTCAAGAGCAAAAAGAAACATGTCAACCAAAATGGCCTTGTCAGCTGCATCCTTCCTGCCATTGGGGACGTCTATAAGTTTAACACCAGTTCTCTGGCATCCCTCTCTTAATCGCCTGGGGAAAGAATTAAAATCTCCATAGGCAGAAAACAGTGTAACTGCTCCTTTGATCACAGGATGAACCCGCAGAGTCATTCTGATGTTGCCAGCCACATCTTCAGGGCGTACATCACTTGGAACAGGACAGTTCTCAATGTCCCAAAGAATTGCCACCGGTCCCTGTGAAGAATTTGGGCTTTGCAGGGAGAGAGGTGTTAGTGCTTTTCCATTTGTGTTTGCCATCTGCTTCCCACTTTGTTCCAAGGGCTCTGGTGACAATCCAAAAGATGATGTAGGAGTAAGTGCCATCAGTGCTTCAGCCAATAACCGTGTCGTCCCTGGCTACCTGTATAAGGTCAACAAAATGAGCTACTAGCAACACACTAGAAGAATCACTAGATACAAAATTCTGTCCAAATAGAAGTATATCTCCAAACACTTCCATTAATACTGATGCAGACTCAAGAATAATCAATTCAGAAGCAGTCATCATAATTTACTCAGGCAAAATTAACAATTGGCTCTTTAGTTCTCAGTATAACTTATATTTAAGCATATCTTTATAACAGATTACACGACATGAAGCCCGCATCAGAATCATCGATTGGAACGATGGATTTATACATCCTTGAGCTCAAGCTTTTGGTATCCCAACTTCAAAAATAGTTTCTTTTCCCTTTCAAGAAAGTAAAGGTGCTACAAAGAGAAAAAGACCCATCTTGAATTCGCAAAACATCAAAAACACTAAGCAAGGGCCAGCCTAGAAACTGAAGAATTTCCAGACTCCAGAGTAAAATACAAATTTTTCCTTGCAGCAGCAAAACTAATCTGATCAATCAAAAGCCGAAAAAAAAAAAACACCCAGAAATTCAAACAATCAACTAAACCCCAAACCCCAAATTAGTTCGGATCATCCACTCAACTCTTATTCAGGTAAATCCCATAAATTCCAATGAAACTTAAAAAACAGTATTTTCCTAAGCTAATAATAATAACGGAAAGGAACCATCTTATTAAAGAAATCAAAAGAGTTCAATTTTTATTTTTGTGCATACAACAACAACAACGAGATCGTACAAGTGGATGGAATTCAATTACGAAAAACCCTACAACTAATTAGCAAATAAGGAAATGAGAGAGAGAGAGAGAGAGAGAGAGAGAGAGAGAGGGAGAGAGAGAGTACCTGAATACGAAATAATCGAAGAGCTGCAAAGTATAGATACTGATTTTTTATTCAGTACGAAAACCCCCAAAGACTCTTTTTTGAGTCTTGTTGTACGCTACGCTTGGCTAATTCTTCTTTATATGGGCCGCTGATTTTACTGTTTCGGTTTATATTTCTAAAACCGACATTCAGCTAAAAAGGGGATAATTGGTTCTTTTCAATTTATATTATCCAATATAATGCAAATGTCCTTTGTATTTCGGATAATATCTTATTTTCTATCTATTTTAATTTTATTATTAAATATAATATAATTATTTTTATTATTTATTATTTTAATTTAATACGTGTGTCTAAGTCAATAATTGAATCCGCTTATACCCAAGTCGGTCCTCAACTAATGCATGTCCACTTTGAAAGAAATTTATCCAAGTTTTGGTATGTGCAACATTGGTTAAGAAAAAAAAGCGTACTATAAAAAAATATGTGTTATACTTTTTTATATGCAGTCAAATCTTTTATAGTGATAATGTTTGTTTAGAAATTTTATGATTATTACATAAAGGTGGTGTTATATATGTATACTGATGGTATTAGATATGTAGATTTTATTTAGCCGTGAAGTTATGAAATAATTGATTTGCATCATTTAAATTTAATTTTTTTTTTTTAAGTTAGATATTTGTACTTAAAATTTCCTATATGAATGGCATTTAATGATAATTATCATAAATATTTCAGTATTTTATTTCGTACATAATATTTGGTATACTATTATAGAGAGGTAATTTACAAAGTGCACCGTGATAATAAATATTATTGTTGTAATAGGTAGATTGATGTTACAGGAGGGTTTGGGTCACGGGTGACAAAAGAGTTTTAAAATGAGGTGTAGGTGACACAAGTCTTAATTATTAGTTGGAGGTGACAATTACTTTATTATGTATTAAGAAAGTTGGGAAAGTTTGAAAATAACCTACAAGTTTTTAAATTTACACTTTGATCTCAATGTATACCTAAAATAACGGGAAACGGAGGGAAAAAAGGCGTCTTTCTCTCTCTTCTCATCCATTGTTGTTTTCTCTCTCTTAGCGATTTTTGTTGTTAATTGTTTCTGTTTCTGCTGCTTCATTCATCATTTTTTGCTTCATTATCATCATCTTTTACTTCATTATCATCTCCATCTTCTTCTTGTCGACCATTTGTTGTTGTTGGTGGTGGTGGTGCTGGTACGGCGCTACTGCTGTGATCTGACCAATTTCTTAGGTCAAATTTTGTTTACTACATCACTTTCCACTTTGGCATTACTTCATAGGTGACTTTGGTACGTAAAATTATGATTTTTATTCGTATTTGTCATCTGGGTACACTTCTGTGCTTCCAACAATAGATAGAACCCCGATTATGAATCCAGCATAAGTGCCCACAATTTAAACAGATCAATCATCTGGTGCATCAGATGAGTAATCTGTTGCATCAG